>NC_086449.1:68146525-68494025 GCF_028390025.1 Pseudophryne corroboree | reverse complement strand
GAGAGACCATAAATCACGGATTATATCCATACAGTACAGATATCCTCAGCGTTACTGAGCATCCAACCACTCTAAAGTGTTCAAAGATCATACACACGCCCTCTCTTTTCTTCTCTTTCGTATTTCACAGGTATCTCACTGGTCTCCGCGGCGCATTGCAAGTCCTGCAATGCTTAAAGCAACAGGTCTGCTCTAACACCAGAGACGGAGACACCAGGAGATATTGTTGCTATTTTTCCATCAATCCATCAGTACCCCTACTCTCACCCTTCTTCCGCTCATTTTTGATGAGGTTGGGCAGCAGATGGGGGTGTCTGTATATTGGATCGTACTTTTTCTTCTTTTTTCTTCACCTTACATACTAGGATGATCGACCTAATCCATACATTGAAATTAAAGTTTGAGGCCTCAAAACAAATTGTCTAATAGAGGTGCACCCATGGTTCTAATTTATCTAAGGTTTTACAGACCGATCATATCAGCATAACGGTGAATGATAAGGAGACATTTTGTCCCTCACCGTATACTGTATGTGACACAGTCCAGGTATACGATCTTACATGTGGTAATCTACGGGTTGTGATGCCTTATTGTAAATAGATAAGGTGATAAATATCTGTGAGAAAGATGATAATATACAACCTAAAGGGGCGTTGATATGTCCCAGTGTTATGTATTACAGGCCAAAGGGTGAAGTGTCTCTGTAAAATTGTGAGGCCGAGTGTATTCTGTTGCTTAATTTCATTGGAAAAATCCTCACAGGCATATATCTGCCCTATCAGTTAGATTGAATATTTAACACATAGTTTATTTGCCTGTAACCACAGTAATTTATATAAAAAAACATCCAATGTGTAACAGTTTGTGATATGGTTAATAAGGTTCAATTATACTGAACATGTGGTTAGGAATATTGCTGAGCCAGTGGAATTGATGGCACTCGTGTAAATAATAACCAAGGAGTGAATAGTGATTAGATACCAAATCTGTAATCACAGTATTTTGAAAACGTTCTATGTGCAACAATTTGTGATGTGGTTTCCTAGTTTCAATTATACCCAATATGTGGTTGGGAATATTGCTGAGCCAGTGGAATTGACGGCTCTCATGCAAATAATAGCCAAGGAGTGGACTATAACTAGATGCGAATATAAGAGTATATCCACGTCTGTCCACTATCAATTAAGTAGGCAATGTATGCATATTCACATAATGAGTGCGTCTGAATTAGGACAACTAGTCCTAGGGATATAATAGTCATATCCCGAGATTGTACATCAGTACTAACGCAATTGTTTATTAATTTATGTATTTGTTTATTTTTGGATTTGACATTGGGAGAAATGGATGATTATTGAACACATGTGATACCTATGACAGTGTCTGATATGCAATGTGTTTGAACATTCTCCTCTTTATTTTAGATTGATAAGAAATAAAAGTTAAGTTTTAATATTAATCATTAATTCTCTATATATCATATTATTTATCATTTCAAAAGAGTGCTCCAAAAACGGAATTTTCTTTGAGGCTAGTCCTCACAATATTTTGGAACATGAGTTTCTTCATAATTCCAGGAGCACCTCCAGCCTGTTTATGACTTAGATAAGATTATCTTCAATATTAATTGTAGCTGGTTTTCAACATAAAAACGTTCAATAGATATTCAATATCCAGTGCAGGATAACCTTTTCAGCTTTCTACAGGTGGCTTTACAAAGGAGACCTTGCCATGGCGTCCCGGAAACCAGCTGCAGCTATGCTCAGAAGATGGTGCCCATCGTCTCAGTCAGTCACGGAGTGAGTGAGAGTGTGAGGCAGCTCCAGGGCGGGAAAATCTGGTCAGAGATGGCACCTTGGGCTGGGGGAGGGGCTACAGGTCAAGCACCACCTCTCCTATACTGGACTTCCACCCCAGGTACTGTGAGTCTTATTAAATGGGGTGTTAGTACACCTGACCTGTACTCAGATGCCCTGGTGGTCTATTGGGATCCCTGCTCGGTGACAGTGTCCACGCCAGTGGACACTGTCACCGTCTACCTAGGTCACAGATGGAATGCGATTTAATGGCGGGTCCCATTTGGGGATCCCTTTTACCTCCCCGCTGTAGCAGACACGCGATCCAGGAGAGCACCTGCGACCATATGCCTAAGCCGGAGCGTCTCCGTCACAAGTACCCAGGACCTGACACCACTTGGGAGGTGATGGAGCTGCAGCGCTGAAGTGTCACCCTGACATACAGCGCTGACAGCCCAGAGAAGAAATCTTCTTAGAAGCTTTGTCAGGGCTGCCCAGTGCAGTCCTCCTTTTAGGTGACCTACTGCAGGCACCAACTTCAAACTGAGCTCTCAGTGCCTGGAGGCGGGGTTATAGAGGAGGCCCCAATGCATCCGAGGACAGCCTGAAGCTTTAGCCTGTTGGTGCCTCTGGATCAAGATCCATTCTACACCCCGATGTTTTCCTGTGGAAACCAATGTATCCTGCTGCAGAAACATTTGTATCTACAAAATGCACCTGTTGGTTTTTTTTAACTCAGTGTATAGTAATTGCTAGTATCTTTTGTTGTAGCTGGTATATTAGTTGCTCTGCCCAGTTATTTAATTCTAACTTGTTTTTATCCATAACTGGATGCACACAGGTAATATGATGTCCAGGTAATAATGAAATTATACCAGTAAGCTGTAATAAAGTTTTAAATACTGTGCCATTTGTCTGCCCGTGGATAATAATGTATGTTATAGCTACCATATGTTGGGACGTGCTTCAAGGGGAAAAGAGCGCCCTGAGATTCCCGGGTGAGTATCCTTAATGCCATGGAGGCTCCCACTGGTTGCAGCACAATAGCGTCCAGTGTATACCATTTCTCTTTCTCATTCTTAGGTTCAGGATAAAATGATGGTAATACAATCTGATTCAAATGAAATGATGGTACTACCTTAGATCAGAGGTTCCCAAACGCGGTCCTCAAGGCACCCCAACAGTCCAGTTTTTAAGTATATCCATGGCTCAGCACAGATGGTTAAATTAAATTGACTGAGGTGCTAATTAAGTCACCTGTGGCCAAGCATGGATACATTTAAAACCAGGACCGTTGGGGTGCCTTGAGGACCGCGTTTAGGAACCTCTGCCTTAGTTAATAAGGCTGGATTTGTTCTCAATACCACCTTATCTGGCATAATATTCAAGTTAGGTTCCTCTGCCCATAAGACTGGAGTTCACTCACTCTTCTTGCCAAAGTGATTGCCATGAGGAACACTGCTTTTCAGAAATCTTGTAGCGGTTCAAATCAATGGCCCTCATTCCGAGTTGTTCGCTCGGTATTTTTCATCGCATCGCAGTGAAATTCCGCTTAGTGCGCATGCGCAATATTCGCACTGCGACTGCGCCAAGTATCTTTGCTATGAAGAAAGTAATTTTACTCACGGCTTTTTCATCGCTCCGGCGATCGTAATGTGATTGACAGGAAATGGGTGTTACTGGGCGGAAACACGGCGTTTCAGGGGCGTGTGGCTGAAAACGCTACCGTTTCCGGAAAAAACGCAGGAGTGGCCGGAGAAACGGTGGGAGTGCCTGGGCGAACGCTGGGTGTGTTTGTGACGTCAACCAGGAACGACAAGCACTGAACTGATCGCACAGGCAGAGTAAGTCTGAAGCTACTCTGAAACTGCTAAGTAGTTAGTAATCGCAATATTGCGAATACATCGGTCGCAATTTTAAGAAGCTAAGATTCACTCCCAGTAGGCGGCGGCTTAGCGTGTGTAACTCTGCTAAATTCGCCTTGCGACCGATCAACTCGGAATGAGGGCCAATGTACCATCAAGAAGTTAAGAATTAGATTCAAGTCCCATGGAGCCACAAATGATTTGATAGGAGGATAGATTAATTTAACAGCTTGACAGAATCTATTAATGCCTCTGCCAATTTTCTATCCAGCATGACACTCAGAGCTGCCATCTGTCCCTTGATAGTTGTAACTGCTAGCCATAATGCAGAAATTGCAATAATTGTGAAGTCGTAGCTTGCCCAATATCATCAGTGGACCGCTTCCAAACTAAACATCTTTTCCATACTTTAAGTATGCTTGTGAGGAAACTCTTTCCCTGCAAGCAGCAGGATTTGGATTACTTGATCAGACATGCCCTTATGTTTTAACATGTTCCATTGAATAATTGAAAATTGAATACACAAGATGGATGCTGGATGTAAGTTTGTCTATTGCTCAAAGAAACTCTTTGGGTGGAATTCAAATGTTTGAAAAGTCGTTTGGGTGTCTGCTATTTCCTGTCTATTAGATAGGAAAAACAGTCTCCCAACTGACTTTTCAAACATTTGAATCTCCCCCTTTAACCACTTGCCTGGCATGGTCGTATCAGATGCGACCATGCCTGCAAGTGCTCTATCTGACCTGGTCGCACGGGATGCGACCAGTCAGATAGAGAGTGTTAGCAGCGGCATGGAAGATAAACTTCCCTCCGCTGCTGCTGTCAGAGGGACCGGAAAGGTCCCTCTGCCTCCCTGCACTCTTCCCCTGTGTCTGCTGTGCTGCCGATCACTGCTGATCGGTCAGCACGGCAGGATCCCCCCCTCCAGCGGCTACAGACAATAGCAGCCGCTGGGGAGAGTAAATGAACCCTCCCAAGCCACCCCCGGACCCCCACTGTATACCTGCAGGCTGTCCTGGCTTTCAAAATGAAAGCCGCGAGTCGCAATGTTCCCGATGGTCGCGATGTTTCCGATCGATGTTTTAAAAAAATTTAGAAAAATATATTTCTCTGACGTCCTAGTGGATGCTGGGAACTCCGTAAGGACCATGGGGAATAGCGGCTCCGCAGGAGACTGGGCGCAAAAGTAAAGCTTTAGGACTACCTGGTGTGCACTGGCTCCTCCCCCTATGACCCTCCTCCAAGCCTCAGTTAGTTAGATTTTGTGCCCGGCCGAGAAGGGTGCGCACTAGGGGCTCTCCTGAGCTTCTTAGTGAAAGTTTAGTTTTAGGTTTTTTATTTTCAGTGAGACCTGCTGGCAACAGGCTCACTGCATCGAGGGACTAAGGGGAGAAGAAGCGAACTCACCTGCGTGCAGAGTGGATTGGGCTTCTTAGGCTACTGGACACCATTAGCTCCAGAGGGACCGAACACAGGCCCAGCCTCGGAGCTCGGTCCCAGAGCCGCGCCGCCGGCCCCCTTACAGAGCCAGAAGCAAGAAGAGGTCCGGAAAAATCGGCGGCAGAAGACATCCTGTCTTCACCAAGGTAGCGCACAGCACTGCAGCTGTGCGCCATTGCTCCTCAGCACACTTCACACTTCGGTCACTGAGGGTGCAGGGCGCTGGGGGGGGGGCGCCCTGAGCAGCAATAAAAACACCTTGGCTGGCGAAAATACATCACATATAACCCCCAGGGCTATATGGATGAATTTTAACCCCTGCCAGATTCCACAGAAAAACGGGAGAAAAGGCCGCCGAGAAGGGGGCGGAGCCTATCTCCTCAGCACACTGGCGCCATTTTCTCTCACAGCTCCGTTGGAGGGAAGCTCCCTGGCTCTCCCCTGCAGTTACTACACTACAGAAAGGGGTTAAAAAAGAGAGGGGGGCACTAATTAGGCGCAGTATAACAATACAGCAGCTATAAGGGGAAAAACACTTATATAAGGTTATCCCTGTATATATATATATATATATATATATAGCGCTCTGGTGTGTGCTGGCATACTCTCCCTCTGTCTCCCCAAAGGGCTAGTGGGGTCCTGTCCTCTATCAGAGCATTCCCTGTGTGTGTGCTGTGTGTCGGTACGTTGTGTCGACATGTATGAGGAGGAAAATGAGGTGGAGGCGGAGCAATTGCCTGTAACAGAGATGTCACCCCCTAGGGAGTCGACACCTGAGTGGATGAGCTTATGGAAGGAATTATGTGACAGTGTCAGCTCTTTACAAAAGATTGATGACATGAGACAGCCGGCGACTCAGCCTGTGCCTGTCCAGGTGTCTCAAAAGCCATCTGGGGCTCTAAAACGCCCGTTACCGCAGATGGCAGATACAGACGCCGACACGGATACTGACTCCAGTGTCGACGATTAAGAGACGAATGTGACTTCCAGTAGGGCCACACGTTACATGATTGAGGCTATGGAAAATGTTTTTACACATTTCTGATAATACCAGTACCACTAAAAAGGGTATTATGTTGGGTGAGAAAAAACTGCCTGTAGTTTTTCCTGCATCTGAGGAATTAAATGAAGTGTGTGATGATGCGTGGGTTTCCCCCGATAAAAACTGTTAATTCCTAAAAAGTTATTAGCATCATACCCCTTTCCGCCAGAGGATAGGGCACGTTGGGAAACACCCCTTAGGGTGAATAAAGCGCTCACACGCTTGTCTAAACAGGTGGCACTACCGTCCCCGGATACGGCCGCCCTTAAGGAACCTGCTGACAGAAAGCAGTAAAATATCCTAAAATGTATATACACTCATACGGGTGTGATACTGCGACCAGCAATCGCCTCAGCCTGGATGTGCAGTGCTGGGGTGGCTTGGTCGGATTCCCTGACTGACAATATTGATACCCTAGATAGGGACAGTATATTACTAACTATAGAGCATTTAAAAGATGCATTTCTATATATGCGTGATGCACAGAGGGATATTTGCCGACTGGCATCAAGAGTAAGTGCGCTGTCCATTTCTGCCAGAAGAGGGTTATGGACAAGACAGTGGTCAGGTGATGCTGATACCAAAAGGCATATGGAAGTATCGCCTTATAAAAGGGAGGAGTTATTTGGGGTAGGTCTAACAGACCTGGTGGCCACGGCAACGGCTGGAAAATCCACATTTTTACCCCAGGTAGCTTCTCAACCTAAGAAGACGCCGTATTATCAGGCGCAGTCCTTTCGGCCCCATAAGGGCAAGCAGGCAAAAGGCGCCTCATTTCTGCCCCGTGGCAGAGGGAGAGGAAAAAGGCTGCAGCAAACAGCCAATTCCCAGGAACAAAAGCCCTCTCCCGCCTCCGCAAAGTCCTCAGCATGACGCTGGGGCTTTACAAGCGGTCTCAGGCACGGTGGGGGCCCGTCTCAAGAAATTCGAGACGTCTCCCCCTCGCCGTTTCATAAAGTCTGCTTTACCGACGTCTCCCTCAGACAGGGAGGCAGTATTGCAAGCCATTCACAGGCTGTATTCCCAGCAGGTGATAATCAAGGTACCCCTCCTGCAACATGGAAAGGGGTACTATTCCACACTATTTGTGGTACCGAAGCCGGACGGCTCGGTGAGACCAATTTTAAATCTAAAATCCTTGAACACTTACATACAAAGGTTCAAATTCAAGATGGAGTCACTCAGAGCAGTGATTGCAAACCTGGAAGAAGGGGACTATATGGTCTCTCTGGACATCAAAGATGCTTACCTACATGTCCCAATTTACCCTTCTCACCAAGGGTACCTCAGGTTAGTGGTACAGAACTGTCACTATCAGTTTCAGACGCTGCCGTTTGGATTGTCCACGGCACCCCGGGTCTTTACCAAGGTAATGGCCGAAATGATGATACTCCTTCGAAAGAAGGGAGTTTTAGTTATCCCTTACTTGGACGATCTCCTGATAAGGGCAAGATCCAGGGAACAGTTGGAAGTCGGGGTTGCACTATCTCAGATAGTGCTGCGGCAGCACGGTTGGATTCTCAATATTCCAAAATCGCAGCTGATCCCGACGACACGCCTTCTATTCCTAGGGATGATCCTGGACACAGTCCAGAAAAAGGTGTTTTCTCCCGGAGGAGAAAGCCAGGGAGTTATCCGAACTAGTCAGAAACCTCCTAAAACCAGGCCAAGTGTCAGTGCATCAGTGCACAAGGGTCCTGGGAAAAATGGTGGCTTCCTACGAAGCAATTCCATTCGGCAGATTCCACGCAAGAACTTTCCAGTGGGACCTGCTGGACAAATGGTCCGGATCGCATCTTCAGATGCATCAGCGGATAACCCTGTCACCAAAGACAAGGGTGTCTCTCCTGTGGTGGTTGCAGAGTGCTCATCTTCTAGAGGGCCGCAGATTCGGCATTCAGGACTGGGTCCTGGTGACCACGGATGCCAGCCTGAGAGGCTGGGGAGCAGTCACACAGGGAAGAAATTTCCAGGGCTTGTGGTCAAGCCTGGAGACATCACTTCACATAAATATTTTGGAGCTAAGGGCCATTTACAATGCCCTAAGCCAAGCAAGACCTCTGCTTCAAGGTCAGCCGGTGCTGATCCAGTCGGACAACATCACGGCAGTCGCCCACGTAAACAGACAGGGCGGCAGAAGAAGCAGGAGGGCAATGGCAGAAGCTGCAAGGATTTTTCGCTGGGCGGAAAATCATGTGATAGCACTGTCAGCAGTGTTCATTCCGGGAGTGGACAACTGGGAAGCAGACTTCCTCAGCAGGCACGACCTCCACCCGGGAGAGTGGGGACTTCACCCAGAAGTCTTCCACATGATTGTAAACCATTGGGAAAAACCAAAGGTGGACATGATGGCGTCCCGCCTAAACAAAAAATTGGACAGGTATTGCGCCAGGTCAAGGGACCCTCAGGCAATAGCTGTGGACGCTCTGGTAACACCGTGGGTGTACCAGTCAGTGTATGTGTTCCCTCCTCTTCCTCTCATACCAAAAGTACTGAGAATTATAAGACGGAGGGGAGTAAGAACTATACTCGTGGCTCCGGATTGGCCAAGAAGGACTTGGTACCCGGAACTTCAAGAGATGCTCACGGAGGACCCGTGGCCTCTACCTCTAAGAAGGGACCTGCTCCAGCAAGGACCCTGTCTATTCCAAGACTTACCGCGGCTGCGTTTGTCGGCAGGGCGGTTGAACGCCGGATCCTGAAGGAAAAAGGCATTCCGGATGAAGTCATCCCTACCCTGGTCAAGCCAGGAAGGATGTAACCGCAAAGCATTATCACCGCATTTGGCGAAAATATGTTGCGTGGTGCGAGGCCAGTAAGGCCCCGATGGAGGAATTTCAACTAGGTCGATTCCTGCATTTCCTGTAAACAGGAGTGTCTATGGGCCTAAAATTGGGGTCCATTAAGGTTCAAATTTCGGCCCTGTCAATTTTCTTCCAGAAAGAACTAGCTTCACTACCTGAAGTTCAGACGTCTGTAAAAGGGGTACTTCATATACAGCCTCCTTTTGTGCCTCCAGTGGCACCTTGGGATCTCAATGTAGTTTTGGGGTTCCTAAAGTCACATTGGTTTGAACCACTTGAATCTGTGGAGTTAAAATATCTCACATGAAAAGTGGTCATGTTGTTGGCCATGGCCTCGGCCAGGCACGTGTCAGAATTGGCGGGCTTTATCCTGTAAATGCCCTTATCTGATCTTCCATTCAGACAGGGCGGAATTGAGGACTCGTCCTCATTTTCTCCCTAAGGTGGTTTCAGTGTTTCATCTGAACCAACCTATTGTGGTACCTGCGGCTACTAGTGACTTGGAGGACTCCAAGTTGTTGGACGTAGTCAGGGCCCTGAAAATATATGTTTCCAGGACGGCTGGAGTCAGGAAATCTGACTCGCTGTTTATCCTGTATGCACCCAACAAGCTGGGTGCTCCTGCTTCTAAGCAGACTATTACTCGTTGGATTTGTAGTACAATTCAGCTTGCACATTCTGTGGCAGGCCTGCCACAGCCAAAATCTGTAAAAGACCATTCCACAAGGAAGGTGGGCTCAGCTTGGGCGGCTGCCCGAGGGGTCTCGGCGTTACAACTTTGCCGAGCAGCTACTTGGTCAGGGGCAAACACGTTTGCTAAATTCTACAAATTTGATACCCTGGCTGAGGAGGACCTGGAGTTCTCTCATTCGGTGCTGCAGAGTCATCCGCACTCTCCCGCCCGTTTGGGAGCTTTGGTATAATCCCCATGGTCCTTACGGAGTTCCCAGCATCCACTAGGACGTCAGAGAAAATAAGAATTTACTTACCGATAATTCTATTTCTCGTAGTCCGTAGTGGATGCTGGGCGCCCATCCCAAGTGCGGATTGTCTGCAATACTTGTACATAGTTATTGTTACAAAAATCGGGTTATTATTGTTGTGAGCCATCTTTTCAGAGGCTCCTCTGTTATCATGCTGTTAACTGGGTTCAGATCACAGGTTGTACGGTGTGATTGGTGTGGCTGGTATGAGTCTTACCCGGGATTCAAAATCCTTCCTTATTGTGTACGCTCGTCCGGGCACAGTATCCTAACTGAGGCTTGGAGGAGGGTCATAGGGGGAGGAGCCAGTGCACACCAGGTAGTCCTAAAGCTTTACTTTTGTGCCCAGTCTCGTGCGGAGCCGCTATTCCCCATGGTCCTTACGGAGTTCCCAGCATCCACTACGGACTACGAGAAATAGAATTATCGGTAAGTAAATTCTTATTTTTTTTCCCCTTTTTTTTAACTAAAATCATTTGGGATAGGGTTAAAGTCATGTTCTTCACTTAATTCACTCATAAGAGAAAACCAGACAATTTCGGAGTGGTTTTCGGCGAAATAAATCGTCAGTTAAGTGGTTAAATGTAATTTTTATATATTTGCAGAAATTATGATTTTGAGTAAGAAATAAAGAAGTAAGGCCAGCTGCACAGTGAATCATGGACTGTGGTTTAGCTAGTATCGTGCTGAATAGGGAATTGTATCCTGCAGAATAGGGGAATTAAAAGTAGGTGAAAGGGAAAATATATTTTGATATTAAAGTCATAATCACAACATGTTTAGTTAATTAATTGGAAATCCCCCATAAAGGGAAGATATGAATTATAACAAATTCTGATATTTGAAATATGTCTATGTATATGATTGGCCTGTTGATTTGATAGGTTTATGCAATACTGTAATAAAGGTATATAAGATTAAATCAATGTGTTTATCGTTAGTTCATGATATTTTTATCGTGAGCACTGTCAGAGCCGTCTTAACAGCAGTGTAGGCCCCTGGACACAGCAATGCACTGGGGCCCCTACCCACCCATCAGCGGAAGAGGTGGGGGGTGCTATCAATGGCAGCTTTGATGTTCCGCGGGCGGTAGGGGGTGTTCTATCTTTCGCTCAGCATGTAGGAACTGGAGCAGTAATTTCTGCTAATTACTCCTTTACTGCACAAATGGGGCGGGAAGGAGAACACTAAACTGTAGAAGGGGACATTGTGCTGAATGAAGGGGCCCTGGTACATGACTTCCAGGGTAGTAGCGGGTGTTTAATACACAGGGGAGGGGTGGATAGTGGAGTGGGCTTAATATTCATCATTTTCCGGGGGTCAGGGCAGCTTGCTTTACTGCAGATATCTCCAGTTCCTGAAAATATATTTCTTAGCTTTAATGGGGAAAAAAAAAACTAGAGAGTCCCACCTTTCAGGAGGTACTGGGGACTTTGGGATCAGAATTCAGGAGCCAGAGCAATCCACCGACAAAAATATAAAACTGCATATTAGGAGTGTGGAGCTGGAGCAGGGAACAGCTGCTTGAAGGCTGATTTCTCTGGTTCTGGGCATAGTAGAGACAAGCTGCCAGTGTCCACTGAAAGGGGAGAGTCTCAGCTTTTGGAGTATACCCTCAGAAAAACTCTAAGTCAAACAGAAACTGAGATATCTGGCTGGGAAGAACAATTAACAGGCTTGGATGGGGACCACTGCTTTGAAGTCTGATATCTCTGGTTCCCCAGGGCCGATTTTCAAAAATCTGGTACCCCTAGAAAGAGGGGACTCTCAGCTATCAGCCTAGGGCCATTATACTCCTGGGGACCTTGGGCAAGAGCCCATTGAGCCCATACGAAAAGACGGCCCTGAGCACTGTGAACTTCGCATTCACTAAATCTATCAAAGAGACTTCATTGTTCTTCAATTACTTATCGATGCTATATCATTTGGAGCATCACCACTGAGATCAACCCTACATTGACACATGAAGAAGGAAGGTGGACTGGAGCTGGGATACTTGGATCCACAGGTAAGAACTGTTATCTTACTTTCTTGCTCCATGTGTCCCTGCCTCCGCCTACTGCGCCTTTGTGTGTTATTCTCAGCTTGTACACTCATTGAGGTCTTTTTGGCGATTGTAAGTATGGAACCAAACTGAATTTAACTGCATTTTATTACTAGTTACAATGGGGAGGCGGTCAAGATCCCGCCGGACGAAATACCGGCGGTCAAAATACCGACGCCGGATTCCCGACCTGCACAATTCCGACATATTCTCCCTCCGTGGGTGTCCACGACACCCATAGAGGGAGAATATAATAGTGTGCCGAGCGTAGCGAGGTACCGTGTCCGCAGCGTGGCGAGCGTAGCGAGTCCGCAAGGGGCTGCGTTCCGCTCGCCACCCCTGTTGGGATTGTGTGGTCGGGATTCTGGCATCAGTATTTCGACTGCCGGGATCCCGTCCAGCGGGATTTAGTACTGATCCCGCACAATTTTTGGTTAGATTAAGATTGTCATTTCTGTCATTGCTACAGTTAAGAGTTTGTGGGATATTTAGTTTGCCATATCTTGCTAAATTAAGAGTGAAGTCTTTGAGTAATTGTGAGTGTGATTGGCTAAGTCTTCACGCCGGTAGAGTCTGAACAGGGCCCAGGTAGGGGAGAGGCTCCGGTCAAACTCTTCTACACTGGATAGTTTACTCACCCACTGTGAAAAGCACATTGTACATTTTAAGGTCAAGCTTAACAGAGTGTGGAACACGTGTTTGTCCAGGACCATGGCACCTGATGATGAGGTGGTGAAGTTTCCCACAAGTGGGGTAATATCTCCTTAATAGGGGAGCTTCCCTATTACCATTATACTGGACACTGAGGCTGGACTTTAAAAAAAAAAAAGATTAGCCATTACAGTGGGTCAGGCGATTTCCACACTGAAGGGCTTTTCTATGTTAGAGATCCCGCACGGCAGTCCAGCAAGTGTGATGTATCAGAAACATGGGAGTGTGGCTGTGAAATTTCTCAGGAAAGGGCAGGCAAAATACCCTGATATACCAGTGACAGGAACCTTTGATATGCAAAAATGGAAAGACTTAAGGGGTAAAAAAAAGAATTTACTTACCGATAATTCTATTTCTCGTAGTCCGTAGTGGATGCTGGGAACTCCGTAAGGACCATGGGGAATAGCGGCTCCGCAGGAGACTGGGCACAAAAGTAAAGCTTTAGGACTACCTGGTGTGCACTGGCTCCTCCCCCTATGACCCTCCTCCAAGCCTCAGTTAGGATACTGTGCCCGGACGAGCGTACACAATAAGGAAGGATTTTGAATCCCGGGTAAGACTCATACCAGCCACACCAATCACACCGTACAACCTGTGATCTGAACCCAGTTAACAGCATGATAACAGCGGAGCCTCTGAAAAGATGGCTCACAACAACAAAAACCCGATTTTTGTAACAGCAACTATGTACAAGTATTGCAGACAATCCGCACTTGGGATGGGCGCCCAGCATCCACTACGGACTACGAGAAATAGAATTATCGGTAAGTAAATTCTTATTTTCTCTGACGTCCTAGTGGATGCTGGGAACTCCGTAAGGACCATGGGGATTATACCAAAGCTCCCAAACGGGTGGGAGAGTGCGGATGACTCTGCAGCACCGAATGAGAGAACTCCAGGTCCTCCTCAGCCAGGGTATCAAATTTGTAGAATTTAGCAAACGTGTTTGCCCCTGACCAAGTAGCTGCTCGGCAAAGTTGTAAAGCCGAGACCCCTCGGGCAGCCGCCCAAGATGAGCCCACCTTCCTTGTGGAATGGGCTTTTACAGATTTAGGCTGTGGCAGGCCTGCCACAGAATGTGCAAGCTGAATTGTACTACAAATCCAACGAGCAATAGTCTGCTTAGAAGCAGGAGCACCCAGCTTGTTGGGTGCATACAGGATAAACAGCGAGTCAGATTTTCTGACTCCAGCCGTCCTGGAAACATATATTTTCAGGGCCCTGACTACATCCAGCAACTTGGAGTCCTCCAAGTCCCTAGTAGCCGCAGGTACCACAATAGGCTGGTTCAGGTGAAACGCTGAAACAACCTTAGGGAGAAATTGAGGACGAGTCCTCAATTCTGCCCTGTCCGTATGAAAAATTAGGTAAGGGCTTTTATAGGATAAAGCCGCCAATTCTGACACACGCCTGGCCGAAGCCAGGGCCAACAGCATTACCACTTTCCATGTGAGATATTTTAAGTCCACAGTGGTGAGTGGTTCAAACCAATGTGATTTTAGGAACCCCAAAACTACATTGAGATCCCAAGGTGCCACTGGAGGCACAAAAGGAGGCTGTATATGCAGTACCCCCTTGACAAACGTCTGAACTTCAGGAACTGAAGCCAGTTCTTTCTGGAAGAAAATCGACAGGGCCGAAATTTGAACCTTAATGGACCCTAATTTTAGGCCCATAGACAGTCCTGTTTGCAGGAAATGCAGGAAACGACCCAGTTGAAATTCCTCTGTAGGGGCCTTCCTGGCCTAGCACCACGCAACATATTTACGCCAAATACGGTGATAATGTTGTGCGGTTACATCCTTCCTGGCTTTGATCAGGGTAGGGATGACTTCATCCGGAATGCCTTTTTCCTTCAGGATCCGGCGTTCAACCGCCATGCCGTCAAACGCAGTCGCGGTAAGTCTTGGAACAGACAGGGTCCCTGCTAGAGCAGGTCCCTTCTTAGAGGTAGAGGCCACGGGTCCTCTGTGAGCATCTCTTGAAGTTCCGGGTACCAAGTCCTTCTTGGCCAATCCGGAGCCACGAGTATAGTTCTTACTCCTCTCCGTCTTATAATTCTCAGTACCTTGGGTATGAGAGGCAGAGGAGGGAACACATACACTGACTGTTACACCCATGGTGTTACCAGAGCGTCCACAGCTATTGCCTGAGGGTCCCTTGACCTGGCGCAATACCTGTCTAGTTTTTTGTTGAGGCAGGACGCCATCATGTCCACCTTTGGTTTTTCCCAACGGTTCACAATCATGTGGAAGACTTCTGGATGAAGTCCCCACTCTCCCGGGTGGAGGTCGTGCCTGCTGAGGAAGTCTGCTTCCCAGTTGTCCACTCCCGGAATGAACACTGCTGACAGTGCTATCACATGATTTTCCGCCCGGCGAAGAATCCTTTCAGCTTCTGCCATTGCCCTCCTGCTTCTTGTGCCGCCCTGTCTGTTTACGTGGGCGACTGCCGTGATGTTGTCTGACTGGATCAGCACCGGCTGACCTTGAAGCAGAGGTCTTGCTAGGCTTAGAGCATTGTAGATGGCCCTTAGCTCCAGGATATTTATGTGAAGTGATGTCTCCAGGCTTGACCACAAGCCCTGGAAATTTCTTCCCTGTGTGACTGCTCCCCAGCCTCTCAGGCTGGCATCCGTGGTCACCAGGACCCAGTCCTGAATGCCGAATCTGCGGCCCTCTAGAAGATGAGCACTCTGCAACCACCACAGGAGAGACACCCTTGTCTTTGGTGACAAGATTATCCGCTGATGCATCTGAAGATGCGACCCGGACCATTTGTCTAGCAGATCCCACTGGAAGGTTCTTGCGTGGAATCTGCCGAATGGGATTGCTTCGTAGGAAGCCACCATTTCTCCCAGGACCCTTGTGCATTGATGCACTGAGACTTCTGACTAGCTCGGATAACTCCCTGGCTTTCTCCTCCGGGAGAAAAACCTTTTTCTGGACTGTGTCCAGGATCATCCCTAGGAATAGAAGGCGTGTCGTCGGGATCAGCTGCGATTTTGGAATATTGAGAATCCAACCGTGCTGCTGCAACACTATCTGAGATAGTGCTACCCCGACTTCCAACTGTTCCCTGGATCTTGCCCTTATCAGGAGATCGTCCAAGTAAGGGATAACTAAAACTCCCTTCCTTCGAAGGAGTAGCATCATTTCGGCCATTACCTTGGTAAAGACCCGGGGTGCCGTGGACAAGCCAAACGGCAGCGTCTGAAACTGATAGTGACAATTCTGTACCACAAACCTGAGGTACCCTTGGTGAGAAGGGTAAATTGGGACATGTAGGTAAGCATCTTTGATGTCCAGAGACACCATATAATCCCCTTCTTCCAGGTTTGCAATCACTGCTCTGAGTGACTCCATCTTGAATTTGAACCTCTGTATGTAAGTGTTCAAGGATTTTAGATTTAAAATTGGTCTCACCGAGCCGTCCGGCTTCGGTACCACAAACAGTGTGGAATAATACCCCTTTCCCTGTTGCAGGAGGGGTACCTTGATTATCACCTGCTGGGAATACAGCTTGTGAATGGCTTGCAATACTGCCTCCCTGTCTGAGGGAGACGTCGGTAAAGCAGACTTTAGGAAACGGCGAGGGAATCCGCATCACCTGACCACTGCTGCGTCCATAACCCTCTTCTGGCAGAAATGGACAGTGCGCTAACTCTTGATGCCAGTCGGCAAATATCCCTCTGCGCATCACGCATATATAAAAATGCATCTTTTAAATGCTCTATAGTCAGTAATATACTGTCCCTATCTAGGGTATCAATATTTTCAGTCAGGGAATCCGACCACGCCACCCCAGCACTGCACATCCAGGCTGAGGCGATTGCCGGTCGCAGTATAACACCCGTGTGAGTGTATATACATTTTAGGATATTCTCCTGCTTTCTGTCGGCAGGTTCCTTTAGGGCGGCCGTATCAGGAGAGGGTAGTGCCACCTGTTTAGACAAGCGTGTGAGCGCTTTATCCACCCTAGGGGGTGTTTCACAACGTGCCCTATCCTCTGGCGGGAACGGGTATGATGCCAATAACCTTTTAGGAATTATCAGTTTTTTATCGGGGGAAACCCACGCCTCATCACACACTTCATTTAATTCCTCGGATACAGGAAAAACTACAGGCAGTTTTTTCTCACCAAACATAATACCCTTTTTAGTGGTACTTGTATTATCAGAAATATGCAAAACATTTTTCATTGCCTCAATCATGTAACGTGTGGCCCTACTGGAAGTTACATTTGTCTCATCATCGTCGACACTGGAGTCAGTATCCGTGTCTGTGTCTGCCATCTGAGGTAACGGGCGTTTTAGAGCCCCTGATGGCGTTTGAGACCCCTGGACAGGCACAAGCTGAGTAGCCGGCTGTCTCATATCGTCAACTGTCTTTCGTAAAGAGCTGACATTGTCACGCAATTCCTTCCATAAGCTCATCCACTCAGGTGTCGACTGGGGTGACAACTCTATTATAGGCAATTGCTCCGCCTCCATCTCATTTTCCTCCTCAAACATGTCGACACAATCGTACCGACACACCGCACACACACACAGGGAATGCTCTGATAGAGGACAGGACCCCACTAGCCCTTTGGGGAGACAGAGGGAGAGTATGCCAGCACACACCAGAGTGCTATATATAGACAGGAATACCACTATATAACGTGCTTTTCCCTTTATAGCTGCTGTTATTATCAAAACTGCCCCAAATTAGTGCCCCCCCTCTCTTTTTTACCCTTTTCTGTAGTGCAGGACTGCAGGGGAGAGTCAGGGAGACGTCCTTCCAGCGGAGCTGTGATGGAAAATGGCGCCCGTGTGCTGAGGAGATAGGCTCCGCCCCCTTCTCGGCGGCCTTTTCTCCCGCTTTTTGGTGAATTCTGGCAGGGGTTAAAATACATCCATATAGCCCTGGGGGTTATATGTGGTGTATTTTCGCCAGCCAAGGTGTTTTACATTGCTGCTCAGGGCGCCCCCCCCTAGCGCCCTGCACCCTCAGTGACCGGAGTGTGAAGTGTGCCTGAGGAGCAATGGCGCACAGCTGCAGTGCTGTGCGCTACCTTGTTGAAGACTGATGTCTTCTGCCGCCGATTTTTCCAGACCTCTTCTTGCTTCTGGCTCTGTAAGGGGGCCGGCGGCGCGGCTCTGGGACCGGACTCCGAGGCTGGGCCTGTGTTCGGTCCCTCTGGAGCTAATGGTGTCCAGTAGCCTAAGAAGCCCAAGCTGGCTGCAAGCAGGCAGGTTCGCTTCTTCTCCCCTTAGTCCCACGATGCAGTGAGCCTGTTGCCAGCAGGTCTCACTGAAAATAAAAAACCTAAAACTAAACTTTCACTAAGAAGCTCAGGAGAGCCCCTAGTGTGCACCCTTCTCGGCCGGGCACAAAAATCTAACTGAGGCTTGGAGGAGGGTCATAGGGGGAGGAGCCAGTGCACACCAGGTAGTCCTAAAGCTTTACTTTTGTGCCCAGTCTCCGGCGGAGCCGCTATTCCCCATGGTCCTTACGGAGTTCCCAGCATCCACTAGGACGTCAGAGAAATAAGGAAAAGGGAGGAGTGGATAGCTTACATTATGTCTGGAGGCATCTAATGCTACCTCACCACCAGCCTATGATGCACAAATGTCATGTCCAATAGATGATGGAGAAACATTGCAATTACAACCCAAGCATCTTCCCCCACAGGTGACACAAGCAATGCCAATTAAGACACTAGAACCAGAAAGCCCAGATCCATTAGAACACATACTCCCAGCGGTAATGGCACTGGCCAACAATCCAAGTGCCCCTCTGCCCGAGAACCGCAGGAAGGAAAGGAAGTTTCTAATAAACCCCAAAACAAAAGAACATTATATTTATCTTGTAGGAAACAATAGGATTTGGACAGTGTAGTCAGACTGGTATTGTGAGGATGACAATGATGAAGGGGTGTATGTGTATGACCCTTCTACTCATACATATATTGCTCAGTATGCTGATGAATGTGGTGATATTGTTAAACACATACTGCACAAGAACAGACAGGGGAACTTAGTTCATTACGCAGATAAAAATAGGATTTTAATTACCTACCGGTAAATCCTTTTCTCGTAGTCCGTAGAGGATGCTGGGGTCCATTTTAGTACCATGGGATATAGACGGTTCCACAGGAGCCTTCGCCACTTTAAGACTTTTTAACAGTGTGAACTGGCTCCTCCCTCTATGCCCCTCCTCCAGACCTAAGTTTAGAAAATGTGCCCGGGAGACTGGATGCACACTAGTGGAGCTCTACAGAGTTCTGCTGGAAAATACTTTGTCAGGTTTTTTATTTTACAGGGAAGCTGCTGGCAACAGCTTCTCTGCATCGTGGGACTTAGGGGGGGGGGAGTAGGAACCAACTTCTCAGTTATTTTTTAAAAAAATATATGTTTACTGAAGAAATATAAACAATGTAAATGGTAAAGTTACATTTACAGGCAAACATCAACATATATATATACACATCAGGTTGGCAAGTATACATCAATAATAAATAAATGACATAGCTCCACAAAAGGATATTTGTCACAGTGGATTACTTGAGATTCAAGGAAACAAAGATGGTGCATATTTTCTTAAAAAGGTGGGGAACCGTTATCTAATAGATAGAGATTTTACCAAGAAGTAAGACGTACCATACCCCTTAGAAAATCTTTCTCCCCATCTGGCAGTGTAAGAACGTAGGGTAACCAGATATTAGAAAAGCTGTGCGCCCTAGCCTCCAAATCCAAAGCACATTCTGTCCATTCCATCTTATATACATAACATAATCTTGGTAGCATAAGAGATATGGAGATAGGTGTGGAGTGGATCCACTGGGATAAGATCGTTTTTTTTGTTACCGCTGCTATTTTAGCTAGTAAAAGAGTCGTGCCCTTGGAGTGTCGTGGTGATGGGGGTGAAGTGTGGAGATTCCATAATGCCCAAGGCATTGTCACAGTGAAGGAAATATGAAGCATATTATTTGTGTCATTTTGTACAACGTTCCAAAAGGTCTGAACCATAGAACAGGACCAGAGGCAGTGAAGGATATCAGCATATGGCAGGTGGCATTTAAAACAGTTTGAGTCCACAGCAACCCTAGTCAGGAATCTTAGCTTTGGAGTGTAGTAGGCACGATGTAAAATCTTAAATTGCATCTCAGTAAATGAGGAGGAGAGTAGTTGTTTATTTAATTTGGTCGAGGCCGTAACAATAGATTGTAAGGAATTATTAGGGAGGGATTCCCTCCACCTCGCCATGCCAGTTGATAATAAGAATTTACTTACCGATAATTCTATTTCTCGGAGTCCGTAGTGGATGCTGGGGTTCCTGAAAGGACCATGGGGAATAGCGGCTCCGCAGGAGACAGGGCACAAAAGTAAAGCTTTCCGATCAGGTGGTGTGCACTGGCTCCTCCCCCTATGACCCTCCTCCAAGCCAGTTAGGTACTGTGCCCGGACGAGCGTACACAATAAGGGAGGAATTTTGAATCCCGGGTAAGACTCATACCAGCCACACCAATCACACCGTACAACTTGTGATCTAAACCCAGTTAACAGTATGATAACAGCGGAGCCTCTGAAAAGATGGCTCACAACAATAATAACCCGATTTTTGTAACTATGTACAAGTATTGCAGATAATCCGCACTTGGGATGGGCGCCCAGCATCCACTACGGACTCCGAGAAATAGAATTATCGGTAAGTAAATTCTTATTTTCTCTATCGTCCTAGTGGATGCTGGGGTTCCTGAAAGGACCATGGGGATTATACCAAAGCTCCCAAACGGGCGGGAGAGTGCGGATGACTCTGCAGCACCGAATGAGAGAACTCCAGGTCCTCCTTAGCCAGGGTATCAAATTTGTAGAATTTAGCAAACGTGTTTGCCCCTGACCAAGTAGCTGCTCGGCAAGGTTGTAAAGCCGAGACCCCTCGGGCAGCCGCCCAAGATGAGCCCACCTTCCTTGTGGAATGGGCATTTACATATTTTGGCTGTGTGCAAGCTGAATTGTATTACACATCCAACTAGCAATAGTCTGCTTAGAAGCAAGAGCACCCAGTTTGTTGGGTGCATACAGGATAACAGCAAGTCAGTTTTCCTGACTCCAGCCGTCCTGGAACATATTTTCAGGGCCCTGACAACATCTAGCAACTTGGAGTCCTCCAAGTCCCTAGTAGGTGCAAGGCACCACAATAAGCTGGTTCAAGTGAAACACTGACACCACCTTAGGGAGAGAACTGGGGACGAGTACGCAGCTCTGCCCTGTCCGAATGGACAAACAGATATGGGCTTTTTTGAGAAAAAACCACCAATTTGACACTCGCCTGGTCCAGGCCAGGGCCAAGAGCATGGTCACCTTTCATGTGAGATGCTTCAAATCCACAGATTTGACTGGTTTTAAACCAATGTGATTTGAGGAATCCCAGAACTACGTTGAGATCCCACAGTGCCACTGGAGGCACAAAAGGGGGTTGTATATGCAATACTCCCTTGACAAACTTCTGGACTTCAGGAACTGAAGCCAATTCTTTCTGGAAGAAAATCGACAGGGCCGAAATTTGAACCTTAATGGACCCCAATTTGAGGCCCATAGACACTCCTGTTTGCAGGAAATGCAGGAAACGACCGAGTTGAAATTTTTTTTTTTTTTTGTGGGGCCTTCCTGGCCTCACACCACGCAACATATTTTCGCCACATGTGGTGATAATGTTGTGCGGTCACCTCCTTTCTGGCTTTGACCAGGGTAGGAATGACCTCTTCCGGAATGCCTTTTTCCCTTAGGATCCGGCTTTCCACCGCCATGCCGACAAACGCAGCTGCGGTAAGTCTTGGAACAGACATGGTACTTGCTGAAGCAAGTCCCTTCTTAGCGGCAGAGGCCATAAGACCTCTGTAAGCATCTCTTGAAGTTCCGGGTACCAAGTCCTTCTTGGCCAATCCGGAGCCATGAGTATAGTTCTTACTCCTCTACGTCTTATAATTCTCAGCACCTTAGGTATGAGAAGCAGAGGAGGGAACACATACACCGACTGGTACACCCACGGTGTTACCAGAACGTCCACAGCTATTGCCTGAGGGTCTCTTGACCTGGCGCAATACCTGTCCCGTTTTTTGTTCAGACGGGACGCCATCATGTCCACCTTTGGTATTTCCCAACGGTTTACAATCATGTGGAAAAAACTTCCCGATGAAGTTTCCACTCTCCCGGGTGGAGGTCGTGCCTGCTGAGGAAGTCTGCTTCCCAGTTTCCATTCCCGGGATGAAACACTGCTGACAGTGCTATCACATGATTTTCCGCCCAGCGAAAAGTCCTTGCAGTTTTTGCCATTGCCCTCCTGCTTCTTGTGTCGCCCTGTCTGTTTACGTGGGCGACTGCCGTGATGTTTTTCCCACTGGATCAATACCGGCTGACCTTGAAGCAGAGGTCTTGCTAAGCTTAGAGCATTATAAATTTACCCTTAGCTCCAGTATATTTATGTGGAGAAAAGTCTCCAGACTTGATCACACTCCCTGGAAATTTTTTCCTTGTGTGACTGCTCCCCAGCCTCTCGGGCTGGGCTCCGTGGTCACCAGCATCCAATCCTGAATGCCGAATCTGCGGCCCTCTAGAAGATGAGCACTCTATAACCACCACAGGAGAGACACCCTTGTCCTTGGATATAGGGTTATCCGCTGATGCATCTGAAGATGCGATCCGGACCATTTGTCCAGCAGATCCCACTGAAAAGTTCTTGCGTGAAATCTGCCGAATGGAATTGCTTCGTAGGAAGCCACCATTTTTACCAGGACCCTTGTGCAATGATGCACTGTTTTTAGGAGGTTCCTGACTAGCTCGGATAACTCCCTGGCTTTCTCTTCCGGGAGAAACACCTTTTTCTGGACTGTGTCCAGAATCATCCCTAGGCACAGCAGACGTGTCGTCGGGATCAGCTGCGATTTTGGAATATTTAGAATCCACCCGTGCTGTTGTAGCAGTATCCGAGATAGTGCTACTCCGACCTCCAACTGTTCCCTGGACTATGCCCTTATCAGGAGATCGTCCAAGTAAGGGATAATTAAGACGCCTTTTCTTCGAAGAAGAATCATCATTTCGGCCATTACCTTGGTAAAGACCCGGGGTGCCGTGGACAATCCAAACGGCAGCGTCTGAAACTGATAGTGACAGTTCTGCACCACGAACCTGAGGTACCCTTAGTGAGAAGGGCAAATTTGGGACATAGAGGTAAGCATCCCTGATGTCCCGGGACACTATATAGTCCCCTTCTTCCTGGTTCGTTATCACTGCTCTGAGTGACTCCATCTTGATTTGAACCTTTGTAAGTGTTCAAAAAATTTTTTAGAATAAGTCTCACCTAGCCTTCTGGCTTCAGTACCACAATATAGTGTGGAATAATACCCCTTTTCTTGTAGTAGGAGGGGTAATTTAATTATCACCTGCTGGGAATACAGCTTGTGAATTTTTTCCCATACTGCCTCCTTGTCGGAGGGAGACCTTGGTAAAACAGACTTCAGGAGCCTGCGAAGGGGAAACGTCTCGACATTCCAATCTGTACCCCTGGGATCCTACTTGTAGGATCCAGGGGTCCTGTACGGTCTCAGCGCCATGCTGAGAACTTGTCAGAAGCGGTGGAACGCTTCTGTTCCTGGGAATGGGCTGCCTGCTGCAGTCTTCTTCCCTTTCCTCTATCCCTGGGCAGATATGATCTTATAGGGACGAAAGGACTGAGGCTGAAAAGACGGTGTCTTTTTCTGCAGAGATGTGACTTAGGGTAAAAACGGCGGATTTTCCAGCAGTTGCCGTGGCCACCAGGTCCGATGGACCGACCCCAAATAACTCCTCTTCCTTTATACGGCAATACACCTTTGTGCCGTTTGGAATCTGCATCACCTGACCACTGTCGTGTCCATAACATCTTCTGGCAGATATGGACATCGCATTTACTCTTGATGCCAGAGTGCAAATATCCCTCTGTGCATCTCGCATATATAGAAATGCATCCTTTAAATGCTCTATAGTCAATAAAATACTGTCCCTGTCAAGGGTATCAATATTTTTAGTCAGGGAATCCGACCAAGCCACCCCAGCTCTGCTCATCCAGGCTGAGGCGATCGCTGGTCGCAGTATAACACCAGTATGTGTGTATATACTTTTTATGATATTTTCCAGCCTCCTGTCAGCTGGTCCTTGAGGACGGCCCTATCTATAGACGGTACCGCCACTTGTTTTGATAAGCGTGTGAGCGCCTTATCCACCCTAAGGGGTGTTTCCCAACGCGCCCTAACTTCTGGCGGGAAAGGGTATACCGCCCATAATTTTCTATCGGGGGGAACCCACGCATCATCACACACTTTATTTAATTTATCTGATTCAGGAAAAACTACGGTAGTTTTTTCACATCCCACATAATACCCTCTTTTGTGGTACTTGTAGTATCAGAAATATGTAACACCTCCTTCATTGCCTTTAACGTGTGGCCCTAATAAGGAATACGTTTGTTTATTCACCGTCGACACTGGATTCAGTGTCCCTGTCTGTGTCTGTGTCGACCGACTAAAGTAAACGGGCGTTTTAAAACCCCTGACGGTGTTTTTGAGACGTCTGGACCGGTACTAATTGTTTGTCGGCCGTCTCATGTCGTCAACCGACCTTGCAGCGTGTTGACATTATCACGTAATTCCCTAAATAAGCCATCCATTCCGGTGTCGACTCCCTAGAGAGTGACATCACCATTACAGGCAATTGCTCCGCCTCCTCACCAACATCGTCCTCATACATGTCGACACACACGTACCGACACACAGCACACACACAGGGAATGCTCTGATAGAGGACAGGACCCACTAGCCCTTTGGAGAGACAGAGGGAGAGTTTACCAGCACACACCAAAAACGCTATAATTATATAGGGACAACCTTATATAAGTGTTTTCCCTTATAGCATCTTTTTTATATATTTCTAACGCCAAATTAGTGCCCCCCCTCTCTGTTTTAACCCTGTTTCTGTAGTGCAGTGCAGGGGAGAGCCTGGGAGCCTTCCCTCCAGCCTTTCTGTGAGGGAAAATGGCGCTGTGTGCTGAGGAGATAGGCCCCGCCCCTTTTTCGGCGGCCTCGTCTCCCGCTCTTAACGGATTCTGTCAGGGGTTAAATATCTCCATATAGCCTCCGGAGGCTATATGTGAGGTATTTTTAGCCAAAATAGGTATTCATTTGCCTCCCAGGGCGCCCCCCTCCCAGCGCCCTGCACCCTCAGTGACTGCCGTGTGAAGTGTGCTGAGAGGAAAATGGCGCACAGCTGCAGTGCTGTGCGCTACCTTTAGAAGACTGAGGAGTCTTCTGCCGCCGATTCTGGACCTCTTTTTACTTCAGCATCTGCAAGGGGGCCGGCGGCAAGGCTCCGGTGACCATCCAGGCTGTACCTGTGATCGTCCCTCTGGAGCTGATGTCCAGTAGCCAAGAAGCCAATCCATCCTGCACGCAGGTGAGTTCACTTCTTCTCCCCTAAGTCCCTCGTTGCAGTGATCCTGTTGCCAGCAGGACTCACTGTAAAATAAAAAACCTAAGCTAAACTTTTCTAAGCAGCTCTTTAGGAGAGCCACCTAGATTGCACCCTTCTCGGCCGGGCACAAAAATCTAACTGGCTTGGAGGAGGGTCATAGGGGGAGGAGCCAGTGCACACCACCTGATCGGAAAGCTTTACTTTTGTGCCCTGTCTCCTGCGGAGCCGCTATTCCCCATGGTCCTTTCAGGAACCCCAGCATCCACTAGGACGATAGAGAAAAGGTGTTAAGGTCAATGTTTTCCCTAACCTGTTCATACAATAGAGAGGTAGGAAATGGGGTACCAAAACGTGATTTTATGAGAACATCAAATCTCAAGGAGGAGTTCGTATGGGTCAGTTCAGATAACAGTCGTACAACAAAGCTACGGGCCTGAAAGTATGCAAACATTGGGATCTGGGCATCAGGAAATAGCTCTTTTAATTTCTCTAGGGTATGAGTGGTGGAGAGACTATCATCCAACAAATGATATGTCAATCGGAGTCCATGGAGATGCCAACTCTCGAAAATCACTGGAGGATCACCCTGTTGAAAATCATTGTTATGCAAAAAGGGCGAAAATATTGTACGCTGAAAAGAGAGTCCCAAGCGTTTACGGGACCTACGCCATGCCACACATGGACTATACAGCAGTGGGTTGCTTTTAACCTCTATAGGTAAAGAGAGCAGGGAGGTATGTAGAATAGAAATCAAGGAGCCCCGAGCAAGAAAGTCTTGTTCTATATTCAAATTGACAAAGGCTGAGGTCTCACCTATCCAATCAAGCGCATATCTTAGATTGGAAGCTAGTGCATAGTCTTGCATGTTAGGTAAATTGATCCCTCCCAAAGAAATCGGTTGTTGTAATCTAAAAAGGGAAATGCGAGGGCGTTTTCCCGCCCAAATAAATTTTGATAAGGCTCTATTAATAATAGTAACATAATTTTTGGTCAGTAAAAATGGTAACATCTGGATTGGATACAAAAACCTAGGAAAAGAGACCATCTTGAACAAGTGACATCTCCCAATATATGACAGCGGTAGATGTCTCCATCGTTCAAAATCCGCCAGCATTTGAGCAACCGAATGGGTGTAATTAATCGTATATAGGGTGGTGGGATCCCTTGGAAAACGGAGACCTAAATACAGTAGATGGTCCTGAGCCCAACGAAAGGGAAAGGAGTCCCCCCAACCAGATTTAGCCATATCATGTAACGCTAGAGCTTCTGTTTTTGCAAAATTAATCGTAAAACCAGATATCAACTGAAAGTCCTTCAGGATATGCTTTAAGAAAGGGAGGGCTTGTTTTGGATTACTGAAATATAAAAGTATGTCATCTGCAAAGGCAGACACCTTAATCTCTGAAGCACCTAATCCAATGCCCCTCCACGGTTTCTCTCTGCGAAATACTCTAAGTAATGGGTCAAGTGCCAAATTGAACAACAGTGGCGAAAGCGGGCATCCCTGATGAGTGCCCCTAGATAATTTAAAAGGGGATGAGTTCAGGCCATTAATAGTCAAATAGGCTACCGGATTGGAGTATAACATATTAAAGACATTAATGAATTTCGCGCCAAATTGTTGGTTATGGAGTATGCGTGAAATATGTGGATAAGGGAAACCCTATCAAAAGCCTTGTCAGCATCACAGCTAACAATTATGGCTTCTCTATCGTTTAGTTGGTGTAACGCCGCCACCAGCATACGCACATTGTGAACCGAAGTTCTGCCTTTAACAAAGCCGTTTTGGGCAGGGTGCAATATCCTGGGAAGAAAGCTCTGCAGACGCTGCGCCAACAATTTAGTAAAAAGTTTTAGATCCTGGTTTAATAAAGAGATAGTCGATACGATTGTACATGTGCAGGATCCTTGCCCGGTTTCCTGATTACTATAATTCTAGCCTCAGTGAAGGTCGAGGGGGGGTTTCCACCAGAAAGCAAAGAATTAAATAACTTAACTAGATGGGGCAACAACTTGTCTGAGAGGAGTTGGTAGTACTCAGCCCCAAAACCATCGGGGCCGGGGGACTTGCCTTTAACCAATGATTTAATTAAAAAAGATAGTTCTACGTCTGTAACAGGTGCCGTCAATAAATCTCGCTCACACTCCGTAAGAAGGGGGGACTCCACCTTGGCAAGGAATTGCTCCCCCTCACAAGAAGAGTCAGGTGGAGAGTGATATAACAGCCGGTAATAATCTCTGAAATGATTGGATATCTCCAACGGTTCAGTAATCACCAATACGTGTGGAGAGTCCACTCGCAATATACGGGTAGGGGCATTATATGAGCGTATCAAGTTGGCAAGCAGTCTCCCTGATTTATTGCACCCGTGAAAATACTTACTGCGTTGAACGTCATGAGCGAATTGGGCTCGTTCAGTGCATAGAGTATCATACGCATGTTTAGCCTCCGAGTAGCGTTGACGAGAGGTTACTGAACTCGACTGTTACATGTCAGCGTAAGCCGCCGTCAACAATGTACTATGTTTTTCAATAATTTGTGATAGTCGTTTTCGTTTCCTGGCCACATATTCCATCACCTGACCTCTAACTACTGGCTTCGCTGCTGCCCAAAACAGCTGAATATTATCTAAATGACCCGCGTTATCTTGTGCATAGTTACTAAAGGCAGTCTCTAAATGACTACGAAACTCAGCCAACTTAGCTAGGTAGGCGGGGAATCTCCAATTATAGGAAGTGAGTAGCGGGTCTGTGAGTGACAAGGTCACCCAGACCGGAGCATGGTCTGAAAGAGCGATGGGGCCTATACCGGAGTCCACCACTCTATGATAGAGTGTAGTGGAAAGCAGCCAAAAATCAATGCGTGAGGAAGTATGGTGGGGGAGGGAGTAAAAGGTATATTCCCGTGCAACTGGATGCTGGCATCTCCATGGATCACACAGCTGTAATGAATCTCTTAGAAAGGTTAGGGAGGAGACCTCCCCCTCCATCCCCTGACCAGAGGAGTGATCTAGGCCTCTCGCAAGGACACAGTTAAAATCGCCTCCTATCAGTATGTCCCCTTCCGCCCAGTCCTGTAACTTCGAATAAATATTTGCAAAAAAGGGGTTAGTCGCACCTGCAGGCGCGTAAAGCGCCGCCAATGTATATATAGAGCCTAGAAGCGACAGTTTAACAAAAAGGAAATGCCCATATGGATCCACCCATGTATCAGCAATTGTATAAGGTAAGTGTTTCCTAAATAAAATCAAAACCCCCATACGTTTTGCAGTAAATGAGGCAGCTCTAACGTCTCCCACCCAGGGTCCCCTAAGAGTATTAGGGTCTTTTATGTCCCAATTGGTCTCTTGTAGAAACACAATGTCTGGCTTAAGACGTTTTAAATGTGACAATACTTTTCGTCTCTTAACAGGAGAGTTCAAACCCTCAACATTCCACGTGACAAATTTTAAGGTGGACTGAGTCCTAGTGGAGCTGTCTAATTGTGCAGGCATACTATCCAAAACCCACTCTAGGCCACAAAATAATAGTCATAAAAATAAAACATAGGCGTGTCCAGCCCGTCCCAGCGAGCAGGCGGGAACAACCATGTGGGTACCCAGAGTGTCTTGCCAAACCTGTGTACAAATGTCTCATAACTGAACCATTAAACCAAATAATTAATCTCCAAAACATCTTATAACTTTTTTGAACCCAGGAGGGCAATCTATCCGATTGCCAAAGACAAAGACAATAGTTTAAAGACCAGAGAAGAGGGGATAGGGGGGTAGAGAACCTGGCATGAAACAACACACCAACAGTAGTAATGAGACAACATAACATTGCAAAGCCACTGGAGTGGCAAAAACTGTTGTGATAAAAGGAAAAAAGAAAACAAGTATACATTATAACCACAATTCCTGGTCCGTCACTCTATATCAAACCCGTAGGTAGAGGCAGAGCGGGCAATAAGATCAGGAATAGTACTGAGAGACCTGAATGTGAATTTAGTAGGAAAATTGCAATATAAACAATGTTACTCATCATCAATCCTCGTCTGATCTCCTTGGTGAGGATCTGAGGGACAAGGAGTCCACGAAGTTCTTGGCCGCCTGGGGTGAATCAAAGAAATGGGGTTTGCCATTATGAAAAACACGAAGTTTAGCAGGATACAGTAATGAGAATCGGCATCCCAAATCAAATAATTTCTTGCAGGTCGGGGTGTATTCACGTCGCTTCATGGCTACCAAATATGAAAAGTCTTGGAATAGGAGGAGTCTTACACCCTGATAGCGCAGGTCAGCATGTTTACGATAAGCCTCCAGCAGCTTCACTTTGTCGGCATAATTTAAAACTCGCATTATGACAGGGCGGGGACGATCTCTATTAGGCATTCTATCTGGACCGATCCGATGCACCCTTTCCACCAACAACGATGAGCCAGTTGGATCACATCCCAATTCCTGCGGTAGCCACTCAGAGACCAACAACATCAAATCCGCATACTTGACTGTTTCCGGCAGCCCTATGATACGGACATTATTTCTACGATTCCTGTTCTCTAAATCTTCTAGCTTGTCCGCCATTGACGATACCGACTTGTCTTGATCAGCAAGAGTGGCCTTGGCCGTTGTGAGCTCGTCCTCCAAATCTGATATGCGTTGTTCCACTTCAGAGAGACGTTGATCATGTTTGGTGAGTTGCGTAAGTGCCGAGTCAATAGAATCTTTGATCGGTACTAATTTTTGGTCAAAGAGTGAAGCCAGGAGGGCAGTTAATTCTTGAGAGGTGAGCACGGTAGCTATCGCACCAGAAGCAACTTCAGGGATTAATCCACTTGCAGCGTCACTCCTTCGAACACCGCGGGAAGCGGGTGAAGCAGGGGACGGTGTATCAGTACCGCGACCCTTCCCCGTCTGGCCCCCCCTTGTGTCTTTGGCTTGTCTGGCCATGTATTTATCCATAGCTACCACGGTCGTGGATCGGAAAAAAAAAAAACTAAATAAATAAAATAAAATAAAGAAAACAGCAGAAGAGTGTCACTTTCCAATAAGTAACGTTAGGCAGCCTGGCCAGCCAACAACTGCCGTGAGATAAGATGAAATGTAAGAGCCCCCTCCACCTCTTTCTCCTTCTTGCAGTGTCCCAAGCAGATAAGTGTAGCAGTGTCTGCAGCAGTGATGGGAGACTGCTGGTAGTCGGTCAGGGTCTTGTGAGGGGCCTCAGCCGAGAACCCCTCCCTCTTCTTGATATAGGTAGCATCTGGGGGCCCCTCCAGGTCCTGATGCACCGCTGGACCTCTCCCTGCGCCGGCCGGCGCGTTTGCGGTGAGGCCCGATTTCGGGCTCCAGGCTGTTGAAATCGAGGCCGCGGCCTCCGACAGCGGGGTAGGCCGCAGCCCGCGGGCGCTGACCACGGTGTTCTCCGGTCTCTCGCTACTGCCGCCGGACGCCTCGGACATCACTGGCCCTGATGGAATGCGGGTATGGTGCTGGGGACCGCCGCGACTCTGCTCCCAGGATGGTAAAGGGAGATGGATTCCGGAGCACAGTGGCGGCACGTCTTCTCCACAAGCCCGCTAGGCCATGCCCCCTTCTCAGTTAGTTTAATGGCTCTGCTTCCGCTGACAGGACACCATTAGCTCCTGAAGGGTACTGAACACAGCCCTTGCCTGGCTGCTGCTCACTCCCACAGCACTGCCGCCACCCCCTAACAGAGCCAGAAGTCAGAAGGCTGGTGAGTATTTACCGGAGACCTGCAGAGAGGGGCCCTCCGGTCACCATGGCGGCATAAAGGTACCAGCGCAGTGCGGGACGCTGCGCAAAACACGTGTTTCTGAGCACAGGGTGCAGAGTGCACGGGGGGTGGGGGTCGCGCTCTGGGAGACATGAGTCACCCCCAATGATAGACACCTCAGTCTCTAGCTTGTCAAAGAAAATAATTTTACCTGCCCCAGGGTCAGCTTCATTAAAAGAACCTGCTGACCGCAAATTAAAGACGACTTTAAAGTCCATCTATGTTGCTACGGGTATGTTGCTTAGGTCCACAATTGCTTCTGCGTGGGTAGGTAATGCAGTGGGAAAATGGGCAGATAACTTGATTGTTAATATTGACATGGTCGATAAAGATGACATGCTGCAAATTCTAGGTCATATCAAAGATTCTGCAGGTTACTTGGTTGAGGCTATGAAGGATGTAGGCTTACTGGGCACACAGGCCTCTGCTATGGCGATTTCGGCCTGCAGGGCGCTTTGGATACGCAAATGGAATGCTGAAGCAGAATCCAAAAGAAATATCGAGGTACTCCCCTACAATGGTGAGGCACTCTTTGGAGAGAAACTAGATGCCATGATAACTACTACATCTGGCAAATCAGCATTTCTGCCGTCGGCAGCTACACTGGCTAAAAAAGTATATCATTCTCATACTATGCAGTCCTTTCGGCCCAACAAGTACAAAAAGGCTAAAAGTACCCCTTTTCTCACAGGAAAAGGGAGAGGAAAGGCTAGAAAACCTACAACACCCTCAGGCTCCCAGGAGCAGAAGTCAGCAACTGCTTCTGCAAAAGCCACAGCATGATGCTGGGGCTCCCCTTCGGTAGTGTGATTGGGTGGGGGCACGTCTACAATTTTTAGCCAGGTCTGGTTTCGCTCAGACCTGGATCCTTGGAATTTACAGATAATATCCCAAGGTTACAAATTGGAATTTCAAGACCTTCCCCCACGCCGATTTTTCAGATCCGCCTTACCAGTTTCTGCTCAAGAGAGCACAAATGTCCTGAACGCAATACACAAATTATGTCAAGACAAAGTGATTGCTTTAGTTCCTACCGAACAAAGGAATCAAGGTTTTTATTCAAGCCTGTTTGTAGTACCGAAGCCGGATGGCTCGGTCAGACCGATTTTAAACCTAAAATCTCTGAATCTTTATTTGAAAAGATTCAAATTCATGATGGAGTCCTTCAGAGCGGTGATTTCCAGCTTGGAAGAAAAGGAATTTCTGGTGTCTGGACATCAAGGATGCTTACTTGCATGTCCCCATTTACCCACCACATCAAGCATACCTGAGGTTTTCAGTTCAGGATTGCCACTACCAATTCCAGACATTACCGTTCGGGCTCTCCACGGCTCTGAGAATATCCACCAAGGTGATGGCGGAGATGATGATGGTTCTCCTTCGCAAACAAAGGAGTCAACATAATTCTATACTTGGACGATCTCCTCATAAAAGCGAGATCCAGGGACAAGCTAATCAAAAACATAGTGTTATCCTTGACGGTACTTCACCAGCACGGTTGGATCATCAACTTTCCAAAATCTCAGTTGGAACAGACGATGAGGTTATCATTTTTGGGAATGATACTGGACACCGAGGTACAGAGAGTATTTCTACCGGTGGAAAAGGCTCAGGAAAACCAGAGCATGGTCAAACAACTTTTGAGACCAAGAACAGTATTAATTCATCAGTGCATTCGCCTGTTGGAGAAAATGGTAGCGGCTTATGAGGCGCTACAATATGGCCGATTCCATGCCAGGGTCTTCCAGTGGGACCTACTGGACAAGTGGTCCGGGTCGCATCTCCACATGCATCAAAAGATAATCTTGTCAGCAAAAGCCAGAATTTCGCTCCTGTGGTGGCTACAAATGTCTCACCTCATGGAGGGATGCAGGTTCGGGATTCAGGCCTGGATCCTGGTTACCACAGATACAAGTCTCCGAGGATGGGGAGCAGTCACGCAAGGTGAAAGCTTCCAGGGAAGATGGTCAAGTCAAGAAACTAGCCTTCACATAAACATTCTGGAGTTGAGAGCTATGTACAACAGTCTTCATCAAGCGGCACACCTTCTTCAAGGTCGTCCCATACAGATCCAGTTGGACAATGTAACGGCAGTAGCTTACATAAACCGTCAAGGCGGAACAAAAAGCAGAGCGGTAATGGCAGAGGTGACAAAGATACTCATCTGGGCAGAAAGACATGCAAAAGCTCTGTCGGCAATTTTCATTCCGGGAGTGGACAACTGGGAAGCAGACTTCCTCAGCAGACACGATCTCCATCCAGGAGAATGGGGCCTCCACCCAGAAGTCTTTGCGGAGGTGGCAAGTCGTTGGGGCGTTCCTCAAGTGGATATGATGTCATCACGCCTCAACAAGAAGCTTCAGAAATATTGTTCCAGGTTGAGAGACCCACAAGCAATAGCGGTAGATGACACTGGTGACCCAGTGGGTGTTTCAGTTGGTTTATCTGTTTCCTCCACTTCCACTTATTCCGAAAGTTCTCAAAATCATCAGAAGATACTCATTGCTCCAGACTGGCCAAGGAGGGCTTGGTATCCAGATCTTCAAGAGTTATTACTGGAAGATCCTCGGCCTCTTCCTCTTCGCGAGGACCTGCTTCAGCAGGGGCCATTAGGTTATCGGGATTTACCGTGGCTACGTTTGATGGCATGGCTGTTGAGCGCCAGATCCTAGCCCATAAGGGTATTGAAGTCATTCCTACACTTATTCTGGCCAGGAAAGGGGTAACGTCCAAACATTACAATTGTATTTGGAGAAAGTATGTATCTTGGTGTGAATCCAAGAAGTCTCCTGCGGTGGAGTTTCAATTAGGACGACTTCTCCTATTTCTACAGGCGGGTGTGGATGCTGGATTAAGATTAGGATCTATCAAGGTTCAGATTTCGGCCTAGTCAGTTTTCTTTCAGAAACAATTGGCTCTCTTCCTGAGGTCCAGACGTTCGTGAAGGGGGTTCTGCGCATCCAACCTTGTGCATCCTGTGGCGCCATGGGATCTTAATGTGGTGTTGCAGTTCCAAGACGTAGAGTTGAAGTTTCTCACTTGGAAAGTGGTCATGCTGTTGGCCTAAGCCTCAGGCAGACGGGTGTCTGAGTTAGGAGCTCTCTCACACAAGAGTCCTTACTTAATATTTCATGAAGATAGGGCTGAACTGAGAACACGTCAGCACTTTCTTCCGAAGGTTGTGTCTTCTTTTTATATCAACCAACCAGTGTTGGTGCCAGTGGCTACTGACACCTCAGCCGTCTCAAAATCCTTGGATGTCGTCAGAGCGTTGAGGATTTATGTTTCAAGAATGGCTAGGATAAGGAAAACAGAATCTTTGTTTATCCTCTATGACCCCAACAAAATTGGGGGTCCTGCCTCTAAGCAGACTATTGCGCGCTGGATCAGGGGTACCAATCAGCACGCTCATTCCACGGCAGGATTGCCGTTACCGAGTTCGGTAAAAGCCCACTCTACTAGGAAAGTGGGTTCGTCCTGGGCGGCTGCCCAGGGTGTCTCGGCTTTGCAAATCTGCCGAGCTGCTACTTGGTCAGGTGCAAACACTTTTGCTAAGTTTTATAAGTTTGACACCTTGGCTGCTGACGACATAAAATTTGGTCAGTCAGTTCTGCAGGAACATTAGCACTTTCCCGCCCATACTGGGAGCTTTGATACATCTCCATGGTACTAAAATGGACCCAGCATCCTCTAGGACATAAGAGAAAATAGGATTTTAATAACCTACCGGTAAATCCTTTTCTCGTAGTCCGTAGAGGATGCTGGGCGCCCGCCCAGTGCTCATTTTTTCCTGCTGATTACGTTTATTTTTTTGCACACGTGTTTAGATGTTGACAGCTGTTGCTGTTACGTTATATTGTACATGCTGGTTGGCATGAGTTATGTTAAAGGCCATGTAAGCCGACATGTTTTTTGTGTATGGTGTGAGCTGGTGTGAATCTCTCCACAAGTTTAATAGTAATTCCTCTCTCGAAAATGTCCGTCTCCTCGGGCACAGTTCCTATACTGAGGTCTGGAGGAGGGGCATAGAGGGAGGAGCCAGTTCACACTGTGAAAAAGTCTTAAAGTGCCGAAGGCTCCTGCGGAACCGTCTATACCCCATGGTACTAAAATGGACCCCAGCATCCTCTACAGACTACGAGAAAAGGATTTACCGGTAGGTTATTAAAATCCTATATTCTAAAGCTTCTTGTTGAGACGAGATGCCATCATGTCTACTTGAGGAACTCCCCAAAGACTTGTCACCTCTGCGAAGACTTCTTGGTGGAGGCCCCAATCTCCTGGATGGAGATCGTGTCTGCTGAGGAAGTCTGCTTCCCAGTTGTCTACTCCCGGAATGAAAATTGCCGACAGAGCCTTTACATGTCTTTCTGCCCAGAGGAGGATCTTCGTCACCTCTGCCATTGCCGCTCTGCTTTTCGTTCTGCCCTGCCTGTTTATGTACGCGACTGCTGTTACATTGTCCGACTGGATCTGCACGGAATGATCTTGAAGAAGATGTACCGCTTGTTGAAGGCCGTTGTAAATGGCTCTCAATTCCAGCACGTTTATGTGAAGGCAGGCTTCCTGACTTGACCATTTTCCTTGGAAGTTTTCCCCCTAAGTGACAGCTCCCCAGCCTCGGAGACTTGCATCCGTGGTTACCAGAACCTAGTCCTGAAAGCCGAACCTGCGTCCCTCTAGTAGGCGAGAACTGTGTAGCCACCACAGGAGCGAAATCCTCGCTTTTGACGACAGGATTATCTTCTGGTGCATGTGTAGTTGGGATCCCGACCATTTGTCCAACAGGTCCCACTGGAATACCCTGGCATGGAACCTGCCAAACTGCATGGCCTCGTAGGCCGCCACCATCTTCCCCAACAACCAAATGCACTGATGGATCGACACACTCAATGGTTTCAATATCCGTTTTACCATTTTCTGGATTTCCAGAGCCTTTTCCACCGGAAGAAATACTCTCTGAACTTCTGTGTCCAGAATCATCCCGAGAAAAGACAATCTTGTCGTCGGTTCCAACTGTGACTTTGGATAATTAATGATCCAACCGTGTTGTTGGAGAATTGACAGGGAGAGTGGCTCCCTGGATCTCGCCTTTATCAGGAGATCATCTAGATAAGGAATTATATTGACTCCTTTTTGACGCAGGAGAACCATCATCTCCGCCATCACCTTGGTGAATACCCTCGGCGCCGTGGATAGACCGAAAGGTAACGTCTGAAATTGGTAATGGCAATCCTGAACCGCGAATCTCAGATAAGCCTGGTGAGGAGGATAAATGGGAACATGCAGGTAAGCATCTTTTATGTCTACAGACACCATGTAGTCCCCCTCCTCCAGACTGGAATTCACTGCCCTCAGTGATTCCATTTTGAACTTGAATCGTTTCAAGTAGAGATTCAGATTTTTCAGGTTTAGGATTGGTCTGACCGAGCCGTCCGGCTTCGGAACTACAAAAAGGCTTGAATAAAACCCCTCCCCTTGTTGTGACAAAGGTACCAGGACTATGACCTGATCCTGACATAATTTTTGGATTGCCGCTGTTACTGTTTCCCTTTCTGGAAGAGAAGCTGGCAAGGTCGATTTGAAAAATCGGCATGGGGGAACGTCTTGAAACTCCAGCTTGTATCCCTGGGACACTATTTGCAACACCCAGGGATCCAGACCAGACAGAATCCAACCTTGGCTGAACAGTTTGAGACGTGCCCCCACCCGAGCGGCCTCCCGCAACGGAGCCCCAGCGTCATGCTGAAGATTTGGCAGAAGTAGGGGTAGACTTCTGCTCCTGGGAACCTAAAGCTGCTGTGGACTTTTTTCCCTTTCCCCTTCATCTACCTGCAAAGAAGGGGGAACCTCTTGCTTTTTTGTATTTATTGGGCCGAAAGGACTGCATGTGCGGTGTTATGTATTTTTTGCCGGTGCAGGCGCAGAGGGCAAAAATGTCGACTTACCTGCGATAGTCGCCGAGACTAACGCATCCAGTCCATCGCCAAATAAGGCCTCACCTTTATGTGGGAGAACCTCCATATTTCTTTTGGAATCTGCATCCGTGTTCCACTGGCGAATTCACAACGCCCGCCGAGTCGATACTGCCATGGTAGCGGCTTGTGAACTCGAGTCCAATATCCTTGATATTCCCTAACTTAAGGAGTATCTCATCTTTATCAATCGTGTCAATTTCTGATGACACGCTTTCTGACCATTTTTCAATAGCGCGATTCACACACGCGCAAGCAATTGTGGGCCTGAGCAGCGTACCATTGGCAACATAAATGGATTTCAATGTAGTTTCCATCTTTTGGTCTGCCGGCTCTTTTAGTGAAGCCGTGCCAGGTGCAGGGAGAATTACCTTCTTTGTCAACCTGGACAGTGCACTGTCTAACACAGGGGGTGACTCCCATTTTTTCCTGTCCTCCACCGGGAAAGGATAAGCTATCTGAATTCTCTTGGGAATACAAAATTTATTTTCGGGATTCACCCACATCCCTTCAAAGAGTGCATTAAGCTTGTGGGAAGGAGGGAAAGTGACCTTAGATTTCTTTTCTTTATAGAAATAAGCCTTCTCCTGAGGTACAGGAGTGGCTTCCGTGACTTCCAGAACTTCCCTTATAGCCACAATCATATATTGTATATTTTTTGCCAATCCCCATGGTCCTGACTTCTGGCTCTGTGAGGGGGGTGCCGGCGTGCTGTGGGAGTGAGCATCTAGACACGGCTAGCGTTCAGTACCCTTCAGGAGCTAATGGTGTCCTGTCAGCCAGAAGCAGAGCCATGAAACTCTTCAGAAAGTTGGTTCCTACTTCTGCCCCCTCAGTCCCACGAAGCAGGGAGACTGTTGCCAGCAGTAATCCCTGAAAGCAAAGAACCTAACATAAGTCTTTTCAGAGAAGCTCAGTAGAGCTCACCATCCAGTCTCCCTGGGCACATTTCTAAAACTGGGGTCTGGAGGAGGGGCATAGAGGGAGGAGCCAGTTCACACCCATTGAAAAGTCTTAAGAGTGCCCATGGCTCCTGCGGAACCGTCTATACCCCATGGTCATGAAGTGGACCCCAGCATCCTCTAGGACGTATGAGAAAATAAGAATTTACTCACCGGTAATTCTATTTCTCGTAGTCCGTAGTGGATGCTGGGACTCCGTAATGACCATGGGGAATAGCGGCTCCGCTGGAAAATCAGATAAGGGCTTTTACATGACAAAGCCGCCAATTCTGATACACGCCTGGCCGAAGCCAAGGCCAACAACATTACCACTTTCCACGTGAGATACTTCAATTCCACGGTTTTAAGTGGCTCAAGCCAATGTGACTTTAGGAAATCCAACACCACGTTGAGATCCCAAGGTGCCACTGGAGGCACAAAAGGGGGCTGAATATGCAGCACTCCCTTAACAAAAGTCTGAACTTCAGGTAGTGAAGCCAGTTCTCTCTGGAAGAAAATCGATAGAGCCGAAATCTGGACCTTAATGGAACCCAATTTTAGGCCCATAGTCACCCCTGACTGTAGGAAGTGCAGGTAACGGCCCAGCTGAAATTCCTCCGTTGGGGCCTTCCTGGCCTCACACCACGCAACATATTTTCGCCATATGCGGTGATAATGGTTTGCGGTTACTTCTTTCCTAGCTTTAATCAGCGTAGGAATGACTTCCTCCGGAATGCCCTTTTCCTTCAGGATCCGGTGTTCAACCGCCATGCCGTCAAACGCAGCCGCTGTAAGTCTTGGAACAGACAGGGCCCCTGCTGCAGCAGGTCCTGTCTGAGCGGCAGAGGCCATGGGTCCTCTGAGATCATTTCTTGAAGTTCCGGGTACCAATCTCTTCTTGGCCAATCCGGAACAATGAGTATAGTTCTTACTCCTCTTCTCCTTATTATCCTCAGTACCTTTGGTATGAGAGGAAGAGGAGGGAATACATAAACCGACCGGTACACCCACGGTGTCACTAGAGCGTCCACAGCTATCGCCTGCGGGTCTCTTGACCTGGCGCAATATCCTTCTAGCTTTTTGTTTAGGCGGGACGCCATCATGTCCACCTGTGGCCTTTCCCAACGGTTTACAATCAGTTGGAAGACTTCTGGATGAAGTCCCCACTCTCCCGGGTGGAGGTCGTGCCTGCTGAGGAAGTCTGCTTCCCAGTTGTCCACTCCCGGAATGAACACTGCTGACAGTGCTAACACGTGATTTTCCGCCCATCGGAGAATCCTTGTGGCTTCTACCATCGCCGTCCTGCTTCTCGTGCCGCCCTGTCGGTTTACATGGGCGACTGCCGTGATGTTGTCTGACTGGATCAGTACCGGCTGGTTTTGAAGCAGGGGTTTTGCCTGACTTAGGGCATTGTAAATGGCCCTCAGTTCCAGAATATTTATGTGTAGGGAAGTCTCCTGACTTGACCATAGTCCTTGGAAGTTTCTTCCCTGTGTGACTGCCCCCCAGCCTCGAAGGCTGGCATCCGTGGTCACCAGGACCCAATCCTGTATGCCGAATCTGCGGCCCTCTTGAAGATGAGCACTTTGCAGCCACCACAGCAGAGACACCCTGGTCCTTGGAGACAGGGTTATCAGCCGTTGCATCTGAAGATGCGATCCGGACCACTTGTCCAACAGGTCCCACTGAAAGGTTCTTGCATGGAACCTGCCGAATGGAATCGCTTCGTAGGAAGCTACCATCTTTCCCAGGATCCGCGTGCAGTGATGCACCGACACCTGTTTTGGTTTTAGGAGGCCTCTGACTAGAGATGACAACTCCTTGGCCTTCTCCTCCGGGAGAAACACTTTTTTCTGTTCTGTGTCCAGAACCATCCCCAGGAACAGTAGACGTGTCGTAGGGACCAGCTGTGACTTTGGAATATTTAGAATCCAGCCGTGCTGTTGTAGCACCTCCCGAGATAGTGCTACCCCGACTAACAACTGCTCCCTGGACCTCGCCTTTATCAGGAGATCGTCCAAGTACGGGATAATTAAAACTCCCTTCTTTCGAAGGAGTATCATCATTTCGGCCATTACCTTGGTAAAGACCCTCGGAGCCGTGAATAGACCGAACGGCAACGTCTGGAATTGGTAATGACAATCCTGTACCACAAATCTGAGGTACTCCTGGTGAGGATGGTAAATGGGGACATGCAGGTAAGCATCCTTGATGTCCAGTGATACCATGTAATCCCCCTCGTCCAGGCTTGCAATAACCGCCCTGAGCGATTCCATCTTGAACTTGAATTTTTTTATATATGTGTTCAAGGATTTCAAATTTAAAATGGGTCTCACCGAACCGTCCGGTTTCGGTACCACAAACATTGTGGAATAGTAACCCCGTCCTTGTTGAAGTAGGGGCACCTTGACTATCACCTGCTGGGAATACAGCTTGTGAATTGCCTCTAGCACTGCCTCCCTGCCTGAGGGAGTTGTTGGCAAGGCAGATTTGAGGAAACGGCGGTGGGGAGACGTCTCGAATTCCAGCTTGTACCCCTGAGATACTACTTGAAAGATCCAGGGATCCACCCGTGAGCGAGCCCACTGATTGCTGAAATTTTTGAGACGGGCCCCCACCGTACCTGGCTCCGCCTGTGGAGCCCCAGCGTCATGCGGTGGACTTAGAGGAAGCGGGGGAGGACTTTTGCTCCTGAGAACTGGCTGTATGCTGCAGCTTTTTCCCTCTACCTCTGCCTCTGGGCAGAAAGGACGCGCCTTTAACCCGCTTGCCCTTATGGGGCCGAAAGGACTGTACCTGATAATACGGTGCTTTCTTTGGCTGTGAGGGAACATGGGGTAAAAATGCAGACTTCCCAGCAGTTGCTGTGGAAACTAGGTCCGAGAGACCATCCCCGAACAACTCCTCACCTTTATAAGGCAAAACTTCCATGTGCCTTTTTGAGTCTGCATCACCTGTCCACTGCCGAGTCCATAACCCTCTCCTGGCAGAAATGGACATTGCACTTATTTTAGATGCCAGCCGGCAAATATCAATCTGTGCATCTCTCATGTATAAGACTGCGTCTTTAATATGCTCTACGGTTAGCAATATAGTGTCCCTGTCTAGGGTATCAATATTTTCCGACAGGGAATCTGACCACGCAGCTGCAGCACTGCACATCCGTGCTGAAGCAATAGCTGGTCTCAGTATAATACCTGCGTGTGTATATACAGACTTCAGGATAGCCTCCTGCTTCCTATCAGCAGGTTCCTTTAGGGCGGCCGTATCCGGAGACGGTAGTGCCACCTTCTTTGACAAGCGTGTAAGCGCTTTATCCACCCTAGGGGATGTTTCCCAACGTGACCTATCCTCTGGCGGGAAAGGGTACGTCATTAGTAACCTTTTAGAAATTACTAGTTTCTTATCGGGGGAAGCCCACGCTTCTTCACACACTTCATTTAACTCCTCAGATGGAGGGAAAACTACTGGTAGTTTTTTCTCTCCAAACATAATACCCTTTTTTGTGGTACCGGGGGTAACATCAGAAATGTGCAACACATTTTTCATTGCCTCAATCATGTAACGTGTGGCCCTATTGGAAGTTACATTAGTCTCATCGTCGTCGACACTGGAGTCAGTATCCGTGTCGACATCTGTGTCTGCCATCTGAGGTAGCGGGTGTTTTAGAGCCCCTGATGGCTTTTGAGACGCCTGGGCAGGCACAGGCTGAGAAGCCGGCTGTCCCATATTTGGTATGTCGTCAAACCTTTTATGTAAGGAGTCGACACTGTCACGTAGTTCCTTCCACATAACCATCCACTCAGGTGTCGGCCCCGCAGGGGGTGACATCACATTTATAGGCATCTGCTCCGCCTCCACATAAACCTCCTCATCAAACATGTCGACACAGCCGTACCGACACACCGCACACACACAGGGAATGCTCTGACAGAGGACAGGACCCCACAAAGCCCTTTGGGGAGACAGAGAGAGAGTATGCCAGCACACACCAGAGCGCTATAATAATACAGGGATTAACTGAATTATTTCCCTTTATAGCTGCTATATAAGTTATACTGCGCCTAAATTTAGTGCCCCCCCTCTCTTTTTTACCCTTTGTAGCTTGATACTGCAGGGGAGAGCCTGGGAGCGATCCTTCCAGCGGAGCTGTGAGGGAGAAATGGCGCCAGTGTGCTGAGGGAGTTAGCCCCGCCCCTTTTCCGGCGGACTTCTCCCGCTTTTTTCAGGAATTATGGCAGGGGTAATTTATCACATATATAGCCTCTGGGACTATATATTGTGATGATTTGCCAGCCAAGGTGTTTATATTGCTGCTCAGGCCGCCCCCCACCCCCAGCGCCCTCCACCCATCAGTGACCGGAGTGTGAGGTGTGCATGAGGAGCAATGGCGCACAGCTGCAGTGCTGTGCGCTACCTTGTTGAAGACCGAGGTCTTCTGCCGCCGATTTTCCGGACCACTTCTTGCTTCTGGCTCTGTAAGGGGGACGGCGGCGCGGCTCCGGGACCGAACGATCGAGGTCGGGTCCTGTGTTCGATCCCTCTGGAGCTAATGGTGTCCAGTAGCCTAAGAAGCCCAAACTATCTCCAGTCAGGTAGGTTCGCTTCTTCTCCCCTTAGTCCCTCGTAGCAGTGAGTCTGTTGCCAGCAGATCTCACTGAAAATAAAAAACCTAAAATATACTTTCTCTTCTAGGAGCTCAGGAGAGCCCCTAGTGTGCATCCAGCTCAGCCTGGCACAAGATTCTAACTGAAGTCTGGAGGAGGGTCATAGTGGGAGGAGCCAGTGCACACCAGTTAGTCTAAAGCTTTCTTTTAGTTGTGCCCAGTCTCCTGCGGAGCCGCTATTCCCCATGGTCCTTACGGAGTCCCAGCATCCACTTAGGACGTCAGAGAAATAGGATATTAATTACCTACCGGTAAAATGTTTCTTGTAGTCCGTAGTGGATGCTGGGGTCCACATTAGTACCATGGGGTATAGATGGGTCCACTAGGAGCCATTGGCACTTTAAGAGTTTGAGAGTGTGGGCTAGCTCTTCCCTCTATGCCCCTCCTACCAGACCCAGTCTAGAAACTGTGCCCGAGGAGACGGACAGGATTACACAGATAGTGGTGAGATTCACACCAACTCACACACATGGCAACCCAAGCTAAATAGTTTGAAACATCAGCAACGGCTGAAGAGGATTACTTACCAAGTAACAAAACAGTACTTACCAAGAACTACGCAGTACTGAACTAAATAACCACTGCAGGAAAACTAAGCGCTGGGCGGGCGCCCAGCATCCTCTACGGACTACGAGAAAAGGATTTACCGGTAGGTAATTAAAATCCTATTTTCTCTTACGTCCTAGAGGATGCTGGGGTCCACATTAGTACCATGGAGATGTACCAAAGCTCCCAGAACGGGGGGAGAGCGCGGAGGCCCATGCAGAACCGATTGACCAAACTTGAGGACCTCAGAGGCCAAAGTATCGAACTTGTAGAACTTTAGAACTTTGCAAACGTGTTCGACCCAGACCAAGTAGCTGCTCGGCAGAGTTGCAAAGCAGAGACACCCCGGTCAGCCACCCAGGAAGAACCCACCTTACGTTTGCCTTAACAGACGTAGGACACGGCAAGCACCCCGTAGAATACGTATGCTGGATAGTAAACCTGACCCAGCGAGAGATCGTCTGCTTAGAAGCAGGACACCCAATTTTCTTGGGATCATACAGGACAGAGTCTAAATTTCTGTAACGAGCAGTCTTCCTCACATAGATTTTTAGAGCCCTTACAACATCTAAGGACTTTGATGAAATTGAGGAGTCAGTCGCAACTGGCACCACAATAGGTTGGTTGATATGAAATGCCAACACAACCTTCGGAAGAAACTATCACCTTGGTGAATACCCTTGGTGCTGTGGATAGGCCGAATGGCAGTGCCTGGAACTTAAAATGACAGTCCAACAGTGCGAATCAGAGATAAGGCTGATGCGGCAACCAAATCGGAATGTGGATATCCAGGGATACCAGGAGTTCCACCTCTTCCAGACCTGATATCACCGCCCTTAGAGACTCCATTTTGAACTTGAACTCCCTCAGAAAGGGGTTTAGTGATTTTAAGTTCAGAAATGGGCCTGACCGAACCATCCGGTTTCTGTACCACGAAAAAGGTTTGAATATTAACCAGTGTTTTGCATTTGAGGAGGGACTGGTACAATGACCTGTGCCTCCACCAGCTTCTGGATGGCTCCCTGTAGGGTAGCCCTGTCTGCCGGCAAAGCTGGCAAGCCCGATTTGAAGAACCGATGAGGGAGATCCCAAAATTCCAGCCCGTATCCCTGGGACACAATATCTAGTACCCAGGGATCCAGGTTGGACGACACCCAGACGTGACTGAAATGTCTGAGTCTTGTCCCCACCAGTCCTACCCCCAGGCTGCGCTGTCCACCGTCATGCGGAGGACTTTGGTGCACCTGAAGCAGGCTTCTTTTTCTGGGAACCCGCCGCAGCAGGTTTCTTGGATTTTGGCAGGCCCCCTCTAAAGAAGGTGTTGGGCGGTTTGGCCTTTCTCGATTTAGTAACCTGAAAGGACTGAGATGCAGTTGAAGAAAAAGGTTTCTTTGTAGCAGGAGCTGCTGAGGGAAGTAAAGGGGACTTACCCACTGTAGCCATGGAGATCCACGCATCTAACGCTTCCCCAAAGAGAGCCTGACCTGTGTAGGGTAGGGTCTCCACACCTCTCCTGGATTCCGCGTCGGCAGAACACTGGCGCAGCCACAGGCCTCGACGACCTGAGACGGACATGGAAGAAATTCCTACAGCCATTGAACCCAGGTCTTTCATGGATTCCACCATAAAACCTGCAGAATCCTGAATGTTACGAAGAAACAATTCAATGTCACTCTTATCTAACGTATCCAATTGCTCAAGTAACGTGCCTGACCACTTTACTATAGCTTTGGAAATCCATGCACAGGCAATAGTGGGATGTAGTAACGCCCCTGAAGCCGTGTATATGGATTTGAGCGTAGTATCAATTTTGCGATCAGCCGGTTCCTTTAAGGCAGTAGATCCTGGGACAGGTAAAACCACCTTTTTAGAGAGTCTGGATACAGACGCGTCCACTATGGGTGGGTTTTCCCATTTCTTTCTATCCTTCTCCGGGAAGGGGAAAACAACCAGAACTGTCCTAAGGCTCTGGAATTTTTTCTCTGGCTTTTCCCATGCTTTTTCAAAAACTTGTTCAGGTGTTGTATCAGTAATATTCAACACATCTCTAATAGCCTCTATCATCAACTGCACCCCTTTTGCAAGAGATGCGGTCCCCATCACCGTCTGCCGTGTCAGAATTGGTATCCGTTTTGTCTTACATGATCTGGGCAAGAGCACGTTTGTGGGAACCCACAGAGGGGGGTCCTGAGGTAACAGAACCGGACCAAACTGCAATAGAATTCTGTAAAACCTGATTTGCTGATTCATTCTGAGCAACCCTAGCAGAAATCTGAGAAATCATAGTTTTGATAGAGGATAACCACTCAGGCTCCCTTGCTGGTATCTGCGCTACAACAGTGCAATCCCGATTACATGGAATGAGATCATCCTGAGAGGACATATCCTCAGCTGCATATGACAGAGTCCCTGGACATAGCTATCTGGAGACCCCAAACACCACACACACACACACACACACACACACACACACACACACACACACACACACACACACACACACACACACACACACACACACTAGGTTAGACAGTTTCCCCCCTGAGAATGGCAAGAGAGACATATAGTTCAGAGCCAACGCACACACAGCGCTGTTATATATAAAGGACACCCCTTATCAGCAACCACTGTGTACTGTAATAGTTACACAGATCTAATTCACTGCCTCCCCTCCCTTCTACAACCCCCTGGTACCGCACAGGATAGCTGGAGTTGCTTGGAGGCATAGCTCTGTCAGCGTCTGTGTACAGGAACTGCAGACAGGAAAATGGTGCTGAACGCTGCTGGGTCCTCTCTGAGAATCTCCGCCTCTTGAAGAAGGCGCGTCTTCCCGCACAAATTCTTTTTACTGGCCTGAGGACTCTGTCGCAAGGCGGGGGATTCCGTCCCCTGTGAGCGTCTGAGTACGGAGGATTCTGACACTAGCCTGGGGATTCAGGCTCCGGTTAGCGTCTGTGACCAGTGTAGGGTATTAAGACACTGGCTCAGGACACCCCTCAAAGCGCCAACACTGTGTGCCACTGAGCCTTGCCGGAGCACAGCTGCTCAGAGCTGCGCTCCTACCCTTGTGTCGCTATAGCTCGACTCTTCTGATCTTCTGGCTCTGTAAGGGGGTGGCGGCATGCTGCAGGGGTGAGCGATCCCCCGTGGCGCGGAACGTTCGATCCCCTCAGGAGCTCAGTGTCCTGTCAGCGGAGATAGTGGCTCAGACCCCGCAGGGCGGACACTACTACTCCCCTCAGTCTCTCGATGCAGGGAGGCTGTTGCCAGCAGCCTCCCTGTAAAATAATAAACTCTAAAATAAACTTTTACTAAAGAAGCTCTATAGAGCTCCCCTAGCTGTGATCGGCTCCTCCGGGCATATTTTCTAAACTGGGTCTGGTAGGAGGGGCATAGAGGGAGGAGCCAGCCCACACTCTCAAACTCTTAAAGTGCCAATGGCTCCTAGTGGAACCGTCTATACCCCATGGTACTAATGTGGACTCCAGCATCCTCTAGCACATAAGAGAAAATCTATTTAAATATTATGATAGTGACTGGATTATTTACAATGAAAGTGGACTTCATGTGAGGGACATGCTGGGGATAAGCAGAAGGGAACGTGTGAGGTACAAATTGGGGGTAAGAAGGAGGGGACTTGTGAGGGACACGCTGGGGATAAGCAGGAGGCGGCGTGTGAGGGACACGCTGGGGTCGAGCAAGAGAGGATGTGCGACGATCACGCTAGGGGTTGACAGGGGGGAGGTTGTAAGGGACACGCTGTGGCTGAGTAAGAGGGGGGCATATGAGGGACACACTGGGGATAAACAGGAGGGGGCGTTTGAGGGACAAGCTGGGATGAGCAGGAGTGGGCGTGTGATGGACATGCTGAGGGTGAGCAGGAGGGTGTGTGTAAGGAACACTCTGGGGTGAGCAGGAAAGGGGTGTGTGATGGACACTCTGGGGATAAGCAGGAGGGTGTGTGTGAGGGAGTTGCTGTGAATGAGGAAGATAGGAGTGTGAGGGAAACACTGGGGATGAGCAGGAGGGAATGTCTGAGGGACATGCTCGGGTAAGCAGTAGGGGGCATGTGAGGGGCACGCTCTGGGTCCGCAGTTGGGGGCGTGTGGGGGACATGATGTGGGTGAGGAGGATGGGACAGGAAATTGGCGGAGGCAGGTAAGCACAGTCCTATATAGTAACAAACTAAAAATGATCTCTTACAAAACAGTTATACAGCAGTCACATGACATGGTGACGTCAGGAGAAGCCCCAGCGCAGCGAGGACCACCGCTCTTAGCTACTAACTAAGAGATCTACTCACGAAGCAGTGAAAAGAGTGGAGAAGTGAGCCAGTGGAGAAGTTGTCCATGGCAACCACTCAGCTGCTCTGTATAATTTTAAAGTATGCAAATTGTAAATGTTACTTCAATGCTGATTGGTTGCCATGGGCAACTTCTCCACTGGCTCACCTCTCCACACTTTTCACTGCTTCGGGAATAGACCCCAAAGAAACCTGCCAGTCACGTGTTCCCGCCCTTCGTCCTCCTCAGTGCCCCGCCCACTCGCCTCCCCCTCATCCCGTATTTCTATGCAGCCTCCTCCCCATGTCTCGTGTCCCCGCCCCGTCTTGTCATGAGCTCTGAGTGACAGCCAAGTCTCCTCCCTCCTTTCGCCGCCCCTTCCCTAATGTCACTGCCCAGTCTCCTCCTGATTTTCCCGTTGCTAGAGCTCGGTGACGTGTTCTGGATGTAGCGGAGGGATGCGGGAGTGACGGTGACCGGCAGTGAGGTGAGCGCTGTGCCCGGTGTATCAGAGACGCCATGCTTGGTGTGTGTGAGCGGCTTCCCTCACAGGGATGGAGGGTGAGTGAGCGGCGGGCGGGGGATGTGCGGCTGCGGCCTGTGTCTGTGCTGCTGCGTCATAATAAAGTGCACGATATACCCCACAAGATGACGTCACCCAGCTGTACTCACTGCCAGCCTGAGGGGTATAGTGACAGCAGCATCACCTCCAGCCTCAGCACATAACACACATGGCGTCCCTAAAGAAAAATATGATTTTATATATATATATATATATATATATATATATATATATATATATATATATCTCATATCTGTATTCGTTCTGCCACAGACCTTTTACACATATATATATATATATATATATATATATATATATATATTAATTTATTTATTTTTCTGTATATATATCAATCTATCATAAATTGTGTTTGTATGTCACAGCCCTGTACTTTGTGTATATACCTCATAGCTACCAGCATGTAAGTCTGTGTGCGCATTGCATGAAATTATATCCACAGGAATATACACTGCATAGAACTTGATCAACTCTTAGGGATTTGCCTCTGTGTAGATTCTTTATGTACTCACTGCAGTTAAAATTTACACTATGCAGTTGAATTTGTGCTGTATTATAACCACTCAGCTTCCAGGGATTTCTCCCCAGGCAGATGTTCTATGTTTACCCTTACTGCAATTTACTTGATGTAAGTTCTTTTGAATCTGTGCACATTTTGTATGTACTTACCACCACAGACTCCTGTACTACCTGCGTGTGGGAGCTGTTTCTGTGCAGATTCATTATGTGCCCAGTATCTTTGCAATTATATGCAACTGTATCTGTATGTCATTATGTTCCCAGCAATCCCGTGCTGCAGGGAATTGTCTTTGTGCAGACTCTTTATGTACTCTCTCTCCCCCCCCCCCCCCTGCAATTTATCCTATACATGAACTGACACATTGGGGCAGATGTATTAACCTGGAGAAGGCATAAGGAAGTGATAAACCAGTGATAAATGCAAGGTGATACACGCACCAGCCAATCAGCTCCTAACTGTTAATTTACATATTGGAGCTAATTGGCTGGTGCATATAGCACCTTGCACTTATCACTGGTTTATCACTTCCTTATGCTTTCTCTTGGTTAATACATCTGCCCCACTATCTGGAACGCACAGGCAGGGCAGTCGAGAGCCAGGCTGGGCCCAGGTACTTTTCAATGGGTGTGGCCTTATGACAGGAGGTGTGGTCATGTACCCTTTAAAAAAAATAAAATAGTGTTTTAAGCACCTCCATGGCCACACTGCAGCCCAATACACAGCAGTGTGCTAGGCTGAGGAGAAGAGCTGCTGCTGCCAGGTAAGAGGGAGAGGGCCCAGGGAGGGTCCCCCTCCATTAGACCTGGGCCCAGTTAATATGTACCGCCCCCCTCTGCACCACTGCGCACAGGTGCATTATATTTGTCCAGTTGCACTACTTCTGTGCATTTCATACACATATAGTCAGTGGCTCTTACTAATGACTGCCATATTGGAAATGATACAGTCATTATTGGATAGAACGGTCACTGCATTCAGCACTAGGAGACACTCCACTGACAGTTCGGGATCCGTTCTGAAGATTGATAGTGTCTAGGTCGACATGTTTTCAAGGTCAACAGGGTTTCTAGGTCAGTGATGGCTAACCTTGACACTCCAGCTGTTGTTGCCCAGCATGTCGTGCTACAGTTTTGTTATTTAGCCATGCTAAAACTGATGCAGGGCATGCTGGGATGTGTAGTTCAATAACAGCTGGAGTGTCAAGATTAGCCATCACTGTTCTAGGTCAAAAGGTTGACATGAGTTTTTAAAATTGTATTTATTTTTTGAACTTTTTCATACTTAACGATCCACGTGGACTACGATTGGAATGGTTATCCTGTGCCGAGCGCAGCGAGGGGACTTGGTGCACTAATTAGGATTCCCGGTCACTGTACGGAGAAAATGACACCAAAAAAACATGAAAAACTCATGTCGACCTAGACACTGTCGATCTAATGATCCACACCTGACAGTTCAGAACCAACTTGTACTCTATCATTGTGATTTGATTGTACTTTTTGACCGATTTATACTATTTATTCCCACACCTAAGACCAGTTATCCTTTGCAGGGAATCAGTACTGGTGTACCCAGAATTCAGCATTAGGCTATAAGCCCGCCCCCAGACTACCATTGGCTAGTTTCATATACAGCATAGCATGTATGTTTATATGTGCTAACCCCCATGTATTGTACGGTTGTTGCAGCTGCCACAGGTTGGGATCATATTTCCCACTTACATTGTATATAATTATTTGAACATATTTTCACTTTGGCCTGGTGATGGATATTTCTCTTACGTTCTAGAGGATGCTGGGGTCCACAGTACCATGGGCTATATAGTGTTTCCCCTAGGAATTTTTGAGGGCAAGGCGCTGGTCTGTGGAGGCACTTGTGCACGCGTCTGACGGCGTTACTAGAGGGGGCGCAGGCGGCTGGCGACGTCACTACATGGGACGTGGGCGGCTGGCGGCGTCACTGAATGGGGCGTAGGCAGCTGGCGGCGTCACTAAAGGGGGCGTGGGCGGCATCACTAAATGGGGCGTGGTCGGCTGGCGGTGTCACTAAAGGGGGCGTGCCTAGCACCTACGGAGGTGCTGGGCTTCCCCCAAGCGCTCTCCCGTAGCGTGAATGGATGCTGTGCGCACGGCATCTATACACGCTGGGAGAGCAGGAAGCGGGCAGGCTGATTAGCAGGGCGCCGCAGAAAGGGCAAGGCGGGTTTTGCCTTAATAAAATCGGGCAGGGCGTGGCGCCCTGCTAAAACAGCCTATAGTGAACACTAGGTATAGACTGGTCCACTAGGAGCCACCGGCACTTTAAGAGTTTAATAGTGTGGGCTGGAACCTCCCTTTATGCCCCTCCTACCAAACCCAGTTCAGAAAATGTGCCCGGAGGAGCCGGTCACAGCTGGGGGAACTCCTAGAGCTTTAGTTTTATTTTTTTTCTAAGAGTAATTTAGGCACATGGAGGCTGCTGACATGGAGCCTCCCCGCTTTGTGGGACTTAGTGGTGGAGTAGTGTCCAACCCTGAGAGGTTAATGGCCACTATCTCCGCTGACAGGACAATGAGCTCCTGAGTGTGATGATCGTTAGCCGCCCGAGGCGACCGCTCACTCCCACAGCATGCCGCCACCCCCTAACAGAGCCAGAAGATTCCGGTGGCGAGTGTGTCACCGGCGACCCGACAGGTGGGGAGCCGGTGTGAATGGCAGCAATAGGGTGGGAGCGCAGGACTGATACCATGCTCCGGAAGGCTCAGCAGTACAGCAGGTGCGGCGCTATGAGGGGCACCCTGGGCCAGCGCAAAACCCTTACACTGGTCACTCAGGCTATCAGGGACTCCGGTAAACGCTGCTAGCATAATACCTCAGGTCAGTATAAAATTTTAAATAGTGCGGGAAGACGCGCCATGTTTAGGGGCGGAGCATCTCCTCAGAGTGGACCCAGCAGCTCACCAGCGCCATTTTCTCCTTGCAGATCCACTTCCAGCGACGCTTACAGGGAGCACTGTCCCTCCACACGACTCCAGCTATCCTGTGCGGTATCAGGGTGTTGTAGAAGGAAGGGGGAGGCCGTAAATTCGCTGTGTAGTCTATTAAGGGTACACAGTCAGTGCCAGGCAGTTCTTGTATAACTGTCTCTGGGGCACTGTGTGTTTGGCTCCAAACTCTGTCTCTCTCTGAAGGTACTTGGGGGAAACTGTGTCTGACATTTTCCTGGGGGTGTGTGTGTGTGTGTGTGTGTGTGTGTGTGTGTGTGTGCAAATTCTCACATAACCATGTCCAGGCACTCTGTGTCTTATGCTGCAGAGGAGGTTTCTTCTCCAGAGGAATCCATTCCATGTACCCAGGAATGTAATATCATGTCTCAGAATCTGAGCCACTATGACTGGCTTCCATTAAGGGAATGATATCTCAGATTTCTACTAGGGTAGCCCATACTGAGACTGAAACTCAAGTTTTAAGGAAGTCTATGGAAGTTTGGTCGGGTTCTATTCCCTTTACTTCAAAATCCCCTAGCATATACCCAAAGAGACGTGCACTTGCCCAGATTATGCAAGCCGACACGGAAACCGACTCTGACACGGCAGATGGGGATGTGCTGAGGGGGGCGGCATCCCTTGCAAAGGGGGTGCAGCTCATGATTGAGGCCATTAGGGATGTGTTACACATTAATGACACACCACCTGAGCAGGTTGAGGAGGCTTACTTCACAGACAAAGAGAAAGCCTCGCTAACCTTCCCTGCGTCTAAAGAATTAAACGCATTATTTGAAAAGTCCTGGGAAACCCCAGAGAAAAAAATCCCAGATCCCAAAAAGGGTTCTGGTTGCTTTTCCCTTCCCTGAGGAGTATAGGAAAAAATGGGAAAACCCACCATAGTTGACGCATCTGTCTACAGACTGTCTAAAAGGTGGTTTTACCTGTGCCTGGATCTACCGCGTTAAAAGAACCGGCTGATCGTAAGATTCACACTACACTCAAATCCATATACACTGCTTCAGGAGTGACGTTAAGGCCCACTATTGCCTGTGCATGAATTTCTCATGCCATAGTAAAGCGGTCAGGCACATTAGTAGAGGACTTAGATACGATGGATGAAGTGACATTGAACTGTTTTTATGTAACATACAGGATTCTGTGGGTTTCATGGTGGAGTCCATGAAGGACCTGGGTACTCTGAATGCAAAGATATCTTCCATGGCTGTCTCAGCACGCAGGGGACTGGCTACGCCAATGGTCGGCAGACGCGGAATCCAGTAGAAGTGTGGAGAACCTACCCTTCACAGGTCAGTCTCCATTTGGGGAATTGTTGGATGCCTGGATTTTTACGGCAACCATGGGTAAGTCGACCTTTCTTTCCTCAGCTGCTCCTTCTACGAAGAAACCCTTTTCTTCATCAACATCGCAGTCCTTTCCGACCGCAAAGACAAAAAAAAAGTCCAAGCCTCCTACCACCTTCTTTAGAGGGGGTCGGGCAAAATCCAAGAAGCCTGCACCCGCAGGTTCCCAGGACCAGAAGCCTGCTACTGGTTCCTCAAAATCCTCAGCATGACAGTGGACCCACACAGCCTGGAGAACGGGTTGGTGGGTGCGAGACTCAGACGTTTCAGCCACGTCTGGGTGTCGTCCGGCCTGGATACAGGATATTGTGTCACAGGGGTACAGACTGGAGTTTCAAGAACTCCCGCCTCACCCATTTTTCAAATCAGGCTTGCCAGCTTTACTGACAGAAAGGGCTATCCTACAGGAAGCCATCCAAAAATTGTAAAGGTCAGAGGTCATTGTTCCAGTTCCACCTCATATGCAACACATGTGTTACTATTCAAACCTTTTCGTGGTACCAAAACCAGATGGGTCGGTCAGACCGATTTTGAACTTTAAATCGTTAAACCCTTATCTAAGGGTGTTCAAATTCAAAATGGAGTCTCTGAGAGCGGTGATCTCAGGTCTGGAGGAGGGAGAGTTTCTGGTATCCCTAGATATCAATAATGCCTTACCTCCATATTCCGATTTGGCCGCCGCATCGGGCTTATCTCAGATTTGCACTGTTAGACAGTCACTAGGTGATGGCAGAGATGATGGTACTCCTCAGCAGACAGGGAGTGAACATAATTCCATATCTGGACGATCTGCTGAAAAAGGCATTGTCCAGGGAGAAGTTGTTGCAATCTATTGCTCTCACGACTCATCTGCTCAGGGAACATGGTTGGCTCCTGAACCTTCCAAAGTCACATTTGGAGCAGACAAAGCGATTGTCTTTCCTGGGGATGATCCTCGACACGGAAGTGCAGAGGGTGTTTCTACCGGTGGAGAAAGCGTTGGTGATACAATCAATGGTCCGGGATGTCTTGAAACCTACCTGGGTATTGGTTCATCAGTGCATTCGCCGTCTGGGGAAGATGGTTGCCTCCTACGAGGCTCTACAGTACGGAAGATTTTATGCTCGGTCCTTCCCACTGGATCTCCTAGACAAGTGGTCGGGATCTCACCTACACATGCACCAGAGGATATGTCTGTCGCCGAAAGCAAGGATTTCCCTCTGGTGGCTGCAAATGCCTCACCTTCTGGAGGGCCGCAGGTTCGGGGTTCAGAACTGGATCCTTCTAACCACGGGTGCAAGTCTCAGGGGTTGGGGCGCAGTCACTCAAGGGAAATCTTCCAAGGAACGTGGTCAAGTCTGGAATCCATTCTTCAAATAAACATTCTGGAACTGAGAGCCATATACAACTGTCTTCTCCAAGCGGCACATCTTCTGCAAAATCAGGCTATTCAAGTGCAGTTGGACAATGTGACGACGGTGGCCTACATAAACCAACAGGGAGGCACGAAGAGCAGAGCTGCTATGTCAGAGGTAACAAGAATCCTCTCTGGGCAGAAAAGCACGCAGTGGCACTGTCAGCAATCTTTCTTCCAGGAGTGGACAGCTGGGAAGCAGACTTCCTCAGCAGGCAAGATCTGCATCCAGGAGAATGGGGCCTCCATCCGGAGGTGTTCACAGAGGTGACCAGTCTTTGGGGCGTGCCTCAAATAGACATGACGGCCTCATGTCTCAACAAGAGACTTCGGAGGTACTGTTCCAGGTCGAGGGACCCACAAGCAGTAGTGGTGGATGCCCTGGTAACGCCGTGGGTGTTCAAGTCAGTGTATGTGTTCCCTCCACTTCCTCTCATTCCAAGAATTCTAAAACTCATAAAGAGAACAAGCGTTCAGGCAATTCTCATTGCTCCGGACTGGCCAAGGAGAGCTTGGTACGCGGATCTTCTGGACTTACTGCTGGAAGATCCGAGACCTCTTCCTCTTCGCGAGGATCTTCTGTAACAGGGGCTGTTCGCTTATCAAGTCTTACCGCAGCTACGTTTGACGGCATGGAGGTTGAACGCCAGATCTTAGCCCGGAAGGGTATTCCAATCAAGGTCAGTCCTACCCTGATACAGGCTAGGAAAGTAGTAACGTCTAAACATTATCATCGCATTTGGAAAAAATGTGTCTTGGTGTGAGTCCAAGAAGTTTCCTACGGTGGAGTTTCAACTTGGACGGTTTCTCCTCTTCCTACAAGCAGGTGTGGATATGGGCCTGCGTTTGGGATCCATAAAGGTCCAGATTTCGTATTTATCCATTTTCCCCCCAGAAACAATTGGCTGCCCTCCCTGAGGTTCAGACTTTTTTGAAAGGGGTTCTGCACAATCAGTCTCCCTTTGTGGCGCCAACGGCACCCTGGGATCTTAACGTGCTGTCGCATTTCCTGCAATCAGTTTGGTTTGAGCCTTTACAGGAGGCTGAGGTCAAGTTTCTCACGTGGAAGGCTGTCACATTGTTGGTCTTAGCTTCTGCTCGACGTGTGTCGGAATTGGGGGGCTTTGTCCTGTAAAAGCCCCTACTTAATCTACCATGAAGATAGAGCTGAACTCAGGACGCGTCAGCAGTTCCTTCCAAAGGTTGTGTCGGCTTTTCATATCAACCAACCTATTGTGGTGCCAGTAGCTACAGACTCTTCGATTACATCTATTTCACAGGTGAATGTTCCTGACCTCTTGGAGGCTATCAAACTGATTCTTCAGATTGATGATGAATCTGAACCTCCAGATACGTCTAAGAAACCCGATAAGATCAAACGTCAGAAGATCACTAAATTAGTTTTGCCCCATTCTGACCATTTAGTTGACATACGTCAGGAATCCTGGGAGTATCCAGGAAGGAAATTCTCCCTAAGACGATGCTAGCTCGTTATCCCCTCGCTGCAGTAAAAATTGGGAAACACCGCCACCGGCGGACTTGCATGTTGCGCGTCTGGTGGTGTTCTCTACTCTGCCTGTCACTACCGCCACTTCTCTGAAAGACCGACGGATAAGCGTGTGGAGGGTTGCTTGAAGTGCTGTGCATAGACCCACTATAGCAGCTTCTTGGGCTGCGAAGGCTATTGAAGCCTGGGTTCAAGTAGTTGAAGCGGAGCTACCGTCTAATTTTTCTGATAATGCCGGACAGTGTCTTTCATATATTATCGCAGCCTCTTATTATATTCAGGAGGCGGACTCTGATTCCGGTGTCCTGGCGGCCAAAGCGTCTACTACGTCCATTCTGGCTCGCCGGATTCTGTGGTTGCGGTCCTGACCTGTGGATCTGGACTCTAAAAAAACTTTGGAGGTTATCCCTTTTAAAGGAGACATCCTGTTTGGGGAAGATCTGAACTAGATTGTTGCTGACTTAGGGGTATATTCAATTGGGGTCGGATCCATTCCGACATGCATTTGTCGGAATGGATCAGACAACCCCTATTCAATCCCATCTCATTTCAACTTTAAAAAAAGTTGAATTGAGATGAGACCTGTGAGCGGAGGAGAGGGGGGAGGCCAGCGGGGACAGCCGCGGGCAGATGGAGGAGAGCAGCGCTTCAGAAGGATGTCTCACAGCCGACTAACCTCACGGCAGTGTCCACCCTGCTCCAGCAAGCGTGACCTCACTTGCTGGAGGCGGGTGGACGCTGCCATGAGTGGCGCGGCTGTGAGACATCCTGCTGCAGTGCTTTGCCGTAGCGCTGCTGTTCCCAGTCTCCCCGCTGCTGTCGAATTTGGCCCCGTTTCCCACAAAAGTACATGAATCGGCAGCTATACCGCCGATTCACGGACTATTCCACAAGTCAAATTCCCAGACTTGTCAAATAAAAACAGCTGGGATTGAATAGGTCGAATCGTGATTCAACCTTAAAAAGCCGAAAACTGCTGTCTCTTCGACAGATGGCAGTTTTCGACCCTAATTGAATATACCCCTTAGCGTCTACTAAAACTGTCTGCTGAGTACTAATCCTTCGGTTCAGAAGGCTAAGAGTACCACCTTTCGTTCCTTTCGACCTCCAAGTAAAGAGAAGGGTCAGGCGTACCTGAAACAGGCTCTTGCTTCCAATAACTCTAAGCCCAAACCAAAATGTTCCTGGGTTGCCCGTCAGCCTGCTTCAAAACCAGACAAGCCTACTGCATTATGGGGCTGGCCTCCCTCTGGGGGATCCCAGGGTGGGAAGCTGACTTCTACGGTTTGCCCAGGTATGGTTACAGACCACTTCAGAAGTTTTGCTTGACAAAAATCCCTTCAGATCTGGTTAAAGCAAAATATCTCCATTTGGTGGTACAATCCCTTCTAGACACAGGAGTGGTAGTGCTGGTGCCTCTGGCTCAGAGTGGCAGGGGGTACTATTCAATGCTGTTCCTAATTCCGAAACCGAATGGTTTCTCCCGGCCCATTCTCAACCTCAAGTCTCTGAACAAGTTTGTAAAGGTTTCCAAGTTCCGTATGGAAACTCTTCGCTCTATTGTTCTGGCCTTGGAGCCCATGGACTGTATCGTATGCCTGGACATACAGGATGCTTGCCTACATATACCTATTGCCATATTGCATCAGCAATACCTGTGGTTTGCTATTGGCAATCTACATTATCAATTCCAGGCCTTGCCTTTTGGACTGACCACTGCTCCGCAAATCTTCACCTAGGTCATGGCGGTTATGACTGCTCTGCTCTGCCGTCAGGGTATCAGGATCCTGCTGTATCTGGACGACTTGTTGATCCTCGTGAACTCCCCAGAAGTTCTCCTCCGTCATCTGGAACTGACGGTCCAATTCCTGCAAGCCCACGTGGCTCATCAACTGGAAGAAATCCTCCCTGGTCCCTGCTCAGAGCATGGTGCACCTGGGGGCATTGTTGGACACACAACCAACGGTTGATCTTGTCCCAAGAGAAGGGCCTGAAACTTCAGGATAAGATGCTTCCTTTCTCGTCCGCGAGTGTCGATACATTCGGCGATGCAAGTACTAGGCCTCATGGTGTCTGCTTTCGACATGGTAGAGTATGCTCAATTTCACTCTCGCCCTCTGCTGTAGCTAATCCTTGCCAAGTGGGACCGCCTGCCTCACCGGATCAGGTCTCGCATGATTTCCTTGACTTCGGAAGTTCGTCTGTTACTGAGCTGGTGGCTACAGGACCAACAATTGAGCAGGGGTCGTCCCTTCTGGATCTCCAACTGGGTCCTCCTAACGATGTATGCCAGTCTGCGGGGTTGGGGCGCGGTGTTGGAGCAACACTGTCTTCAGGGTCAGTGGACCAGGGAGGAATCTCTCCTTCCGATACACATTCTGGAGCTGCTGGCAGTGTTCAATGCTTTGAGACTGGCCTTGCCTCTGGTACAGGACAGGCCTGTTCAAGTACAGTCGGACAACGCACCACGGTGGCGTACATAAATCATCAAGGCATCACTCGAAGCCGCATGGCAATGTTGGAAGTATCAAAGATTCTTCAATGGGCGGAACGCCATCTGCTAGCCATATCTGCAGTGTTCATTCCGGAAGTCCTCAACTGGAAAGCGAACTTTCTCAGTCGTCAGGACGTACACGCCGGAGAGTGGAGCCTTTTCCAGAAGTGTTTCAATTCCTAGTGGACAAATGGGGCCTACCAGATGTAGACCTGAATCACAAGGTTCCGGTCTTCGGAGCAAGGATAAGGGATACTCAAGCAGCGTTCTTGGACGCACTGGCAATTCCATGGAATTTTCGGCTGCCGTACGTGTTCCCTCCGGTGTCACTCCTGCCCAGGGTAATAAGGAAGTTCAAGCAAGAAGGAGGAATCCTACTTCTGATCGCTCCAGCGTGTTCCATACGGCATTGGTTCTCAGACCTACATGGTCTCTCGATAGAGCGTCCTCTTCTACTTCCTCAACGCCCAGACCTCCTGGTTCAGGGCCCCTGTGTTTACCAGAATTTGAGGGCCAAAGGTTTTTCTGAGACGGTCATTCAAACGATGTTGAAAGCCCGTAAACGGCTTCGGCTCGGATTTATTATAGGGTCTGGAATTCTTACTTCACCTGGTGTGCGGCTAAGAATTTTGATGCATACAAGTTCAGTACTGCCAAACTCCTGACGATTCTGCAACAGGGCCTGGACTCAGGCCTTCGTCTGGCCTCCCTCAAGGTTCATGTCTCAGCCTTGTCGGTGTGGTTTCGGAGAAAAATTGCGACTCTGCCTGACATTCATACCTTCACTCAAGGTGTTTTACGGATTCAACCTCCCTATGTTCATCCTGTGGCTCCTTGGGATTTGTCTGTTGTTCTGTACGCCCTACAAGAGTCTCCGTTTGAACCTCTTGAATCTGAGGACCTTAAATGGCTTACGCTTAAGGTTTTGTTTTTGCTGGCTATTGCCTCTGCTAGACTGGTTTCAGACCTGGGTGCCTTATCCTGTAGGTCTCCCTTTCTGATTTTTCACCGTGACCGTGCGGTTCTTAGAACTCACCCTGGTTATCTACCTAAGGTGGTGTCCTCTTTCCACCTTAACCAAGAGATTGTGGTCCCGGCCTTTATCTCTCCTGATTTGTCTTCCAAAGAGCGGTCTTTGGATTTGGTTCAGTATCTATGTGAAGAGAACAGTCTTCCTTCGGAGATCTGATTCTCTTTGTCCTTTTTGCTTTTCATAAACGTGGGTGGCCTGCGAATAAGCAGACCTTGGCCAGCTGGATTAGAATGGTGATTGCACAAGCTTATGTACAGGCTGGTCTTCCAGCTCCTGCTACTATCGAGGCCCATTCTACTCGGTCTGTTGGACCTTCTTGGGGTGTCCGCCGTGGCACATCCCTAGAACAATTGTGCAAGGCAGCTATGTGGTCCTCAGTGAATACGTTCGTTAGGCAAGTATGCCTTTGATACTTCTGCCTCCCAGGATTCTTCCTTGAGACGCCTGGTTCTTGTGCCCGCTACAGTGCATCCCCTCCCATGAGGAACTGCTTTTGGACATCCTCGATTTTATTCCCTGTGGAATACCAGTGTACCCCGCTGCAGAAAAGGAGATTTTATGGTAAGAACTTACCTTTGTTAAATCTCTGCGAGGTATACTGGATTCCATAGGGCGCCCACCCTGTCGCACTTTGCTTCTTTGGGTTTGTATGGCATTAGCCGCTGGTACCTTCTCCTGTCGTGAGATTGTGGTTCGCTCTGGCTACTAACTGTTATCGTCTTTTACCTGCTACTGCATTGGACTGGTTAACAAAACTGAGCTCCAGTGCCTGGAGGCGGGGTTATAGAGGAAGCGGTGCAAGGCATCCTGGGAACAGTCAAAGCTTTAGCCAGTTGGTGCCTCGGATCAAGATCCAACTCTACCCCGCCACGGTGTTATTCCCTGTGGAATCTACTGTACCTCGCAGAAAGAGATTTAACAAGGGTAAGTTCTTGCTATAAATCTCCTTTTCTCTAGCATCCATAAGGGATACTGGGGTCTTAGTACGATGGGGTATAGATGGGGTCCAAAGGAGCCAGTGCACTTTAAATTTCTTCAACTGGGTGTGCTGGCTCCTCCCCTCTATGCCCCGTCCTACAGCTATGTTTAGAAAAATGTGCCCTCACGAGAGAATGCACACTCTGGAGATTTTTTCTTCAGTTTATTTTAAACGTTGTTATTTTCGGTATGCTGTTTGGGCAACAGTATACCTGCACCATGGGAGTTAGGGGTGGTGGTTACCAGCCTCCTAAGGCACCAGAGCCACTTCCCATCTGCAGGACAACTGTCCTGAGAGGCTGTTGGTATCGCAGGGCATTGCGCCTTAGCAAATGCAATCGCAGCACGCCGCACACCCCTGACATAGCCTGAATGGTGAGAAGAGTGGTGAGTACAAACTGGGGGCACCGCTAGGGCTGTCCCCCCGGTTCTTGGTGTGGTGCAACGCAGTGGCGGCATACAGAACCCTCCCTGGGGGGGATCGGCTGTAGCCCCCCTGTGTACACTGACAGCGGTGGTGAAAACTAGCATTCATTTGAGGTTTTACACTTATTAGGGAGCTTTGCCAGTATAATATCTACATAATGCCATTACAGGGGGCAGAGCTTCCTCGGAGCGGGACCAGTGGCATTTTGGCACCTTCCTCTACTTAGAGCTGCAGCAGCAAGGACACACAACTCTTCCAGGCACTCCAGGATACACAGGAAACTGTTACAGGGGTGTAAAACTGGGAGAGCCACTATTGTACACAAACTAGTGTCCTGAAAAGGACATGAAATCCGATATCTACTGTGTGATAGATAGATATATAGATAGATATATACACAGCCTTCAGATTTACCTAGTCTGACAGGCTTTGGGTGTGCTGTCCCTCTCTCACTCTAAGGGGGTCATTCAGACCTGATCGGTCGCTGGCTATTTTTTGCAGCACTGCGATCAGATAGTCTCCGCCTATAGGAGAGAGTATTTTTAGCTTTGAAAGTGTGCGATCGCATGTGCAGCCGCGTACTACAAAAAAAGTTTTGTGCAGTTTCTGAGTAGCTTAGAACTTACTCAGCCGCTGCGATCACTTCAGCCTGATCTGGCCCCGGAATTGACGTCAGAAACCCTGCAAACGCTTGGATACGCTGCGTTTCTCCTACCACTGCCAGAAAACAGTCAGTTGACACCCAGAAAGGCCTTCTTCCTGTCGATCACCTTGCGATCGGCTGTGCGAATGTATTCTTCGTACAATCCATCGCTCAGCAACGATCCGCGACATAACCTGTACGACGCGCCTGCGCATTGCGGTGCATGCACAATTCTGACGTGATCGCAGCGGAAAATTCTAGCGTACGATCAAATCTGAATGACCCCCTAAGTCTCCTTCTGACATACAGAAAGGGCATGCATGCTATTGTACCTTGTGCATGTGTGTGTGTTGTCTACTGTAAACATGGTCAGACACCAATTATGCAGTGTATGTCACACCAGATTCTCTCCCTCTACAACTAGTTCCCTATCATGTGAACAATGCAGTTAGTCTTCATATGTTAGTGAGGAGACTAGGGGGGAGGGTCAGGAGCCATCCTGGCTTGGTGCCATAAAAACTATGATAGCAGACATGTCATCCCAGCTCACTGCTAATAATCAGAAAACACTGGTTGCTAAGGAAGATGATAACCCCCACTCCCTAGTTCAGGGCCACTTAAACGTGAGCTGCCTGATTTACTATCAGAATCTGAGGAAGAAGTACAGGAGATGGGGGAGGAATTAGAACCTAATACAGAGGATTCCACTTCTGTCCAGGGTATTGAGACCCTCATTCTTGCTATAAGGGATGTATTAAAAATCCCTTTGGAAGATGCTGCAACACCACACTCGTTTTTCTTAGCACAGAAAAAACTCAGTGTCACTTTCCCTGATTCTCCGAAACTAGATGACATATTTAAGCAAGCCTGGAAAAGTCCTGATAAAAAAAATATTGGGTTACAAAACGGTTTTTGCACACTTTCCCATTTACACCAGAGGGTAGAAAAAAATTGTGAAGAACCCCCAGCCATAGATGTATCAGTCTCCCGCCTCTTAAAAAAGGTGGTACTACCAGCTCTTGGCTCCTTTACACCGAAGAACCCTGGGGATAGGAAGATAGAGACAACATTAAAGTCTATTTACACAGCGGCTGGCGTACCACAAAGACCTGTGCTTGTGAGTTGTTGGATGACACATGCCATTCATACGTGGGCGACTCAAATTCAAGAGGGCCTTACGCCCCTGGTCACTACGGTGATCCTCCTAAAGCACATTCAAGACACTGCACGCATCCTGTGTGATTCTCTCAAGGAAATAGGTGCTATTAATGCTAGCACTACTGCCATGGCAGTGTCGGCCCGCAGGGCTTTGTAGCTGCGTCAGTGGATAGCGGACGCAGATTCCAAGCGCAGTGTGGAGTCTCTTCCTTTCTCAGGGGAGTGGCTATTTGGGGTTGAGTTGGATATGTGGATTTCTAAGGTTACTGCAGAAAAATTCACGTTTCTCCCCTCTGGGGCCCCTACTTGGGGCCGTCTACCCAGTCCTCTCGGACTACAGTGTTTATATCAAGAGCCAGAGGTGCCTCCAATGCATCGAGAGGCACCGGAGGAAAGGCAAGAAAACCAGCCACTGCAGGTTCGTAGGAAAAAAGCACCATTTCATCTTCCCATAAGGCCTCAGCATCCCCAAGGGGATCTCGAGGTTGCGAGCTTGACTGCGTTACTTCAGCCACATCTGGGAAGGCCACTGCCAGGATACCTGGGTAAAGGACCTAATTTCTCAGGGCTACAAGCTGGAGTTTTACAGCACTCCTCCCCAACAATTTTTCAAACCAAACTTACCAGTTTTGGAGGATACATGGGTTACGCTACAACAGGCCATACTAAAGTTGGTCCAGTCCCAAGTCATTGTTCCAGTGCCGCTATTACAACAAGGAAAGGGTTACTACTCCAACCTGTTTGTGGTACAGAACTCGGATGGTTCGGTAAGGCCCATTTTGAATCTAAAATCCTTGAACCCTTACCTAAAGGTTTTCAAGTTCAAGATGGAATCCTTGAGAGCAGTGATTGCCGGTCTGAAAGAAAGGGAGTTCATGGTCTCGCTGGATATAAAGGATGCTTATCTCCATATCCCGATTCATCAGGCTTACCTGCGGTTTGCCCTGCTGAACGATAACTACCAGTTCCAGGCACTACCCTTCGGCTCCGAGGGTCTTCACAAAGGTAACGGCGGAAATGATGTTCCTGCTCAGAGTCCAGGGGATTAATATTGTCCGTTACCTGGATGATCTCTTGATAAAGGCGAGATCCAGGGAGCGTCTATTGCTCAATATAGACCGCACTATTCATCGATCTACAATGCTCTGCTTCAGGCCTCTCCTCTGCTCAGGAATGGGGCAATCCAAGTTCAGTCGGACAATGCCACGGCAGTGGCTTACATAAATCAACAAGGAGGGACAAAAAGCAGAGCCTGCATGAGAGAGGTGTCAAAGATATACCCCTCTGGGCAGAAAGAAACGCAAGAGCAATGTCTGCCGTCTCCATTCTGGGGATGGACAACTAGGAAGCAGACTTCCTGAGTCATCACGATCTCCACCCAGGAGAATGCGGTCTCCACCAACAGGTGTTTCAACAGATCATCGACCTGTGGGGCTGCCCACAGATAAACGTGATGGCTTTTCGACTCAACGAGAAGCCTCGCTGGTATTGCTCAAGAACCAGGGACTTTCAGACGAGGGCAATAGATGCGCTGACGTCTCCTTGGCCTTACGGGCTGGTCTACATGTTTCCTCCAATTCCCTTGCTCCCGAGGGTGCTCAAAGCGAATCAGGGAGTCTAGGCTGTTCTGATTGCCCCGGATTGGCCTTGGAGGGCATGGTACGCGGATCTTCTAGACAAGTCCGTCCCAGACCCTTGGCCTGTGCCAATGAGAAAAGATCTTCAGCAACAAGGACCATTCGTCTACCCGGACTTACTGCAACTTAGTTTGACGGCTTGGGAGTAGAGCAGAACATCCTAGCTCACAAAGGCCTTTCCAAAAAGATTATTGCAACCATGGTCCAGGCCAGAAAGCCTGTGATGCCAATACACCATCCTCCTATCTGGAGAAGATATGTCTCTTTGTGCGAGGAACCCACGTATCTACCTGCAGAATTCCACTTGGGCCGTTTCTTGCATTTCCTGCAGGCTGGTGTGGATAAGGGCTTACGTTTGGGTTCCATTAAGTTCCAGATTTCATCTCTCTCAATTTTCTTTCAGAAGAAATTGACAGTGTTGCCAGAGGTTCAGACCTTCTTGCAAGGAGTACTTCACATACAACCTCCGTTTGTGCACACGGCACCTTGGGATTTGAATGCGGTATTGGAATTTTTACAATCCTCCTCCTGGTTTGAACCTCTAATGACGGTAGAAGACAAGTACCTTATGTGGAAGACGGTGATGTTACTGGCCCTGGCTTCTGCTAGGCATGTCTCAGAATTGGGGACCTTATCGTGTAAAAGTCCATACTTGGTCTTTTACGAAGACAGAGCAGAGTTCAGGACTAGGCAGCAGTTCCTATCGAAGGTTGTCTCTGCATTCCACTTGAACCAACCAATTGTGATTCCGTCAAGTTCTGGCACTTCTGCTCCTCCGGAATCATTGGATGTTGTGCGAGCCTTGAAGATTCATATCAGATGGACGGCTCTGATAAGAAAGACGGATTCCTTGTTAGTGCCGTATGTTGCGCAGAAAAAGGATCGCCCTGCTTCTAAGCAGTCCATTGCTCGTTGGATTAGGCTGACTATCCAACAGGCCTATTTGTCGGCAGCCTTACCTCTTCCTAAGTCTCTGAAGGCCCACTCTAAAAGATTGGTGCAGTTTTCTTGGGTGGCTTCCCGTGGAGTCTCTGCCTTGCAACAATGCTGAGCTGCTACCTGGTCGGGGAAGAACACCTTTGTGAAGTTCTACAAGTTTGATACCCTGTCCAAAGAGTACGCCCAGTTTGGGCAGGTGTTGCTGCAGACGTCACCGCACATTCCCGCCCGTTCTAGAAGCTTTGGGACGTTCCCATCGTACTAAGACCCCAGTATCCCTTATGGATGGTAGAGAAAACGTAATTTTAATACCTACCAGTAAATCCCTTTCTCATAGGGGATACTGAGCGCCCGCCTTAGTGCCTTCACTTGTCTGCAGGTTTTTCTTTGTGAAAGTTTTACCTGTTCAGCTGTTGCTGTTTTTTGTTACCAACTGTTTCTGGTCGTTTTATGTTATTGGTGTGCTGGTGTGTGAATCTCACCACTCGTTATGTTCCTTCTCTCAAGTATCTCCATTCTCCTTCAGGCACAGTTTTACCTATTCTGTCTGTAAGAGGGGGCAAAGAGGGGAGGAGTCAGCACACCCAGTTAAGAAATTTAAAGTGCACTGGCTAATCAGCCTTCCATGCACATAGCCGGATATCTCTCCGAGCTGCTACAGAGGAAGCAATGGCTTGAGGAGCTACTGTACCCATATCTAGGGCAGCTTCCATAAAAGCCGCTGCCTGCTTTATACATGCAATATGGGACAACTGCTCTTGTATCTGTTGAAAAATCATCTTCCAACATATCACTGACCTGGTTTGGGAGTGTTGTGGACTCGGGGCTTCTTCCGATGACCGGGAAGAGGAACCGCCACTGGGTCGTAGTAGAGATGGCCGGATGTAGGTCTTCCTCATGCAGAACTAAGACGGCAGGCGGGAGGCCCAGAGGAATTCTTGTAGGTCTCCTGTAAGACAAGACTTGTAGAAATAATGAAGGCTGGGGTACTGAGATATTGGAGACACTGTGGTATTGAAGGCACTGAGGTACTGGGAGTACAGGGAGTGCTGGGAGACCCTTGGAGGCACGGAGGTGTTTGGAGGCACGGAGGTGCTTGGAGGCACGGAGGTGTTTGGAGACACCGAGGTGTTTGGAGGGACGAGGTGCTTGGAGGCACGAGGTGCTTGGAGACACGGAGGTAACTGGAGGCACGGAGGTAACTGGAGGCACGGAGGTAACTGGAGGCACGGAGGTAACTGGAGGCACGGAGGTGCTTGAGGCGCGGAGGTGCTTGGAGGCACGAGGTGCTTGGAGGCACGAGGTGCTTGGAGGCACGGAGGTGCTTGGAGGCACGGAGGTAACTGGAGGCACGGAGGTAACTGGAGGCACGGAGGTAACTGGAGGCACGGAGGTGCTTGAGGCGCGGAGGTGCTTGGAGGCACGAGGTGCTTGGAGGCACGAGGTGCTTGGAGGCACGGAGGTGCTTGGAGGCACGGAGGTGCTTGGAGGCACGAGGTGCTTGGAGACACGGAGGTAACTGGAGGCACGGAGGTGCTTGTAGGCACAGGATGCTTGGAAGCACAGGTTGCTTGTAGGCACAGGATGCTTGCAGGGACAGGATGCTTGGAAGCACAGGATGCTTGCAGGGACAGGATGCTTGGAAGCACAGGATGCTTGCAGGGACGAGGGAGCTCTGGATCATAGCTTCCACAGGAGAAACGAAGATACTCAGGCATCGGATCTCTGCCTGGTATCTGATTTTAAATTCCCCGCCCTAGCCTGATTGGCGGAGCAGGCAGGTGACGTCAGACCTGCTCCGCCTCCTTGCCCTTGCTTGTGATGGCGGCGCCCTTGCTTCCGGGAAGCCGCCGGAGAGCAGCGCCGACCCGCCGCTGAAGCCGGAGACTGACAGGGGAAGAGAGGCGCCGGGCAGACCAGGCCACCCGCAGGGACAAGCGCGGTCGCCGCTGCCCGAGGTTCGTGACAGTACCCCCTCCTCCAGGAGTGGCCCCTGGACACTTCCCGGGCTTAGTCGGATGTCTGGAGTGGAAGATCCGAATCAGACGAGGAGCCGTTACTTCAGTAGCCCCAATCCAACTTCTCTCCTCAGGTCCATAACCCTTCCAGTCCACCAAGTACTGTAATTTTTTATGAAGATAACGAGAGTCCAGAATAGCTTTGATTTCAAACTCCGCTCCAGCTTCTGCCACTACGGACGTTGGCCTTGGGAGTGCTGAGTGGAATCGATTCAGTATGAGGGGACGGAGTAGAGAAACATGGAAGGCGTTAGGTATGCGAAGATGGGCAGGCAAACCCAGTTTACAGACCACAGGATTTAAGACTTGTAGCACAGGGTAAGGACCGATGAACCTTGGAGCGAATTTCATGGTGGGCACCTTCAACCGGAGATTCCGTGTGGACAGCCATACCCTGTCCCCAACTTTATATTGAGGTGCGGCTTGCCGTTTCTTATCTGCAAAGAACTTGTACCGAACAGAAACCTGCTTAAGATTAGCATGAACCTTTCTCCAAATTTGTCCAAAGTGTCGTAGAGTGGACGCTACAGCAGGAACCTCTATTATCGGAAGGCTTGGAAATTCCGGAACACGGGGATGGAACCCGTAGTTGACGAAAAATGGTGATTCCCCAGTGGAAGAATGGAACAAATGGTTATGGGCAAACTCCGCCCAAGGCAACAACTCCACCCAGTTGTCCTGTGAAGGAGAGAGATACAACCGAAGAAAAGTCTCTAGATCTTGATTGACTCGTTCCGTTTGTCCATTTGTTTGGGGATGATAAGCCGACGAAAACTTAAGTTTAATGTGTAGAGTTGAACAAAGGGCTTTCCAAAACCTGGCGGTGAACTGTACTCCACGGTCAGAAACAATCTCTTGTGGCAACCCATGCAAACGAAAATGTTCTCGGATAAACAATAGAGCCAGTTTCGGTGCTGTCGGAAGACCAGTCAAGGGCACAAAGTGTGCCATCTTCGAAAAACGGTCAACGATAACCCAAACGGTGTTGCAACCCTTGGAACAGGGCAAGTCAGTGATGAAGTCCATGGAAATGTGAGTCCAGGGTCTCACAGGGATAGGCAGAGGACGAAGTAACCCTGCAGGAGGCAGACGAGGAGATTTATGTTGTGTACATTGGGGACATGAATTAACGCAATCTTGTACATCCTTCCTCATGGTGTTCCACCAGTAAGACCTTTGCAGAAACTTGTACATCTTCTGAGCGCCGGGATGACCGGAAAACTTGGAGTTATGGACCCACCGTAGTATTCCTGGGCGGAATCTAGCTGGTACGGACATTCTTCCAGGAGGAGGAGCTGGAGTAGTTAAAGCAGCAGAGACAGAAACTGGATTCAGAATTAAACCCCGCTCCGGAGGTTCATCCTCGTCTGTGGGAACCTGTGAACGGGAAAGCGCATCTGCTTTAATATTGAGAGTCCCGGCACGGTACTTGATAATGAACGAGAATCGGGAAAAGAAAAGTGCCCATCTCGCCTGGCGAGGATTCAAACATTGTGCGGATTTGATGTACAGTAAATTCTTGTGATCCGTGTAGATGGTAAACACATGTTTAGCCCCTTCTAGAAGATATCTCCATTCTTCCAAGGCAGATTTGATTGCCAAGAGTTCCTGGTCTCCAATAGAGTAATTTCGTTCGGCTGGAGAGAATTTACGAGAGTGGAAGCCACACGGATGTAATTTCTTATCAGAGGAATGCTGGGAGAGGACAGCCCCCACCCCGACTGAAGATGCATCAACTTCTAAGAAGAAGGGTTCCTCGAAATTTGGTTGTTGGAGAACTGGAGCCGTCGTGAAAGCTAACTTTAAGCGAGAAAAAGCTACAATGGCTTCCGGAGGCCACAAACTAGGATTAGAACCCTTTCTCGTCAGGGCAGTAATGGGTGCAACAATGGTGGAGAAACCTTTAATGAATTTCCTGTAGTAGTTCGCAAAGCCCAGGAACCTTTGTATTGCTTTCAGGGAAAGAGGCTGAGTCCAATCACGAATGGCCGACAACTTTTCCGGATCCATGCGAAGCTCCGTCCCCGAGATGACATAACCGAGGAACGGAATAGATGTTACTTCAAAGGTACATTTGGAAAGCTTGGCGTAGAGATGATTCTCTTGTAAACGGTGTAGCACCTCTTTGACTTGAGTCCTGTGTTCGACAAGATTCTTGGAAAAAATCAGTATGTCGTCCAGATATACCACAACGCTCTGATACAGCATATCACGAAAGATTTCGTTGACGAATCCCTGGAAAACCGCGGGAGCATTACTAAGACCAAACGGCATCACCAAGTATTCGTAATGCCCATCTCGGGTATTAAAGGCAGTCTTCCATTCATCCCCCTCTCGGATGCGTATAAGATTATAAGCTCCTCTCAAGTCGAGTTTTGAAAAAATGCGGGCACCACGAACCCTATCAAATAACTCTGTGATTAGTGGCAAGGGGTATTTATTCTTAATAGTAATGTCGTTTAGGCCGCGGTAGTCGATGCATGGTCTCAACCCCCCGTCCTTTTTCTTCACGAAAAAGAAGCCTGCACCAGCAGGGGAGGAAGAGGGGCGAATGAATCCCTTGAGCATATTGGACTTAATATACTCCGACATGGCTTGAGTCTCGGGAAGAGACAGAGGATATGTGCGACCACGAGGTGGCGTCTTCCCTGGGACAAGGTCAATAGGGCAGTCCCAAGGCCTGTGAGGTGGTAACAGGTCAGCAGCTTGTTCCGAAAATACGTCCTTGTACCCTTGATATGCCTCCGGAATGTGCTCTTCATCCGTTTTGGAGGTAACACGGAGCGGACAAACAGGAGTAAGACAATTAGTGTGACAAAAGGAACTCCAGGACAGAATTTGTGACGACTTCCAATCGATGTGGGGGTTATGACTTTTCAGCCAAGGCATTCCAAGAACCAGATCATGGGGCATTTCTGGGATTACCAAGAGTTCCAAATCTTCCTGATGTAGAGCCCCGACCCGCAGCTTAACTGGCCCCGTGCGCCACATTATGAGACCTTTGGAAATTCTAGTCCCGTTGATAGCCGTCAGTGAAATTGGCCGCTCGATAGGCCGTAACTTTAAACCCAAACTTTGGGCACAGAAGGAAGAAACGAAGTTCCCTGCAGCTCCGGAATCCAATAGGGCTTCACAAGACCTGGAGACTGAATTGGAGACTAGAGTTACTGGAAGCAAGCAGTCCGAAGTTGGAGAAGCTTTTGTCGTAACTCCCAGCTTGACTCCTCCGGAACAAGCTAGGTCTGCCCGTTTCCCGGACGGACTTTACAAGATTTAAGAAAATGATCTGCGGCTCCACAGTAAAGGCAGAGTTTACCCTCACGACGACGCTGTCGTTCTTCCGGAGACAGTCGGGAGCGGTTAATTTGCATGGGCTCATCTGAGCTAGGTGAGGCCACCGGCCTAGGAGTAGGATTCCGGAACCTGGAACGATCCGAACGGTTACGTTCTCTTCCACGCTCCTGCATCCGAAGATCCACCTTGACGCAAAGGGAAATCAAATCTTCTAATGGATCCGGCAGATCTCTAGTAACCAGCTCGTCTTTCAGCCGGTCGGAAAGACCGTTCCAGAAGGCAGCTCTCAGGGCATCATTATTCCAGCGTAGTTCGGAAGCAATGGTCTGGAAATGAACCACGTACTGGCCCACGGAACGGGCGCCCTGCCGAACACGGAGCAAATCGGAAGAAGCAGTGGTCATTCTGCCGGGCTCGTCGAAAATCCTTCGAAAGGACGAGATGAAGTTGGTGTAGTTGGAAACCATGGGATCAGATCGTTCCCATAATGGAGACACCCAATCCAAAGCAGAACCTTCCAACAGAGAAATAATATATGCTACCTTGGACCGGTCTGTAGGAAAGTTGTGTGCAAGTAGCTCGAAATGTACCTCGCACTGGTTCAAGAAACCACGACAATTTTTGGGATTCCCATTATAGCGGGACGGAGTAGGCAACTGAAGGCGTGGAGTGACACCGGCCGATGGTTGAACATTGCTGGCAACGGCAACTGGTGCGACTGCTGGAACAGGAGCCGGAATTACTGAGGCCAGAGACGCCTGAATCTGATCCAGACGCCCGGACAACTGCTGGAGGTACTGCATCACCTGACCTTGTGCTGCTTCCTGACTTTGCACTCGAGAAGCCAGGTTCTGGATGGCACTAGAGTCCGTGTTCCGATCCCCCGAGTCCATGTGGCCTGAGTATACTATCACTGACCTGGTTTGGGAGTGTTGTGGACTCGGGGCTTCTTCCGATGACCGGGAAGAGGAACCGCCACTGGGTCGTAGTAGAGATGGCCGGATGTAGGTCTTCCTCATGCAGAACTAAGACGGCAGGCGGGAGGCCCAGAGGAATTCTTGTAGGTCTCCTGTAAGACAAGACTTGTAGAAATAATGAAGGCTGGGGTACTGAGATATTGGAGACACTGTGGTATTGAAGGCACTGAGGTACTGGGAGTACAGGGAGTGCTGGGAGACCCTTGGAGGCACGGAGGTGTTTGGAGGCACGGAGGTGCTTGGAGGCACGGAGGTGTTTGGAGACACCGAGGTGTTTGGAGGGACGAGGTGCTTGGAGGCACGAGGTGCTTGGAGACACGGAGGTAACTGGAGGCACGGAGGTGCTTTGAGGCGCGGAGGTGCTTGGAGGCACGGGGTGCTTGGAGGCACGAGGTGCTTGGAGGCACGGAGGTGCTTGGAGGCACGGAGGTAACTGGAGGCACGGAGGTAACTGGAGGCACGGAGGTAACTGGAGGCACGGAGGTGCTTGAGGCGCGGAGGTGCTTGGAGGCACGAGGTGCTTGGAGGCACGAGGTGCTTGGAGGCACGGAGGTGCTTGGAGGCACGGAGGTAACTGGAGGCACGGAGGTAACTGGAGGCACGGAGGTAACTGGAGGCACGGAGGTGCTTGAGGCGCGGAGGTGCTTGGAGGCACGAGGTGCTTGGAGGCACGAGGTGCTTGGAGGCACGGAGGTGCTTGGAGGCACGGAGGTGCTTGGAGGCACGAGGTGCTTGGAGACACGGAGGTAACTGGAGGCACGGAGGTGCTTGTAGGCACAGGATGCTTGGAAGCACAGGTTGCTTGTAGGCACAGGATGCTTGCAGGGACAGGATGCTTGGAAGCACAGGATGCTTGCAGGGACAGGATGCTTGGAAGCACAGGATGCTTGCAGGGACGAGGGAGCTCTGGATCATAGCTTCCACAGGAGAAACGAAGATACTCAGGCATCGGATCTCTGCCTGGTATCTGATTTTAAATTCCCCGCCCTAGCCTGATTGGCGGAGCAGGCAGGTGACGTCAGACCTGCTCCGCCTCCTTGCCCTTGCTTGTGATGGCGGCGCCCTTGCTTCCGGGAAGCCGCCGGAGAGCAGCGCCGACCCGCCGCTGAAGCCGGAGACTGACAGGGGAAGAGAGGCGCCGGGCAGACCAGGCCACCCGCAGGGACAAGCGCGGTCGCCGCTGCCCGAGGTTCGTGACACAACACATCTGCCCAGCCTGTCACTGCATTAGCCACCCAGGCTGCGGCCCTAGCTGACCTAGTCACTGCCTCTGCTAAGGAAAACAGTCTTAAGAAAACCATCAATCTTTCTGTCACAACATTTAATGATGTTAATGTAGATTTACACACAAGTTGCACTACGGGTGCATCTACCTTGGGAGGAACCTCCCTTTTTAAACAGTTCACAGTAGGGAAAGGATAAAAAGAAACCCATTTTCTTTGAATCTTTAAAATTCTTACTAGGTGTAACCCAAGCCTCTTGCATAATTTCCTACAGCTTATCTGAGTTAGGAAATTCTGCTTTTACTGTTATTGGTCGTTTAAACACCGACACCTTAGACTTTAGGTTCTGCTGTCTCTTAAATAGAGTAGATTTTACTGCCTGAATTAAATCTGGTATATTGACTGAAGAAGAGTGCTACTCCTCTCTAGATGCAGATTCAGTATGGGAGGATTCCGCTTCGTCACCTGAAGTATCCTCTGAATCTGAAAATTGTGTAGACAGTGAAGATGTAGCTCCCTGTCTATCTTACTTACATTACTTGTTTTTGATGAAAAGGTCCCGAGGACCAAGCTAAATCTAACACTGGATATGGTATAGCCCAGGTGGGATGTTTCATGTAAGGGTTAAGTGGGAACCCCATACCCGGTACCATAGCAGGCATCATACGGTCTGCTAATTTAGACAATGTCTGTGCAAAAGCTGCCCAAGGAAGTTCCTGTGAATGAACCGGTACCTGACTTGGAATCGTCTTATTCATAAGGTTTTTATGGAAATTATAGAAATTTGCACACAAGTCCTTTTGTACCAGATCCTGGGCGATTAACCCAGCTTTGCAGGACAAACGTCACTTTTGCCTTTCTTGGACATAGCAACATTTTATTACCACAATAAACAGTGTAATTCTATGCATGAATGTGACAGTCCTCACCTTAATACTTTAAAGTGAAATACAGTCGGATCCCCACCCTGCTTTGCAGTGGCATTGAGGTTCTGAATAACAGAAAAACGGCTAACAGAAACCGAGTTTAAAGTCAGCAGTCACACTAGCAACTGGTCAGAAAAGAGAATGAGCTAATATACATCTGCAAAATGAGCACATTTTTCAATTGCAGAATATATATAAGTAGGCAGGAAAAACATTACTGCATTACCTTATACTGTAGACTAGCATATTCAGACGCACTGAGAATACAGCATTAAATGTTAACAACGCTCGTTTGTATCAGGCACCTACTCGCTACTGCAAAGGGTAGGTAGGAACTCAGTGTTATATCACCTGCCACAGGAGAGTGGGATACAGGGAGACAACCCCCGATTCCGTAAGTGACCCTGCCGGAAATAAACAACTTGGAGAATAAGACCCACCAGTGTACCCAGCTACACATTCGATTCTGACCGGTTTATGTTATGTGTCTGTCAGAAGCGGAAATAATAGTTCATGGTGAGAAACCCAGCAGAAACTGTTCATGAACTGGGGAAAGGGATGAGCAGGGAATCGTCAGACTCCCCACTGCTGACATCAACCTCAGGGATCGTGGTCTCTTCTGATCCCCAGAACCTATGATCCCTGTGGCCTAGTGCTGGTGGCAGCCGCGTCAGAGACTGTCCGGTTGTTTCCACCCATAACAGTAAGGCTGCATTATATGCATCCTAAACCGCTAATCGGGGACAGACGCCTTACCTTCTCCCCGTTCTCCGGCCGCAGACTGGGATCGTCATTACGAACTAGCTAGCACATCCAGTTTTGCACCTGCCGAGACAGCAGTGTACGGAGGAGGTAACAATTGTTGCGACCCGGTGGAGAGTTGTTGGTGCGTCTTTCCTATTATGCATTTTAGACTAATAGAAAGATCACTTATAAAAAGAAAAAATACTATACAAAATAACAAAGCTTATGGCTGTGGAAAAAAAATCTGCAGCCCGAACGTTCGTAGTGGTCTGGTTCCTGCCGCACCAAACATAAAAATTAATTGCCGGAGGTGGGAATAACGGGCTGGCCCATTGCATCCTGGGAGTCTGAAAAGCTTAACTGTGTGGTGCCGGTACTGCTGTCACTACCATATATCCCAAGGTAGATTCTATGGACCCTGATAGAGATTGACTTTCTCTATTTTCTGTATGACGCTTATAAGTATGATTGAGCAGCAACCAAATGGTAGTAAGATGACTTACCACTTTTTTCAAAAAGGCGTGTGTCTGATTAGAAGCATATGCCAGAGAACATCCAGGCTTATTCTACTCATGCTATAAGTGCTGGTGGCCTCAGCTGAACAGCTATGCAAGGCAGTGAACTGGTCCCCTCTATACATATTTACAAAATAAGGTAATGGGTGCACTGGTCTGAGCAATTAAACTGCTGCTCCAAATGGGCTCCCGTTACTGTTGACACGCCCAAAAGCACCCAAATAAAGTCCTTGCATGGCCACAGAAAGTGTTGTTTGGGCACCCAAACAGGGAACTTTTTGCATGTTTCTGCTTACCACCTTATGAGGTTGCAGGCAAAAATGTTCTTGCTGCCAGCAGGCAACCTCTAGTGGTGTGATGCCCTAATAACAATTAAATGGTGTTGCTTGTTTCTAATTCTGGCACATTCCCACCCTTTTTAGGGTTGTCTTTGGAGATCCCAGTGTAAGCTGTTGCACCCTTGATTGGATAGAGGATAAATCAGCATTTTCTTCGGCAGGGTCCACAGGTTATCCACAGGATAACGTTGGGATATGATGAAGCGACAGCGGATTTGCACCAAGCGGCCAAATCTTTTCGGCCTCCCAGCATGCAACGGGCTCGTCCATAAATCCCCGCCACTTGGCTCAGACAAATCTGTTTATTGTTTAGTGCGGCAGGAGCCGGACCATGGTCAAAGGGCTGCTAGTTTTTAGCTGCCCTAAGCTTTCTTATTTTATTTTTATAATCTTACTATTTTTTTTCTTGAGTGATCTTTCTAAAATACGAATAGTACCTTAGAGTCTCTCGAACAACTCTCCGCCGGTTCGCAACAACGCTTACCCACGAGTACAGTGCTGTTTCAGCGGGCGTCTGTGTCGGATATACTAGCAGGTCCAGCAGACATTACCAGGCTGTGGCCGGAGCACGGGGAGACGGTAAGGCATCAGTTCAGCTTAGAAAGGGAATACGGACACAGCTGCTCTGTTTTGGGAGGAGACTATCAAACAGTTGCTGACGCGGCTGCCACCTTGGGTGCACTAGCGCTAAGCCTTAGGGATCATAGGCTCCAGGAATAGTATTCCTCAGAGTCTCCCACATGAACTGTTTTCCCGCTTCCATCTGAGACACTGTAACGAAGGGGACCCAGTTGCAACATAGGCGGCTGTGTGACTGGTGTGTCTGTGTTCACTGACGTCTGTGTTCACTATAGGTTCATGGAGCGGCAGTGTACACTAGTAGCGTCTGGATCCACTCGGCGTTCGCAAATGTATTGATCGATCCTGGAAGCGGGGTGAGTCTCCCTGTATCCCACTGTGAGTATGGGTAATTCAGCACCAAGTCTCTACCTTTTGAGTATGAATAGTTAGATAATTGCATATGCATGTGAGTCTGTATACTATTACTGTTTCATTCGCTATGCGTCTCAATGATTCAGTAATATGTTCTCCTACATACTTGAAATGTATTTGTAGTTGATGATGTGCTCATATTGCTTATTATACTAATGCAGTGATGGCTAACCTTGACACTCCAGCTGTTGTTGAACTACACATCCCAGCATGCCCTGCATCAGTTTTAGCATGGCCAAATAACAAAACTGAAACAGGGCATGCTGGGATATGTAGTTCAACAACAGCTGGAGTGTCAAGGTTAGCCATCACTGTACTAATGTATAACATGTGGCTGACTGCTAGTGTTATTGCTGACTTTACTATATTTCTGTCAGTTTGTTTATTTCGATCCTCAATGCTGGTGCATGGGTAGGGTCGGATTGTATGTCACTTTAAGAAGCTTAAAGTGATTACAGTCCCAAATTGTGTAGTACACTGAAAATGTTGATTATTTATCATGTCTAAGAGCGGCAAAGGTGAGGAAGATAAACTAGCAGCAACACCAACACTCATGTCATGTTTGTCTTGCAAAGCTGGGTTAACCTCTCAGTATCTGGTTCAGGATGGTTTGTGTGCAAATTGTTTTAGCTTTCACTAGGGTCTCTGGAAAAATACAAGGCAGATTCAGGTGCAAGTTGATCTGCCTTGGGCTATGTTTGCACAGACATTATCCAGTATAGCTGAATGGATAATTTCAACTCCTGTACCAGGGATAGGTTACACGATTAACCCTTACACGCAGCTTCCCACCTGCGGTTTATCACTTCCAGCAACCTCTCAAAAGAAACACGCTGATAAGCCAGTGGTAAGTGAATCTTCATCCTCCCAGGCTACACATGTTTCAGATGAGGATTCATCGAAGGCTGAAAGCTTAATAAACTCGTTTCGCCATACGAAGAGGAGGAGGAAGGTCTCAGCTCAGTGGATATAGCTGAGTTAATTAAAGCAATGAAAGCCATTCTTTCCTTAGAGGATTCAGCAGAGCCTGTGTTAAAAACCAAGGCACCTGTGTTTAAACATCCCAAAACAGTTAAGACTGAGTTTCCGGGGTCAGATCAGTTGACAGAAATCATGGAAGAGGCTTGGGGTACGCCCAATGAGAAGTTTAGCATCCATAAGAAATGGAATTCCAATTATCCTCTTCCAGCTGGGGATTGTTTAAAAAGGGAGGTGGCTCCCAAGGTAGATACACATGTGATTTGATTAGTGCGAAAATCTACATTACCTCTGCCTTCAACATCATTAAATGATGTCATAGATAGGAGAGTGGATGGTTTTTTAAAAACAATTTTTTCCCTCTCTGAGGCCGTCATAAGGCCAGCTATGGCTTCAGCTTGGATGGCAAAGGCTGCCTGGGCAGAGGCATTGGAGGGGGATTTTTCAATGGCATCTAGATAGCAAAAATCCCATATAGCACATATAAAATAGACTGCAATGTGTCACAACTGAGGGCCTGAGCTGACGGGAGGCAGCCTCAGTTGTAGGGGCTGAGATGTACCGGAACCTGGGAGGTTGTATCAGACCCCTGGACATGTAAGTAACATGAATAATAACTGCCCGAAGGCGTGACCACGACAACTTAGATAAAAGTCAATGATGTTTATTATGACAACTCCGCAACACAGCAGCAGTAAAAGAAAACGTAAAAGTCAGCAAAGAATAAATACAGTTCCTGGGTACTACAGGATGGCAGGAGCCACAGGGCACTGGTAGTGTGAGATAGTTCTTATGATCTTCTAGATGGAAAGTCCTTACCAGGCCCGACTGTAGCAATGGAGATAACCCAGGATTGTGCCAGCTGGTGTTCCAGGAAAAGCTGGGTTGCTGAAGATAAAACAGCTGCTGTGGATACTGGCTGGAACCAGACTGTTGTTAGCACGGAGTGGATACTGGCTGGAACCAGTTAAATAATAAATGAACTTGGGAGCGATGAAATATGAACTGAAATGTAGAACTTGAGAGCGGAGAAATAATAATACCGGTGGAGAGTGGTAAAGTGTAGAAAGGACACCGGCCCTTTAAGGGAAGCTGTACTCTGCTGGAAGCTGAGCTGGAAGCAGGTAATGTTGTAGCTGGAAACAGATGAATCCACAATGGATTGGAGAGTCAGGCTACACCGCAGGTGGAATGCTGGTGCGGGTCTCTATGGTGGAAGTCTTGAGACAGGAGCTGGAACCTGGAAGACAATCACAGGAGAGAGACAAACAGGAACTAGGTTTGACAACCAAAGCACTGACGCCTTCCTTGCTCAGGCACAGTGTATTTATACCTGCAGCAAGGAAGGGATTGGCTAGGCAATTATGCAGATTATCAATACTGAGAACAGATTGGTGGAAATGATCAGCTGACAGAATCCAAGATGGCTGCGCCCATGCAGACACTTGGAGGGAAGTTTGGTTTGTAATCCATATGGTAATGAAAACAGTAATGGCGGCGCCGGCCACCGGAGACAGGAGGCGCCAGGCTGACAGATGCACATCCAACCACGCGGACACAGCGGAGGCCGCGGCTGACGTAATCGCCACTCAGACACTCTGCATGCAGAAGTTCAGGGACGGCGGCGGAGGCCGCGGGAGACGCCATGCCAGGTGTAATATGGCGTTTACTGTGACAGCGTCCCAGAGTGACAGGAGAGGATACAGGAATGTACACATCAGGATAACAGATGGGATCCGGTCCTGGAGCGCTGAGCCAGCCTTAGGAGGCATCTGATGGGTAAGAAATGGCGTCCAGATACCCGGATCGTGACAGCACCCCCCCCCTTTAGGAGTGGCCCCAGGACACTTCTTTGGCTTTTGAGGAAACTTGGAATGGAATCTCCGGACCAAGGCAGGAGCATGGACATCAGAAGCATTGGTCCATGAACGTTCCTCAGGACCATAACCCTTCCAGTCAATAAGATATTGTAGTTGACCGTAACGGTGACGTGAGTCCAGGATCTTGGCCACTTCATACTCAACGCCTCGTTGAGTTTGGACTTTCGGAGTTGGAGGAAGTGAGGAATGAAACCGATTCAAGATCAGCGGTTTCAACAGGGAAACATGGAATGTCCTGGGTATTTTTAAGAAGGGAGGCAACTGGAGTCTGTAAGCAACAGGATTGATGACTTGTTCAATCTTGAAAGGACCGATATAGCGAGGTGCAAACTTCATACTGGGAACTCTTAACCTCAAATTCTTCGTGGATAACCATACCCGATCACCCACCTTGAGAGCAGGAACTGCTCGACGCTTCTTATCCGCAAACTTCTTGTACCTGAACGATGCCTTGAGCAGAGCTGATCGTACGCTCTTCCAGATATTGGCAAACTGATGCAAGGTGATATCCACTGCGGGAACAGAAGTTGCTGGAAGCGGTTGGAACTCAGGGACTTTAGGGTGGAATCCAAAGTTAGTAAAGAATGGTGTTGAAGCAGATGAAGAATGATACTGGTTGTTATGACAGAACTCGGCCCAGGGAAGTAATTGAACCCAGTCATCTTGAGAGGAGGACACATAGATGCGGAGGAAGGCCTCCAAGTCCTGATTCACCCTCTCGGTTTGACCATTGGTCTGAGGATGGTAAGCCGTGGAAAACTTTAGCTTGACTTGGAGGACTTGACATAAACTTCGCCAGAATTTGGCTGTGAATTGAACTCCTCGATCTGAGATAATTTCTTCAGGAAGACCGTGGAGTCGGAAGATCTCTTGTATGAATACTTGAGCCAACTTGGAAGCTGACGGAAGACCGGTGAGAGGAATGAAGTGTGCCATCTTGGTGAACCGGTCAACTACCACCCAGATGGTATTGAACTTGTTGCACATGGGTAAGTCTGTAATGAAATCCATCGACAAGTGGGTCCATGGTCGACGGGGAACGGATAGTGGAACCAGTTGCCCCGCAGGCGACTGGCGGGATACTTTATGTTGGGCACACTTTGGGCAAGATGCAATAAACTCCAAGACGTCCTTTTTCAGAGTTGGCCACCAATAGGACCTAGAGATAAACTCCAGGGTTTTTTGGATACCTGTATGTCCGGCAAAACGGGAAGCATGGGCCCAATGCATGAGCTTCTTCCTTAGCATCGGCTTCACAAAACTTTTCCCTGATGGGGGCGTAGAGTCCATCCCTACCGTGGAGAATGCCAACGGATTTATAATAGGATGCTTGTCTGAAGACTCTGACTCATTTTCTTGCTCCCATGAGCGGGAAAGGGCATCGGCCTTGCGATTCTGAGAGCCCGGACAGAACTGGAGTTTAAAGTCGAACCTGGAAAAGAAAAGTGCCCATCTGGCCTGACGAGGGTTGAGACATTGTGCGCCCTTCAGGTATAAAAGGTTCTTGTGGTCTGTAAGTATGGTGATTGAATGAGAAGCTCCCTCCAACAGATACCTCCACTCTTCTAGAGCGAGCTTGATGGCTAGCAACTCCTGGTCGCCAATGGCATAGTTGCGCTCAGCTGGGGAGAACTTCCGGGAGAAGAAACTGCAAGGGTGTAAATGGCCATCTTTAGCCCTCTGAGATAACACCGCTCCTACTCCAACGGAGGAGGCATCCACCTCTAAGATGAAAGGAGAGTCGATGTCAGGCTGTTTCAGAACAGGCGCAGAGATGAACCTTTGTTTTAAAAGATGAAATGCTTGCATGGCTTCTTCAGACCACTTGGACGGGTTAGCACCCTTCTTGGTGAAAGCAGTAATAGGCGCCACAATGGTGGAAAAGTCTCGTATAAACTTTCGGTAATAGTTGGCGAACCCTAAGAACCTCTGGACCCCTTTGAGGGTTAAGGGTACCGGCCAATTTTGGATTGCTTGTAGTTTCTCAGGATCCATCTCTAGTCCGGAACCGGACACAATGTACCCTAGAAACGGAATGGACTTGACTTCAAAGACGCATTTTTCTAATTTGCAATAGAGATGATTGACACGGAGACGGGACAGAACCTCTTTAACCCAAAAACGATGTTCCTCTAAATCGTTGGCAAAAATGAGGATATCGTCTAGATAGACCACGACATGACGGTATAGAATGTCTCTGAAGATCTCATTGACAAAATGCTGGAAGACAGCTGGGGCATTGCTCAATCCGAAGGGCATGACGAGGTACTCATAATGTCCGTCACGGGTGTTAAAGGCGGTCTTCCACTCGTCACCCTCACGGATCCGGATGAGATTGTATGCACCTCGCAAGTCCAGCTTTGTAAAGATGGTAGCTCCGCTAACTCTGTCAAAGAGCTCAGTAATCAGGGGTAAAGGATAACGGTTCTTGATGGTAATGTCGTTCAAACCTCTGTAGTCGATGCACGGCCGCAGACCACCATCTTTCTTTTTTACAAAAAAGAAGCCTGCGCCGGCTGGAGAAGAAGAAGGTCGAATGAACCCCTTTGCTAGGTTCTCTTTAATATATTCCTCCATAGAATGCGTCTCAGGCAGAGACCACGGATAAGTTCGGCCTCGAGGTGGAACCTTCCCTGGAACGAGATCAATCGGACAGTCCCATTCTCTATGAGGAGGAAGGATATCAGCAGAAGCTTTACTGAACACATCCGTGAAATCTTGATATGGAGGAGGTGGAACATCAGACGACCTGGGGGAGGAAGAACAGACAGGCAATACTTTAAACAAACATGTCTCAGCACAGGAGGAACCCCATGCCAGGATTTGCGTAGTCGTCCAATCAATTGTAGGATTGTGATGACGGAGCCATGGAAGGCCCAGGACCACAGGATGTGTGGCTCTTGGAATCACTAAAAAAGAAATAAGTTCGGAATGAAGAACTCCCACTCTCAGACGAACTGGTAGAGTCCTTAAAGAAATAACTGCATCAAAAATTTTGCTGCCATCCACGGCAGTTAAAGAAATGGACGAAGGAAGTCTCTTGGTGGGTAGGGACCACCGTTTAACATAGGCTTCGGTAATAAAGTTCCCAGCTGCTCCGGAATCAAGGAGGGCAATGACGTTCCGATAACGTTGAGCAACTTGAAGCGAGACTGGGAGATTACAATCTTGAGGAGATCATTACTCCTAGCCGGCCCTCTCCTTGGCGAGCTAGGATTTGGAGTTTCCCGGACGTTTGGGACAGGCATTAATGGTGTGAGACGGAGCTGCACAATAGAGACAGAGAAACTCGGAGAGACGTCTTCGGCGCTCAGCAGGAGTTAAACGGGAACGGCCAAGTTGCATGGGCTCATCTTTAGATGGTGACAGTTGACGAGGAGGAGGAGCAGAAGATTTTGGAGCAGATGATCTTCCACGCTCAGTTGCTCTCTCTCTGAAACGTAAATCAACTTTCGTGCAGAGTGAGATTAGCTCATCTAACTTAGAAGGTAAGTCTCTGGTAGCTAACTCATCTTTAATACGCTCAGATAAGCCATGCCAGAATGCAGCATACAGGGCCTCGTCGTTCCATGCCAGTTCGGATGCCAGGATCTGGAACTGTATCAGATATTGTCCTACAGTACGTGACCCCTGGCGTAAACGGAGAATCTCGGATGAAGCTGAGGTTACCCGGCCTGGCTCGTCGAAGATGCGCCTGAATGTTGACACGAAGGCAGTGTAGGAAGATAGCAGGGTGTCGGACCTCTCCCATAACGGTGATGCCCAATCAAGGGCTGAGCCACTGAGAAGAGAAATAATGTAGGCAATTTTTGTACGGTCACTGGGAAAATTGCCAGGTTGTAGCTCAAACTGAATCTCACACTGGTTGAGAAATCCCCTGCAGAATCTTGGAGATCCGTCAAATTTTGCTGGCGTTGGAAGATGAAGACGTGGAGCAGAAATGGGTAAGGTGGGTGGGGTTATAGCTGGAGTCACTGTGGTTGACGCAAGAGACGCGCCTGATCCACGGAGAGTTGTCTGAATCCCATCCAGCCGAGTAGAGAGATCCTGGAGACAGCGGATGATGTGGCCCTGTGCAGCCTCCTGATGTTCTAGTCGGGCTACCAGTTCTTGCATCGGCCTAGCCGCTTGATCCTGGTCTCCGGCTGGATTCATTAGGTCAGTGCTTACTGTCACAACTGAGGGCCTGAGCTGACGGGAGGCAGCCTCAGTTGTAGGGGCTGAGATGTATCGGAACCTGGGAGGTTGTATCAGACCCCTGGACATGTAAGTAACATGAATAATAACTGCCCGAAGGCGTGACCACGACAACTTGGATAAAAGTCAATGATGTTTATTATGACAACTCCGCAACACAGCAGCAGTAAAAGAAAACGTAAAAGTCAGCAAAGAATAAATACAGTTCCTGGGTACTACAGGATGGCAGGAGCCACAGGGCACTGGTAGTGTGAGATAGTTCTTATGATCTTCTAGATGGAAAGTCCTTACCAGGATAACCCAGGATTGTGCCAGCTGGTGTTCCAGGAAAAGCTGGGTTGCTGAAGATAAAACAGCTGCTGTGGATACTGGCTGGAACCAGACTGTTGTTAGCACGGAGTGGATACTGGCTGGAACCAGTTAAATAATAAATGAACTTGGGAGCGATGAAATATGAACTGAAATGTAGAACTTGAGAGCGGTGACAATGCTAAATTCCTTGTCGTATAAACAACCCTTTATGAAGCTAAGAACACTGTACGCTGTTTGCTCAAGAAGTACCGTAATGGTACGCTATTGGCGTAGCGATCGCTCAGCCGTAGGCGAGACGCTCAAGCGTCACGTTCGCTCACGGCCCAGTGATCACAGGACACGTTATTGGCTATGTCTAGGGGAATGATTCGCTGTAGCGTAGCATACGCTCGAGACCACGAGGAGGTCACCAGCGATGCAGACGCTTACAACACTATACCTTTATGTTAAAACCTTATACCAATGAAATACACTGAATACCTTAATGTGAGTACAGGGTGTAAGTGCAACCTTGTGTAACCTGACTAACTACAAAGCTGCTTGAGCGTCACCGACGCTCAAGTGAACACTTAACACTATAGAAAATGCACAGATACTGGTTTAGGTTCCAAAGCCTATTAACTGTATTATTTCTAATATACTTGTAAAAGGGGATAACAGTACAAATGATACACTACAATATAACAGAGACTTCCTAACCACAGATCTAAACAATAAATACAAAAAGACAATACTACACTGACCTAAATGCAATACAATACAATACTATCTTATACAATACAATACTAGCCTAGTCTAGGGGAGATATGAGAGAACAGAACAGAGAGAGAGAGAGAGAGAGAGAGAGAGAGATATTGGCTCACAGAAAGACAATGATAACGGAGAGAAACTTACGCACAAAGGGTATGATCGCCTGCGCCTCGATATCCAGCTCCCGGCTATCAGCAGATAACCGTTGATGAGAGAGTGAGCTGGATGTGGTCGGCCTGCCTATTTATGCTACTCACACAATGCAATCTATTGGTCCCTACAGTCTCACTGTCCATTGGACGCAGGAACTCGGCTTCGCATTATAACAAAGGTCACAAGTTGATTCATATCAGTGGCCCTGGTTATGCAAAACAATGGGTGATAACTAACACATTCCTGTCTTCTGGAGGGGGTATTGTTTGGCGAATACAAAACAGAATCCTGTCTGGGTTCTGTTCTATATTCATGATGTCCACTTTCAGTTGAGACAATGACATCTCAGCCCTCATTCTCCTGTATACAAATCCAGCCCCATTTGTAAACACAGGTGTTGACCCTCCTCATTGAGTCTCAAAAGCTCAGTGTAATTAAAGACTATTGTACTCCGTCTGCGGGAAAGATACTGATTTGGAGTACAATTGATCTTCAATTACTATTCCTGTGTTTACCTTATGCATGTGTAGAGATGAGGCCCTCTTAACATGCAAACTATTGTTTGGGGGATCTCTGAGGTCAAAGAGACATTTGAGACCTACTGATGCCTGTCTCCAACTGTTCAGATGCATGACTAAGTAAGGACAAATAATAATGAATAAATGGACATAACTTCTTATGTCCATAACTATTCGCACGAGCAATTAATCTGCTCCAAACCAACACCGGAATATTGCTATTTAAATACTCTTCCGATAGGTACCAAACACCACTGTCTGACTCCTGTTAGACCCTTCGCACAATACAAAGAGGGATTCCTCCGTTCAGGGACATTCTATATTAACCAAACTTTCAGAATCTATCAAAGGGACCATAATCTATAAACTACATTAATTGTGAAAATATGTAACGAATGAGTCGCACGCTACGACTACGTAAACTCTACCGTAAATACGCATACCGCGCCTGTGAGTGCACGCTATTGCGGGTATGCGCCTCCACGGGAGAGCGCACGCACGCGCAGCGCGGACCAGTGTGCGGTGCAAATATGGCAACGTGCATAGAGACATTTTTCTGACTTCGACAGTCCACCCTTTGGCAGTCAATAATAACTGCCACAAAACATTTAAGGAGAAAAATGTAAGTCAGGGGTTAATTGATTTCCATGGTGGGGTAAGGAAGAAGAGAGGAGTAGGTGTGAAAAGGGTATGACCTAGTGAGAAAGTAGAAGCATGTGTGTATGAGTCCATGTTTGGGGGGTCATGTATCATCGTGCCGTACGTGTGGTAAATCAAGCTTCGAGGTATTGCGAAGTATACATTTGAATTCCTTCTTATCCCGTACTAAGGGTCTGTGGATGGGCTGTCAAACTCTACCGAGCTCATTTCGGCTGTGGTTGTAACAAAATGGGGATGCACATTTTAATTGATGATACATGAATGGGGGAGGTATGTGGTTGCTGATATCTGTGCCTGTATTCCCTATCGTCTATGTGTGTTATTACCTGAGGGTTGTAGAGATGAAGATAAAGAACACTTACGAAAAATGCAATGATATTCTATGTCAGGGAAATGTACATCTGTTGTTGAAGTTGTGTTCGGTATCTGTTGAGAGTCGTCTTCTTTGCGCTGTTTTGCTCCTTAGGCATGAGCAACAAGCTTTGTCAGTGCCATCAGATTTACAAAAATGTTGGGCTAGCGTGAGTTTAAAAATACTAGGGAAACTGGGGATCCATGGCAAAGTTCATCAAGTGTCCATATTTAAAGTTGTCAAATCTTCTTCTTCGGTGCTTGTCTGTTGTCTGTATACATCTCGTCTCGTCAGCTTCCTCGTCCAAGGGGGTCTTTGTATCTTGGAGAAAAGCAGAAAAACAGGTGAAAGAAACGGACCGTATAATCGCATTTTCATCACATTCTGGTTTCTATCATTGGGTCATAAATCAAATCCAGGTTAATTACAGTTTCCTCACTCCTCAAGCTCATCACTTTTGTACTTTGTTTGCACCTCATTAAAGCCTGCCCGCATCTAAATATCAATCCAATCGATATAATGACACCCAAGATACATAGTAGAAACTTTCCAACATCCATTATGACTCCTTGAGCCCAGTCTCCCAAACCGGAGAACCAATTTCGCGGGTTCAACCATGACACCCAACCAGTCAGCTCATTACCTACAGCAGCAAGGGTGAGATTGTGTTTTCGACGAAATTCCCACTTTAATTGCAGAATATCATCCATCTTTTGGTCTATGACCTCTACCGGATCCTCGGTGCTATTTGTGATATACGTGCAACACTTTATGCCGTACTGTGTTGCCAATGTAACACAATATCCGCCTGTTACTGCTGTAAGGTAATTAAGAACCATCCTATGCTGAACTAGTTCTGTTTTGTAAGCTTGAAGTTCTCTTCCAGTGTATCTAAACGTGTCATCATACATTTCAGTGATATTATCTAACAAATTGGCGAGTGCGGAAATGTATCTATAATTCATCACTCCTCGAGCGGTACGAGTGAAATCTAACGCTACCAGAACCTGAATCCCGGTGGATTCATGGATAAGATCAGAGGCCGGATGCTCTAACCTTTCTGACAGTTGTCTTTTAACCCGGTGCTCGTAGTGAGTGTGAGTATAAGGAGCTTGGGCACCACGGTGTATGTCCTTCATTTTGTCATGTGTAACAGTCATCACTTCAGGCAATACTTTTCCAATATAACACAATCCTTCAGAGTTTGGGGCTAGCCACTTGTACGCCTTTCTCCCGCATATGAAATATGCGTCATCGGGGAGAACATAAGGGACGGAGAAGGACATGACCATGTTACAAACCTTCCAGGTGAAATCTCCTGACCCTAATTCTTCCAACTGCTTAATGCACGTATCGGTTTGTACGATATGAGCACAGTATCCTGGTGATACCTCTCCAACTCTAGTAATCCTATTCCCTAAGGTATATCGATACCGGAAAGATTTTCCTCTACTGGCTATGTGGCGTACGAGCTCTGTATCTGTAGGCATTCTATCTGCTCTGTGTGAAAAGGTCATGGTAAGGTTGCTCCATGACACTTCCCAATTTCCCGGTTTTCTAGGATTGGAGATGTTAAAACATAAGAGGGACCTATCCACATGGTATTGGTGGAGCTTCAAACTAGGAGGGCTGGAGATGTTAAACCTCCGGTCCACCGGTCTCCCACCCTTTAGCTCAAGTACCTCCCCTACCGTTAAAGGAAATGGTACTAGCCCTGATTTACTATGACCCTGAGGTACTTGAGAGCATACCCAACAATCTGTTTTATTTAACACGTTACCCACTAAGGAGTGATGGTCACTCAATGGATGCTGGTCCATATGGATATTAAGACTGGATTGGCATTTCTTTATGCATCCATCTTCAACCATTGTCACAGAGCCTACAGATACAGTTTTTCTTTTTTTTTGAACTAACAATCCTTCAAAGAAAATGTTTACAGATAACATGGTTGTTAGATCGTGCCCGGTACTCGCCTTTGCTTGGTGATTGGGTTGCTATTGGAATTTTACACCTCCGTCTCAGTCATCAGGACCTTTCTGGATCCTTTCTCGACCTCACTGGTACTCTCACCGAAACAGACTGCTCTGGTCAACATCATGGTTAACGGGAAAAATCCATGTCACAGTCTCTTGGGGCAAGTCCATCTTACAGGAGGAGAAAAGAAGAAATTTGTAAATGGGGTATAAGAAAATCAGTTTGAGGGGGAGAGAACTCGTTACGATAATAAGTTCTCTCGTCTTGTTGTTCTTCTTGTTCTGCTGTCCTCTCAAAGGTGTTGTCTCTCAGTCTTCAAAAACGATCATTCTGGTGATGCAATATTCCTTCCTAACCGACGATCTTTCTGTAAGGAGCAAAAATCTGGCATTACCATTGGTCCAACTGAGGGGTGACATACCATCTTTAAATCATGGAAACATGAGTGAGAAGAGAGAGAAAATAAAAACAAAAGAGATAGAGAACAATTCATGTGCATATATACATTACATAACTCGACAATAACCATCAATAAGAGAAGAGAAACAAAGCATTTTTAAACGTTGTCAACATTAAGAAAACATTGTCAGACTATTAGGCTGTCGTATCTACGTGTCTAATGGTTTCCTTGAGCAGTCCCTCCCCACCAGCACTTGCATTATTCCACTGTCTGTATCTGGCCAGAATACATTGTGGTGGATAGGTCATGCTGGGGTTTGGTAGACTTCTGCAAGGACCAAGCGAATATGCAATGTTTGAATTCTTACCAATAATCGTCAGAGATGGGGATAGAGAGAGGGAGAGAAAAACATTTTTCACAAATACATTTACAACTTTTCACCTGGTCATTCCTGTGTCTTTAGTGAATGACCTCCCACTTCATTAACCGTTACTTCAGGCTTGCCTCCATTCCTAATAATCACCTTTCCTAACTATATATTATGGGTGTGGCCCAAAATTCTTCCTATATGATCCCTGCTTGTAATTTGGTGTGTCATAACTTTTGCTCATTTTCATGTCTAGGGGGTCTGATTTTATGTGGGCTGTTGCAGTTACTGGCATAATGCCCTTCTCTTTTGCACAGATCACAAATCCTTAAGTTCCTCCATGTGCCAATGGCCTGGGGTTTTGGTTGATTTGATGCCTCCTCAAACGCTCGGATGTTCATCATCATCAACCGCTTTCCCTGTACCTACCTGATTCCTTGGATACCATGATTATGTCGTTGTCTAGGGAGTTGATATACCTTCTGTGAATCTTTGATCATACAGTTAGATCTTTCCTAGGATCTGGGTAATCAGACATGATTGATCTCAATTCTGTCCGGGACCAGGGATGGCGCATTGCACTGTCCTTGACGGGAATGGTTCCCTGATCATCAGCCTTCCCATTGGGGACTGTGATCACCCTGACAGGACTAAACTCAATTACATCATCTTGTTTTGGTCTTATAATATGGGGTACATTTGTTTGTGCGTGATATAAAACATTGTACGTACCTGTGGACACGACCTCACCTGACCCTCCGTTAGGGGGTTTGATTATTGCCTTTACCAATTTGGTCGTGTCCACCTGGATGTCTTGTAGGATGGCTTCTGGAAGAGGTGCCGACATCGTTCTGGGCTCACTTTCTTGTTTGTATTCCTGAGGGAGGTTTGACATGGGGTGCAGCTTGCACAGGTTAATAGTTGTACATTCAACAGTATTACAATAATCATTGTTACATTTATTACACTTATTCTTATAATCTATATTACAGTTGCTAAGAGCGTTTTTATTGTTCCACCTTTGTGCTTTTCTCTCCGCAATCAACTCCTCTCCTGCAATGTATGGTGGAGGAGGAGCTGTGGCAATCAACTTCCTGACTGCCCCAGATCCTGCCGCCAGAGCCAAACCTCTCTGTATCTCACCTTCCTGGTGCCATAACTGTAAATATTCATAATGTTTATTTTGTCTCTTCGTTGGTTCAACGAGACTTATCCTCCTCCTTAAATTTTTGTAACACTACTGGACTGAAGCTACCTATTCTTGGGAATTTGTCCCTGTCTTGTACAGTCATTCTCTCCCATTCATCACATAAAACTTCAGCGTGATTTCCATATTTCTTACACATCACATATCGTGCCGACCCGATGGATCGGTTCTCTGAATCAACCCGAACCGAGGTTGATCGCCCCCTACCTGAACAAATGGCCCCCATAATCTGCAGGCGTTGCCTATTCCTCCTTGAATATCAAGGCTTTCAGCGAACCCTTACAAACAAACCAAGATGTCCTTGGGCAGGCCGGCGGTGGTGGTTTATCAAGTACCCCACTTACTTCTCGCCCACGTTGGCCTGTGCTGCAATCACTGTAGCCAGAGCTGCTGGACCCAACCTAGGGCCCCTGTGAACCTTTAGTTTACTGGAACATATGAGGGTTACCCGCAGGACACTTACTCTTTCCAGTAAAGTTGGGGTTGTTAGATAGTTCCTGAGTGACCAGCGAACTTCCCTTCCAAAAATAAAAAATTACACAAATCACGTCAGAATGTACAGATAGCGTTTGTGACCACTTTACTCTAATGGTATTAGGTCAGATTACTAACTACTGCACACAATAACGTGCGGTCCAATCGTTCAGTATACGAGCACTACTTGTCATGTACTGAAAGATCAATGGAATCTATGTTTCCGGCTGCGATTCCTTCAGCCAGAGCTTGTATGGCCTATATAGGTTCTGCACCAACACCCCAGGCGTTGTGCCACTGGACTTTTATAGCGGACCTTTTACCTTACGACCTCCTGGTCTTGTTACCTTATGACCTCCTGGTCTTGTTACCTTATGATCCGCTATACTCTAATGCTCAAATATTATTTAACCAGGGATGCCTCCCTGGCCACCGTATATGTCACTTACACGTATGTCCCTTGACGAGTACCCGGCTTTCCTTTTGGTTCCACCTTAAAGTTATATAAACTTTTGTATACAAAACACACTCACTCAACACATGTACACTTTTGTTTCTATATCTATTTCTGCGCAGAAATTTGTCTTTAGCCCAACAGTGTTACCAATTAGGAGCAGGATCTGTTAAACTAAATTTCAGATTTTCTAAAAATAGATTTGCGTTATTTACCGCTTCGCGTTATCTACCGCTGTGCGTTACTTATCGCCTTTGCGTTACTTCACTTTATCACAACTTGAGCTACGTGGGCGTAACCGGACGCTACGTTGCGTAATGAACGCTGCGTGCGTCTGCCTTTTGGATTGCGTACGCTAGTCTTTGTTAGCGACACGTGTACGCAATGCAAAGGATCCACCGTAACACAATATATTTATTTATCAATGTAGGTGATCCCTGATCATCTACCGCAATCCACACTGACTGCCTTGTATCTCAGACAAACCGTGTGTTTGTTCTATACTTTAACTATCACCTCTACTATGAAATAACAGCAAATCTCTTTTTAGCACTTTCTATCAACTATAAAATTGGCAAACAGGAATAGTGATATACGAAAAATGAAACAGAAATGCAGATATATGCGTGCGTACGCAAGACAAAAGAAAAATAAACAGTTTTAAAAGGACACAAGCGTTTTGTTCTTACTTCCGGTTACCGGGTTCCTTCAGCACTCTTTATCTAAGCGAAGCAGACGCTTATCCCGTCAGCACTGTGAGACAACCTCCCACCCTTTGCTGGAGGGATAATGTCCGCTGATCTACCTAGTGCAGATATGAGAAGTATAGGACGAGCCCGCAATTGACAATGCTAAATTCCTTGTCGTATAAACAACCCTTTATGAAGCTAAGAACACTGTACGCTGTTTGCTCAAGAAGTACCGTAATGGTACGCTATTGGCGTAGCGATCGCTCAGCCGTAGGCGAGACGCTCAAGCGTCACGTTCGCTCACGGCCCAGTGATCACAGGACACGTTATTGGCTATGTCTAGGGGAATGATTCGCTGTAGCGTAGCATACGCTCGAGACCACGAGGAGGTCACCAGCGATGCAGACGCTTACAACACTATACCTTTATGTTAAAACCTTATACCAATGAAATACACTGAATACCTTAATGTGAGTACAGGGTGTAAGTGCAACCTTGTGTAACCTGACTAACTACAAAGCTGCTTGAGCGTCACCGACGCTCAAGTGAACACTTAACACTATAGAAAATGCACAGATACTGGTTTAGGTTCCAAAGCCTATTAACTGTATTATTTCTAATATACTTGTAAAAGGGGATAACAGTACAAATGATACACTACAATATAACAGAGACTTCCTAACCACAGATCTAAACAATAAATACAAAAAGACAATACTACACTGACCTAAATGCAATACAATACAATACTATCTTATACAATACAATACTAGCCTAGTCTAGGGGAGATATGAGAGAGAGAGAGAGAGAGAGAGAGAGAGAGAGAGAGAGAGAGAGAGAGAGAGATAGATATTGGCTCACAGAAAGACAATGATAACGGAGAGAAACTTACGCACAAAGGGTATGATCGCCTGCGCCTCGATATCCAGCTCCCGGCTATCAGCAGATAACCGTTGATGAGAGAGTGAGCTGGATGTGGTCGGCCTGCCTATTTATGCTACTCACACAATGCAATCTATTGGTCCCTACAGTCTCACTGTCCATTGGACGCAGGAACTCGGCTTCGCATTATAACAAAGGTCACAAGTTGATTCATATCAGTGGCCCTGGTTATGCAAAACAATGGGTGATAACTAACACATTCCTGTCTTCTGGAGGGGGTATTGTTTGGCGAATACAAAACAGAATCCTGTCTGGGTTCTGTTCTATATTCATGATGTCCACTTTCAGTTGAGACAATGACATCTCAGCCCTCATTCTCCTGTATACAAATCCAGCCCCATTTGTAAACACAGGTGTTGACCCTCCTCATTGAGTCTCAAAAGCTCAGTGTAATTAAAGACTATTGTACTCCGTCTGCGGGAAAGATACTGATTTGGAGTACAATTGATCTTCAATTACTATTCCTGTGTTTACCTTATGCATGTGTAGAGATGAGGCCCTCTTAACATGCAAACTATTGTTTGGGGGATCTCTGAGGTCAAAGAGACATTTGAGACCTACTGATGCCTGTCTCCAACTGTTCAGATGCATGACTAAGTAAGGACAAATAATAATGAATAAATGGACATAACTTCTTATGTCCATAACTATTCGCACGAGCAATTAATCTGCTCCAAACCAACACCGGAATATTGCTATTTAAATACTCTTCCGATAGGTACCAAACACCACTGTCTGACTCCTGTTAGACCCTTCGCACAATACAAAGAGGGATTCCTCCGTTCAGGGACATTCTATATTAACCAAACTTTCAGAATCTATCAAAGGGACCATAATCTATAAACTACATTAATTGTGAAAATATGTAACGAATGAGTCGCACGCTACGACTACGTAAACTCTACCGTAAATACGCATACCGCGCCTGTGAGTGCACGCTATTGCGGGTATGCGCCTCCACGGGAGAGCGCACGCACGCGCAGCGCGGACCAGTGTGCGGTGCAAATATGGCAACGTGCATAGAGACATTTTTCTGACTTCGACAGCGGAGAAATAATAATACCGGTGGAGAGTGGTAAAGTGTAGAAAGGACACCGGCCCTTTAAGGGAAGCTGTACTCTGCTGGAAGCTGAGCTGGAAGCAGGTAATGTTGTAGCTGGAAACAGATGAATCCACAATGGATTGGAGAGTCAGGCTACACCGCAGGTGGAATGCTGGTGCGGGTCTCTATGGTGGAAGTCTTGAGACAGGAGCTGGAACCTGGAAGACAATCACAGGAGAGAGACAAACAGGAACTAGGTTTTTATATTTATACCTGCAGCAAGGAAGGGATTGGCTAGGCAATTATGCAGATTATCAATACTGAGAACAGATTGGTGGAAATGATCAGCTGACAGAATCCAAGATGGCTGCGCCCATGCAGACACTTGGAGGGAAGTTTGGTTTGTAATCCATGTGGTAATGAAAACAGTAATGGCGGCGCCGGCCACCGGAGACAGGAGGCGCCAGGCTGACAGATGCACATCCAACCACGCGGACACAGCGGAGGCCGCGGCTGACGTAATCGCCACTCAGACACTCTGCATGCAGAAGTTCAGGGACGGCGGCGGAGGCCGTGGGAGACGCCATGCCAGGTGTAATATGGCGTTTACTGTGACAGCGTCCCAGAGTGACAGGAGAGGATACAGGAATGTACACATCAGGATAACAGATGGGATCCGGTCCTGGAGCGCTGAGCCAGCCTTAGGAGGCATCTGATGGGTAAGAAATGGCGTCCAGATACCCGGATCGTGACACAATGTTCTTGGAGGAAGCAGCCTTGATATGGGTTCTATTGCCTCCAGGGCATCAGCTTCAACAATAGCTGCTCGTAGAGCAGTCTGGCTACATACATGGAAAGCTGATTCAGAATCTAAGAAGGTTTTGGAATCTTTGCCTTTTTAGGAGGTATTTCTTTTTGGTAAAGAATTGACAGATGCAGACTCCAAGAAGGTAAAGTTTCCTTCCACATACAAATTCAAACCTAAAGTTACAGCTTTTCGGCCCTTTTGGTCTTGGGGAAAAGCTAAAGGAAAAAGTGATGGCAGACAGCCCCAATACAACAAGTCTGGTAAGACTAAAAAGCCCCAAATACCAAAAACACAAAGACCTCCAGTGCTCTTTTCACCTCGTGAATGACTCTAATAACACATTATAAAAAAACTAAAGTATTTTATTAATAAAATCTGTTGCTGTTCAATTATGCCACTGATTGTGTATGTTGTAAATATCTCCTATATTTAAACGTGGTGACTCCTAATACCGGTATACAACGTAAATAACACACCTACACATAACATACACCATATCGATAAATAATATGGCAAATGCAGTCCTTCCGTATAAAGAGGTTATGTTAATGCTTAGAGAAAATCTCTAATTATACATATAACACTCAGGATGCATAACCTATGGCTTACTCCCTTTATGTCAGTGGTGGCCAACGCGTGTCTCTCTGAGCCGCACGTGGCTCTTTCTTCTCACTGATGTGGCTCCTGAGAGCCTGCACTCTACACACTTTGACATGCGGCCGGCTCCCACCTTGCAGGGCTGCTGGGAGTGGAGGCAGGAGTGCCACGACAGCACTACATCATGGCCATGTTACCTGCCCTGTCTAGGACTCCTGTCATTGCCGTGAAGAAGCAGCACCTGTCTGGCCTCACTGTCATGCTACCAGTGACCGGAGAGAGGAGAGATGGAGGGAGAGGATGCTAAAAGACACAGAGTGAAGAGGGGGCAGGCTGAGCGGCAGATGGAAGAGGGAACAGGCAGAGAGGCACAGAGTGAAGGGGGAGCCAGCTGAGAGGCACAGACTGAAGGGAGAGACAGCTGAGAGGCACAGTGTGAAGGGGGGCAGGCTGAGAGGCAGAGAGTCAAGGTGAAGCAGGTTGAGAGACAGAGTGAAAAGGGAGCAGGCTGAGAGACAAACTAAATGGGGGCCGGCTGAGAGGCACAGAGTGAAGGAGGGCCGGCTGAGAGGCACAGAGTGAAGGAGGGAGGCTAAGAGGCACAGAGTGAAGGAGGGAGGCTATGTTTCATTGTATTATGTGTGGATCTTTGTTTGTGTTTCTCGCCCCCCAGTGTGACTAAAAATGGGGGTGTGACACATGGTCATGCTCCTACAAACGTCATACCAAAGGCGGATGCACAACAATGGGGTGTGGCCTTGTGCCAGTTGGGCCACGCCCCACTTTTTGTACGCGCACCTTTGGTGTGAGCATAATACCGGCTCTTTGAGTTGACTACAGATATTTCTCTGACGTCCTAGTGGATGCTGGGAACTCCGAAAGGACCATGGGGAATAGCGGCTCCGCAGGAGACTGGGCACAAAAGTAAAAGCTTTAGGACTACCTGGTGTGCACTGGCTCCTCCCCCTATGACCCTCCTCCAAGCCTCAGTTAGATTTTTGTGCCCGAACGAGAAGGGTGCACACTAGGTGGCTCTCCTGAGCTGCTTAGTAAAAAAGTTTAAGTATAGGTTTTTTATTTTCAGTGAATCCTGCTGGCAACAGGTTCACTGCACCGAGGGACTAAGGGGAGAAGAATCGAACTCACCTGCGTGCAGAGTGGATTGGGCTTCTTAGGCTACTGGACATTAGCTCCAGAGGGACGATCACAGGCCCAGCCATGGATGGGTCCCAGAGCCGCGCCGCCGGCCCCCTTACAGAGCCAGAAGACTGAAGAGGTCCGGAAAATCGGCGGCAGAAGACGTCCTGTCTTCAATAAGGTAGTGCACAGCACCGCAGCTGTGCGCCATTGCTCTCAGCACACTTCACACTCCGGTCACTGAGGGTGCAGGGCGCTGGGGGGGGGGCGCCCTGAGACGCAATAAAAACACCTTAGATGGCAAAAAATACATCACATATAGCTCCTGGGCTATATGGATGCATTTAACCCCTGCCAATTTTTCCTTAAAAAAGCGGGAGAAAGGCCGCCGAGAAGGGGGCGGAGCCTATCTCCTCAGCACACTGGCGCCATTTTCCCTCACAGCTCCGTTGGAGGGAAGCTCCCTGACTCTCCCCTGCAGTCCTGCACTACAGAAACAGGGTAAAACAAGAGAGGGGGGGCACTAATTTGGCAGATAAATCTATACAGCAGCTATATAAGGGAAAAACACTTATATAAGGTTATCCCTGTATATATATATAGCGCTCTGGTGTGTGCTGGCAAACTCTCCCTCTGTCTCCCCAAAGGGCTAGTGGGGTCCTGTCCTCTATCAGAGCATTCCCTGTGTGTGTGCTGTGTGTCGGTACGTTGTGTCGACATGTATGAGGAGGAAAATGGTATGGAGGCGGAGCAATTGCCTGTAATAGTGATGTCACCCCCTAGGGAGTCGACACCTGACTGGATGGTCTTATGGAAGGAATTACGTGATAGTGTCAGCACTTTACAAAAGACTGTTGACGACATGAGACAGCCGGCAAATCAGTTATTACCTGTACAGGCGTCTCAAACACCGTCAGGGGCTCTAAAGCGCCCGTTACCTCAGATGGTCGACACAGACCCAGACACGGACACTGACTCCAGTGTCGACGGTGAGGAAACAAACATATTTTCCAGTAGGGCCACACGTTACATGATCACGGCAATGAAGGAGGTTTTGAACATTTCTGATACTACAAGTACCACAAAAAAGGGTATTATGTGGGGTGTGAAAAAACTACCCGTAGTTTTTCCTGAATCAGATGAATTAAATGAGGTGTGTGATGAAGCGTGGGTTTCCCCCGATAAAAAACTTCTAATTTCTAAAAAATTATTGGCATTATACCCTTTCCCGCCAGAGGTTAGGGCGCGTTGGGAAACACCCCCTAGGGTAGATAAGGCGCTCACACGCTTATCAAAACAAGTGGCGTTACCGTCTCCTGATACGGCCGCCCTCAAGGAACCAGCTGATAGGAAGCTGGAAAATATCCTAAAAAGTATATACACACATACTGGTATTATACTGAGACCAGCAATCGCCTCAGCCTGGATGTGCAGTGCTGGGGTGGCTTGGTCGGATTCCCTGACTGAAAATATTGATACCCTGGACAGGGACAGTATATTATTGACTATAGAGCATTTAAAGGATGCATTTCTATATATGCGAGATGCACAGAGGGATATTTGCACTCTGGCATCAAGAGTAAGTGCGCTGTCCATTTCTGCCAGAAGAGGGTTATGGACGCGACAGTGGTCAGGTGATGCGGATTCCAAACGGCATATGGAAGTATTGCCGTATAAAGGGGAGGAGTTATTTGGGGTCGGTCTATCGGACCTGGTGGCCACGGCAACGGCTGGGAAATCCACCTTTTTACCTCAGGTCACCTCTCAGCAGAAAAAGACACCGTCTTTTCAGGCTCAGTCCTTTCGTCCCCATAAGGGCAAGCGGGCAAAAGGCCACTCATATCTGCCCCGGGGCAGAGGAAGGGGAAAAAGACTGCAGCAGGCAGCCTCTTCCCAGGAACAGAAGCCCTCCCCTGCTTCTGCCAAGTCCTCAGCATGACGCTGGGGCCTTACAAGCGGACTCGGGCACGGTGGGGGCCCGTCTCAAGAATTTCAGCGCGCAGTGGGCTCACTCGCAAGTGGACCCCTGGATCCTGCAGGTAGTATCTCAGGGGTACAAATTGGAATTCGAGACGTCTCCCCCTCGCCGGTTCCTGAAGTCTGCTTTACCAACGTCTCCCTCCGACAGGGAGGCGGTATTGGAAGCCATTCACAAGCTGTATTCCCAGCAGGTGATAATCAAGGTACCCCTCCTACAACAGGGAAAGGGGTATTATTCCACGCTGTTTGTGGTACCGAAGCCGGACGGCTCGGTGAGACCTATTTTAAATCTGAAATCCTTGAACACTTACATACAAAGGTTCAAATTCAAGATGGAGTCACTCAGAGCAGTGATAGCGAACCTGGAAGAAGGGGACTATATGGTGTCTCTGGACATCAAAGATGCTTACCTCCATGTCCCAATTTGCCCTTCTCACCAAGGGTACTTCAGGTTTGTGGTACAGAACTGTCACTATCAGTTTCAGACGCTGCCGTTTGGATTGTCCACGGCACCCCGGGTCTTTACCAAGGTAATGGCCGAAATGATGATTTTTCTTCGAAGAAAAGGCGTCTTAATTATCCCTTACTTGGACGATCTCCTGATAAGGGCAAGGTCCAGAGAACAGTTAGAGGTCGGAGTAGCACTATCTCAAGTAGTACTACGACAGCACGGGTGGATTCTAAATATTCCAAAATCGCAGCTGATTCCGACGACACGTCTGCTGTTCCTAGGGATGATTCTGGACACAGTCCAGAAAAAGGTGTTTCTCCCGGAGGAGAAAGCCAGGGAGTTATCCGACCTAGTCAGGATCCTCCTAAAACCAGGCCAAGTGTCAGTGCATCAATGCACAAGGGTCCTGGGAAAAATGGTGGCTTCTTACGAAGCGATTCCATTCGGCAGATTCCACGCAAGAACTTTTCAGTGGGATCTGCTGGACAAATGGTCCGGATCGCATCTTCAAATGCATCAGCGGATAACCCTGTCTCCAAGGACAAGGGTGTCTCTCCTGTGGTGGTTGCAGAGTGCTCATCTTCTAGAGGGCCGCAGTTTCGGCTTTCAGGACTGGGTCCTGGTGACCACGGATGCCAGCCTGAGAGGCTGGGGAGCAGTCGCACAGGGAAGAAATTTCCAGGGCTTGTGGTCAAGCATGGAAACGTCACTTCACATAAATATCCTGGAACTAAGGGTCATTTACAATGCCCTAAGTCAGGCAAGGCCTCTGCTTCAGGGTCAGCCGGTGTTGATCCAGTCGGACAACATCACGGCAGTCGCCCACGTAAACAGACAGGGCGGCACAAGAAGCAGGAGGGCAATGACGGAAGTTGCAAGGATTCTTCGCTGGGCGGAAAATCATGTGATAGCACTGTCAGCAGTGTTCATTCCGGGAGTGGACAACTGGGAAGCAGACTTCCTCAGCAGACACGACCTCCACCCGGGGGAGTGGGGACTTCACCCAGAAGTCTTCCACATGATTGTGAACCGTTGGGAAAAACCAAAGGTGGACATGATGGCGTCCCGCCTCAACAAAAAACTGGACAGATATTGCGCCAGGTCAAGGGACCCTCGGGCAATAGCTGTGGACGCTCTGGTAACACCGTGGGTGTACCAGTCAGTGTATGTGTTACCTCCTCTGCCTCTCATACCCAAGGTACTGAGAATCATAAGAAGGAGAGGAGTAAGGACTATACTCGTGGCTCCGGATTGGCCAAGAAGGACTTGGTACCCGGAACTTCAAGAGATGCTCACGGAGGACCCGTGGCCTCTACCTCTAAGAAAGGACCTGCTCCAGCAGGGACCCTGTCTGTTCCAAGACTTACCGCGGCTGCGTTTGACGGCATGGCGGTTGAACGCCGGATCCTGAAGGAAAAAGGCATTCCGGATGAAGTCATCCCTACCCTGATCAAAGCCAGGAAGGATGTAACTGTGCAACATTATCACCGTATTTGGCGTAAATATGTTGCGTGGTGTGAGGCCAGGAAGGCCCCTACAGAGGAATTTCAACTGGGTCGTTTCCTGCATTTCCTGCAAACAGGACTGTCTATGGGCCTAAAATTAGGGTCCATTAAGGTTCAAATTTCGGCCCTGTCGATATTCTTCCAGAAAGAACTAGCTTCAGTTCCTGAAGTTCAGACGTTTGTCAAGGGGGTACTGCATATACAGCCTCCTTTTGTGCCTCCAGTGGCACCTTGGGATCTCAATGTAGTTTTGGGGTTCCTAAAATCACATTGGTTTGAACCACTCACCACTGTGGACTTAAAATATCTCACATGGAAAGTGGTAATGCTGTTAGCCCTGGCTTCAGCCAGGCGTGTCTCAGAATTGGCGGCTTTATCCTATAAAAGCCCTTACCTAATTTTTCATACGGACAGGGCAGAATTGAGGACTCGTCCTCAATTTCTCCCTAAGGTGGTTTCAGCGTTTCACTTAAACCAGCCTATTGTGGTACCTGCGGCTACTAGGGACTTGGAGGATTCCAAGTTGCTGGACGTAGTCAGGGCCCTGAAAATATGTTTCCAGGACGGCTGGAGTCAGAAAATCTGACTCGCTGTTTATCCTGTATGCACCCAACAAGCTGGGTGCTATTGCTTCTAAGCAGACTATTGCTCGTTGGATTTGTAGTACAATTCAGCTTGTACATTCTGTGGCAGGCCTGCCACAGCCAAAATCTGTAAAAGCCCATTCCACACGGAAAGTGGGCTCATCTTGGGCGGCTGCCCGAGGGGTCTCTGCTTTACAACTTTGCCGAGCAGCTACTTGGTCAGGGGCAAACACGTTTGCTAAATTCTACAAATTTGATACCCTGGCTGAGGAGGACCTGGAGTTCTCTCATTCGGTGCTGCAGAGTCATCCGCACTCTCCCGCCCGTTTGGGAGCTTTGGTATAATCCCCATGGTTCTTTCGGAGTTCCCAGCATCCACTAGGATGTCAGAGAAAATAAGAATTTACTTACCGATAATTCTTTTTCTCATAGTCCGTAGTGGATGCTGGGCGCCCATCCCAAGTGCGGATTGTCTGCAATACTTGTACATAGTTATTGTTACAAAAATCGGGTTATTATTGTTGTGAGCCATCTTTTCAGAGGCTCCTCTGTTATCATGCTGTTAACTGGGTTCAGATCACAAGTTGTACGGTGTGATTGGTGTGGCTGGTATGAGTCTTACCCGGGATTCAAAATCCTTCCTTATTGTGTACGCTCGTCCGGGCACAGTATCCTAACTGAGGCTTGGAGGAGGGTCATAGGGGGAGGAGCCAGTGCACACCAGGTAGTCCTAAAGCTTTTACTTTTGTGCCCAGTCTCCTGCGGAGCCGCTATTCCCCATGGTCCTTTCGGAGTTCCCAGCATCCACTACGGACTATGAGAAATAGAATTATCGGTAAGTAAATTCTTATTTTTTGCGCTTTTTCCTCCTGACTGGTTGGCTACCCCTGCTTTATGTGTATATGCAAAAATAAGAGTAGTAAATAAAAACTCCACAGGAGATGTGAATAAACGTCCCGTTCCGGTGAATGTTTCCCCAGTAGTGATTCTTATGCTGGCAATGCGGTATGAGTCCTTTAGCTTTTTAATGGTTCCAATATTGAAGCCACCCGAAGCTAAACGACTGTAGGAACTTCTCGCTAACCTCCTCTGAAAGTGTCGTTGAGCTCCGTCACCCCTTCCGGTAACTTCAGACTGCTTGCTGCTCCGCACCGTAGGAGTGTGTGTCTGCTGGCAGACCACCCAACCAATCCGCTGCGTGCACTGTGCGGCACTGGAGGGATCGATGCAATCTGGGATCAGCAGTTAGTTCGATTCCTCTCTCTTCCAGACTTAAATAGCAGTATTTTTGCGTTCCAAAGTAGCAGGCTTGTTTCTGCCCTCTCTGCATTTCAAAAGGTCCTTCCGACCATCTCAAGAGCTGTAGTACAAACCTTTATCCATTCCAGCCTGAAGGAATGCGAAGACCCTGAAAACTCTGAAAGACTTCGGGTCCATTTTCCATTTATTGCACCAATGAATATAGGTTTGCCGTATTCGGTGATAAATGCAAGCTGAGGAAGGTTTCCTTGCTCTGAGCATTGTTTGAATTACCTGTGGTGAGAATCCTCTCGACTTCATGATAGAGGTTTCAAGAGCCACGTCATCAAAGACAGTCGAACCAGATGTATGTCATAACAAGGACCCTGTATCAGTAGATCTGGACGTTGAGGGAGCAGGAGTGGAGCATCCATCGACATTCTCTGCAGATCTGTGTACCAACGTTTCTAAAAAAAATTGCCAATTTACAGGATGTGCGTACTTTTTTCCAGGGAATGCTGTGCATTCAACCTCCTTTTGTTCCTCCTACAGTGCCTTGGGACTTAAATTTAGTCCTAAAGGCCCTTCAAGTTGCCCCATTTGAACCACTTAATAAAAGTGGATCTTAAATGGTTGTCAGCTGAAGTTCTCTTTCTACTTGCCATGGCGTCAGCTAGAAGAGTGTCAGAATTAGGGGCATTGTTATGTTGACCTCCATTTCTTATCTTTTATCCATATACAGCGGTTATTAGAACTAAATCTGGGTATCATCCCAAGGTGGTGTCTAAATTTCACCTTAACGAAGAAATTGTAGTCCCGTCTTTCCAGTAACTGGGCCTTTCTGCGGGAGATGCATCGCTTGACATGGTCCGTGCCTTAAGGATCTACGTGGATCGTACCAATGCCATCAGAAAGACAGATTCTCTCTTCATTCTCTACGAATTTCAAGAGAGGATGGCCTTCTGATAAGCAGACACTGGCAAGGTGACTTTGAATGACTATTTCAGAAGCATATTCTCAAGCTGATCTCCCCGTTCCAAGTAATGTGTCTGCTCACTCTACTCGTAAGGTAGGTCCATCATGGGCAGCACTACGTGGTGCTTCAGCAGAACAGATATGTAAGGCAGCCACATGGTCTTCCATTAACACATTTATTAGACATGCCATGGATACCTTTGCCTCTCATGATGTTGAATTTGGGCGAAGGATTCTCCTGTCCAATCAGGAGCGTCCCCACCACTAATTAATTGCTTTGTGAAATCCCAGTGTTATCCTGTGGATAATCTGTGGACACTCCCAGAGAAATATACATTATGGTAACAACTTGCAGTTGATAACGGTATTTCTCCTAAGTCCACAGGGATCCCACCCTGATGCACCTTATTTGAGGATCCTCCTGCTCATTAACCTCTTCCTTCTTGTACGGAAGGGTGTGCATGTGTGTTCTTCTCGCCTGATTAGGGCTATCTATGATGCTCCTGCCTTGAGCTTTGGGAATACAACTGATTTGCCTGAGCCAGGAGGTGGGGATATATGGACGGGCCCGTTGCATGCTGGGAGGCCGAAAAGCTTTGACCGATTAGTACAAATCCGCTGTTGCTTCATCATATCCTAATGTTATTCTGTGGATTTAGGCGAAATACCTTTATCAATGGTAATTTCTTACCATAACATATATTTTACATACTGACTGTTAAATTTGTTTCTCATGGTTCATCTGGGGAAATAGCTGTTTCTCCCTTATGTAATGCTATTTTGTCTTCCACTTGTTCCTGTTCTCTTCAGTTTGTATGTGGTGTTGTCTCCATTAGGGATTTTCTAGTGGAAAAAGCAGGTGTCCTACTTAAAGTAGGAAGGGTGTATTGGACATGTAACATTAAATCGGTTAATGAAATGACATCTACAAGTGCCTAGCATCTATGTAAGCAGTGTCCCCCCAGTTGGACATCAAGAAACAAGTTTTATGGCAAATACATAAAACTCAGATTTTGTTGATATTCCACAAACACCAAACCTACCCATGTCTCTAACATCCAAATCTCCTATCTGCTCTTAAATAAACTGGTTTCCTCTACACACCTCATACTGATCAGAATGATTGGAGGGTTTTATATTATCCCCATTTCCATGATATGTAGAGAAAATACTGGTAACCTGGTGCATCAGATGACCGCAGATGTGACCAGATTGGTAGCATGTATTATCATCTATGGTTCTTTATGGAACATTAGTAGACTGTGTGTATTACATTGTGTACTAGTTATAATGTCCAGTCTTACCTTGATTTTTATATATATTTTTTCTCTCTCCATCCTCTTTTAATCTCCCTTCTCCGCCCTTTTTCTTTCCCACCCCACCAAAACTTTCCCTCGGCCCCCATCCTCTGTGACTGTCACTGCCCCATCACTCTTCTGTGCATCTCTAACACGGGATGGCGGTCATATGACATACCAACTGGCGTTCCATTTAAGTGTGATGACATAATTTGTCTCAACAGTACTGTATAGAGACAATATAGAGATTATATCTGTTGCAGGAAGGTAGATTTCTCTATACGACACATCTGACTGGAAATGGGGTCCCAACAATTTGGAAACATAAATATAAAAACAATGCTCCATTAAGGTGTCATATTTGCTATGATATATAAATATACTTCAAGTTCCTTATACAATATAACATTTCTACCAAAAATTTTGGTTTGTGCCATTAAGCTTCAGGCTATTTAATGTTAACATACTTTCTTTTTTTGCAGGTGCATTGTTCTCTGATCAAGCCAAGTAAGGACGTCATTTCGTCTTATGCCTCTGGAGGGTTCACAAAAGAGGATTTAGAGGATAGGAGAAACATATAACTAAGTTGTTACTCTTCGAAGAAATGAAGCACAAAAGAGAGAAAACACTTCAGTGCTCAGAGTGTGACTTACGCTTTGCAGCTAAAACACATCTTCTCATACATCAGAGGGTTCACACAGGAGAGAAACCATATCTGTGCTCTGAGTGTGACAAATGCTTTACGTGTAAATCACAGCTTGTCATACATCAGAGGAATCACACAGGAGACCAACCATTTAAATGTTCTGAGTGTAGCATGTGTTTTTCACGGAAGTTTACTCTTGTTACTCATCAGATGATTCACACAGGAGAGAAACCATTTAAATGCTCTGAATGCAGCAAGTGTTTCAGTAGAAAGGATCAACTTGTTAGACATCAGAGGATTCACACAGGAGAGAAACCATTTAAATGCGTTGACTGCAGCAAGTGTTATGCCACAAAGCGACAACTTGTTATACATCAGTGGAGTCACACAGGACAGAAACCATTTACGTGCTCTGAATGCAGCAAGTGTTTTTCCCAGAAGTCACATCTTGATAGTCATCAAAGAAGTCACACAGGAGAGAAACCATTTAAATGCTCTGAATGTAGCAAATGTTTTTCTGAGAAGCAACAACTTGTTGTACATCAGAGGACTCACACAGGAGAGAAATTATTTACATGCTCTGAATGCAGAAAGTGTTTTTCCCAGAAGTACCAGCTTGATAGACATCAGATGATTCACACAGGAGAGAAACCATTTAAATGCGCTGAATGCAGCAAGTGTTTTATCAGTAAGCAACAACTTATTAGTCATCGGAGAAGTCACACAAGAGAGAAACCATTTACGTGCTCTGAATGTGGGAAGTGTTTTTCGGAGAAGTCAAATCTTGTTAGACATCAGAGGAGTCACACAGGAGAGAAGCCATTTAAATGTTCGGAGTGCAGCAAGTGTTATACCCTTAAAGAGAATCTAGTTAGACATCAGAAAAGTCACACAGGAGATAAACGATTAACGTGTTCTGAATGCAGCAAGTGTTTTACCAGGAAGAAAGCGCTTATTACTCACATGAGGAGTCACTGAGGCTTTGAATATGGCAAGTGTTTCATAAGTAAACTTGTATCATGACAATTGGTGTGATTCTGAGATGGGAGCATAGAATGAGAAAGCAGGTAACTTTGCACCTGGACAAACCATGTTGCGATACAAGGGGAGCAAATACATTTATTTACTTTGCTGCGCTCTATGCTCTGAATTACCCCCAGAGAAAGACCATTTTTATTTTCTTACAGTGACAAGTGTTTATAGAAGCTCATCCAGGTGCTGGTAATAGTAGAGGAAAGCGCTTTCTGTCCAGTAGAGTGTTCCAGCAGCTCCTCTCAGTGCTGGGATTCTCTATGACTGGCAGAGCTATTAGTACTGGATATTTCTATAGAAACTCTGTATGCTTCTCTGTTTCACCCTATGGGTTATATTTACTAAGCTGCCAATTCTCAGTGACTAACCCCTGCTGGATATTAAAGGGCAGTAGTAATACACATAAAATCAGACTTGCTTTGCTTGTATTTCTATTGCTCTATTAAATCCAGCACTCAAGGTATTTAGAATCAGTGGCTTTGGAAAAAAAAAAAAAAGAATCTCTAGTAATTATATTCCTACAAGTCTCTTATAAATGTACCTGCTTATTCATTCCCTAATACATTTATTCTGTTAGGAGTACTATGTATTATTTAGTAAAATGGTGCAAGTAAACTCTTGTTTGCCTGTATACTTTAGCAGCCAATCAAATTATAACATTTAATATGCTGGCAGTAGACCGCTAATAGCTCATATCAGGTTGCTACGCGTTACAGCACATCGTTTATTTTAACTTCATGTTATTAAAGAAGTCCCAAGGAGGGCACATTGTTTGGCAAGATTACTAATATAGTCTCATCATAATAATTAAAATTTACTAGCACAGTAAAAGTATTCATAGTCTGTAAATGTTTCTACAGTTTAGAAGATAGAACCAGGGGAGATAATTAGGGAGTCGGGTAGCACTGACAGTATAACTGTAAATAACCCCCCCAAAGATCACTTATTTTCATAAGGCAGATGTATTTCCTTTGTCTTTTTTTTTTTTTTTAAGTTTTTATTGATTCTGAAGAATCTTGAACAAAGAATTTGTGTACAATGTCATATTGATAAATTAAATAGCTGATGAACGAAAATTCATAAAATAAAATCCAAAAGGCATAAATTGTGCAGGAAAACAGTGCAATGCAGACTAGGAGACCCCACAGTAAGGCTTTAGGTGGGTCCTGCACTGTTAGGGGTCCCTAAGTACTGAGTTAGGGAAACGCTGCCCTAGAGAGAAAGGAGGCATTCCTGGCTGAATCCATACCTGCAGTATGGTCTTTCTGGCTGCTGCACGAAGTACAAGTAGGAGTTTCGGACTCCCAGGCGACATCTGGACGTTGTCATGGACCAGGGACTCACCTCTGGTGATAATCTCCGGAGGCTCTCTGTCAGATGGCTAGCGCTGCGACGGTGGAGGTCTGTGAGGGCCGCTGGTGTGCTGCAGCTGAGAGGGAGTTGGTGACTGTGTGCGGCCTGCTGTTACTGAAGCACTGTGCAGGGAGGCAGCCTGTGTAAGATCTCATGCTCTGGAGCACTGTGCAGGGAGGCTGCCTGACCAAGATCCCCTACTCTGGTGTGTCTGCAGTACTGGGGGCCACCATGTTGGAGACCAATTCAATGCTAGTGGGATTTGGTCTCTAGTCTCTTCCAGCCAATCACAGGCTGAGCTCTCTGGTAATAGGGGGCAGTGCGATTTCAAACCTTGCCAGTGCTTAATGGTTTCTGTCCCAGTACAGGTGACTTAGCTCTGTGCTCCCACAGGTTCAGCTGTGTGCCTTTCAGTGTCTCTTGGATTTTCAGCTCCTTGGAATTGTCACCTCAGCTGCTGTTTGCTGAACAACTGCCAGTGGTTACCCCGGCCCCGCGGGTCACAGGCTGCCAAGACAGTGTCTCCTGGAGTTCGATCTGTAGAGGATTTCCCAGCAGTTCTACAGTGCTCTTCAGCCATGTCTAATAATCAACCATTCTGCAAAACTCCTTCAGTGTTCTTCAGTAACGTCTAACAATCATCCATTCTGCAAAACTCCTTCAGTGTTCTTCAGTAACGACAATTAACTATCCAACTTACAAACTCTTCAGTATTCACTAGCCATATCAGACAATCCTTTATTATGCGGGCTCTTTCAATAACTCTGCCAATGAATACTCTGCATCCTAATCATTTGGAATTCTTCATCTTTGTTCTTTAAATATTTCCTCCTATATGTCTTTTCATTAATAAAAGCACAAGAAGAAACTACGTTCGTCGTCCTAATTCTTCTCGCAGAGGCATGCACTTCTACCGCTAGCACACATCCAACGGATTTACAAATTCTACCGGCTGTGACAGACCTGAGGCAAGATCCCCAATATGGCCCATTCGGGAGTAAAGGTTACAAAATTAACCAAGTGTTCTAGAGCAATCCTGTGAATCCAAAGCGAAAGGATCGATCTAGAGGGCAAGACCATAAACAGTGGTGCAGATCTGCATTATCCTCCCCAGAGCAAGGACCTCTATGGGAAGAAAAAAACATCAAAATTCCACGATTTGGGCTAATGTACTGTACGTCCTATAATAAACATTTAAAAATGGATCCCTATAATCAATTGCAGGGAGAAGGCAAAAGCCGTCAGCAAGGGATCTGAGCAAATTATAAGTTGTTACATTTAGGAAACATTTAAACCACTGAGACAGTTACATCACAAAAAGAGATCTGACCATAATGGGTGCACCATTTTAAAATATACCTTTTTGTTATATCCAATTAAAATACTATTGAATGTATAGCTAGTCAGAAAATTAAAAAATACAGAAAAGAATGTTAAAAGTGAATAATACATTTTTTTTTCTGAAACTGCTTTTATTCATTTTTTTTTTCATGTCATTTAATGTACAATTTGGCCACTACTTAAATGGGACATTGGGTAGATCTGCATCTGAATAATTTCAAAAGGTAAAATATATCTTAATATATCTCCATTGATAAATGTTGAATTCATACTGGTAATAAAAATAATGTCTCACTCCCATCAAGGTATACGTTCATTTATATTTCCTTATAAGTCTTAGTCTTATGCCTCCATTTATTGACCTACATTGGGGTTTCTGTACAGTGCAGTTAGGACACCATATAATTAGCAGGTATTAAATATCATGTATTTGGTAAACTCCTTCCACTTTCAATAAATATTCTGCATGGCCAATTCCCAGAGGTATTACTCAGTACCCGACCATTATTCACCCTATAATAAATTATATCCTATATGTGTTGTATTCAGACACTTTAATACCATGTGATAGCTTACCTGTGCAGTGGGAATCTACTAATTATGTTTAGGATTCAACAATTTTATTATTGTATCGGAGATACATCAATTTATTGCTCAAACACCTATTTTGGTACAAATTATATACAGAATCAGGCTCAGTTAATAATATATAATAAACTATATGTATAGTTTGATCACTTTCAATCTAGTCTAACATACTAACAAAAAAATACAAAGAGAGCGCAAGTATACAGTAAGTACAAATTTAGTTACTTTCTCTTACGTCCTAGGGGATACTGGGAATCCATTTAGTACCATGGGGTATAGACGAGTCCACTTGGAGCCTTGCGCACTATAGAAGTTTGATTGTGCTGGCTCCTCCCTCTATGCCCCTCCTACCAGATTCAGTTTAGAAAATGTGCCTGGAGGAGCCGGTCACGTCTCTGGAAGCTCCTGAAGAGTTTTCTGCATTTATTTTCTGAGTTTGTTATTTCTCTTATGTCCTAGAGGATGCTGGGGTCCATATTAGTACCATGGGGTACAGTTTAATAGTGTGGGCTGGCTCCTCCCTCTATGCCCCTCCTACCAGACTCAGTTTAGAAAATGTGCCCGGAGGAGCCGATCACAGCTAGGGGAGCTCTACCGAGTTCTCTTGGTAAAAGAGTTTTCTTTCATTCAGGATTTTTTGTTTTACAGGGAGGCTGTTGGCGACAGCCTCCCTGCAGCGTGGGACTGGGGGGGGGGGGGGGAGCTGTGTTCGCCCCGCCGGGGTCCTGAGCCACTGCTCTCGCTGATTGGACGTTAGCTCCGGGGGGTCTGATCGCACCCCGCCACAGGGGAACGCTCGCCCCAGCAGCCGACCGCCACCCCCCCAGATGCTGGACATGGTGAGTTAGTCACTATCACCCCTTGCAAGCGGGGGGACAGTGTGAAGAGGGCGGCTATTAGGGCGGGAGCGCGGCCTTGATCGCGCTCCTGGGCGGCTCAGTGTACCTTGGTGCGGCGCTGGGGGGAGCATCCTGGGCCTACCCCAGACCCCACACTGGTTATCTCCCGCCGGGGTCTGCGGATCCAGGTCAACCACTGTTCCTCCAGGCCAGTATAATCTCTTTACAGAGCGGAAAGCCAGCACCATTGAAGGGGGCAGGGCTTCTCCTCAGAGCGGATCCAGCAGCGTTCAGCGCCATTTTTCCTGCCTGCTCTCACTGCCAAGTGGATCCAGGTCCCTCCAGAGCAATCTCCAGCTATCTGTACGGTACCAAGGGGGTTGTAGAAGGGGGGGGGGGGGGGGGAGCTGTATACAGGCTGTGTCACCTATTAAGGGACACAGTCAGCGCTGGTTAGGGACTCCCTATACCTTTAATAGCGCTGTGAGTTGGCTCCAATCTCTGTGTCTCTCTGCCATTCTTTGGGGGGAAACATTGCCTTCATAATACCCTGTGTTTGTGGGGTGTTGTGTGTGTGTGTGTGTGTGTGTGGTAACATGTCTATGGACAATGTATTGTCACGATCCAGGTATCTGGACGCCATTACTTACCTTTCAGATGCCTTCTAAGGCTGGCTCAGCGCTCCAGGACCGGATCCCATCTGTTATTCTGATGTCCACATTCCTGCCTCCTCTCCTGTCACTCTGAGACGCTGTCACAGCGGCGCCATGTTACATCCTGAATGGCGTCTCCCGCGGCCTCCGCCGCCGTCCCTGAGTTTCTGCATGCAGGAAGTCAGTGGCGCTTACGTCAGCCGCGGCCTCCGCTGTTGCCCGCGTGGTTCAAATGTGCACTCATCAGTCTGGCGTCTCCTGTTTACTGTTAAAGTTCCCACATGGATTACAAACCAATCTTCCCTCCAAGTGTCTGCATGGGCGCAGCCATGTTGGATTCTGTCACCTGTTCATCTCCACCAATCTGTTGTTACCATTGTAATCTGCATAATAGCCTAGCCAATCCCTTCCTTGCTGCAGGTATAAGTATTCTGTGCCTGAGCAAGGAAGGCGTCAGTGCTTTGGTTGTCAAACCTAGTTCCAGTTTGTCTCTCTCTCCTGTGGTTGTTTTCCAGGTTCCAGTTACCATCTCCAAACTTCCACTAAAGAGGCCCGCTCCAGTTTACCATCTGCGGTGCAGCCTGACTCTCCAGTCCTCTGGGACTCATTTGTTTCCAGTTACAGAATTACCTGCTTCCAGCCTAGCTTCCAGCAGAGTTCAGCTTTTCTTAAAGTGCCGGTATCATTTCTGCAGATTACCTCTCACCTCCGGTACTATTATTTCACCGCTCTCAAGCTCCATATATCCATCATATTTCATCGCTCTCAAGCTTCATTTATTATTTGGCTGGTTCCATCCAGCAATCCACTCCGTGCTAACATCAGTCTGGTTCCAGCCAGTACCCACAGCAGCCATTTTACCCACAGCAGCCCAGCTTTTCCTGGAACACCAGCTGGTACGATCCTGGGCTATCTCCATTGCTACAGTCGGGCCTGGTAAGGACTTTCCAACTAGAAGATAATAAGAACTGTCTCATACTACCAGAGCCCTGTGGCCCTTGCCACCCTGTAGTACCCAGGAACTGTATTATTTCACTGCTGATTTTATGTTTTCCTTTTATTGCTGCTGTGATACGGAGTACGTCATAATAAACATCATTGACTTATATTCTGGTTGTCGTGGTCACGCCTTCGGGCAATTCTTCTACGTGTAACTTACATGTCTAGGGGTCTGATACAACCTCCCAGGTTCCACTACACCTCAGCCCCTACAACTGAGGCTGCCTCCCGTCAGCTCAGGCCCTCAGTTGTGACATGTATCATATGCTGCAGAGGATTTATCCTCACAAGAGGACTCCATTCCATGTAATCAGGATTGCACAGTTTTAGCGCAGATCCCTGCTAGAGAGCCAGAATGTTTAGTCTCTCTGAGGGGGACTATTTCCCAGGTTTCTGATAGAGTTGCTAGGACTGAGCACGCCACTCAGGTCCTCCAGTCCTCTATGGTTGTTTGGTCTGATATTGCCTCCTCAGGGTCCCCTGCGATTCATTCTCAGAAACGTGCACTTGCAATGTTGCGGGATGACACGGACTCTGACACTGCAGACGGTGACGGGGATGTGTCGAGGGGAACGGCATCACTTGCCAAGGGGGTACAGTTGATGATTGCGGCTGTTAGAGATGTTTTGCACATTTCGGACACAGCTCCGGAACTGGTGGAGGAGGCCTTCTTTACAGAAAACAAGAAGCCCCCCCTCACCTTCGCAGCATCCAAAGAATTAAACGCTATCTTTGAAAAGGCCTGGGAAACTCCGGAAAAGAAATTTCAGATTCCTAGGAGGGTTTTGGTTGCTTTTCCCTTCCCAGAGGAAGATAGGAAAAAATGGGAGTCCCTGCCGATGGTCGATGCCTCTCTATCTAGGCTGTCCAAACAGGTGGTGCTGCCGGAGCAGGATCTACCATGTTGAAAGACCCGGTGGATCCCAATGTGGAAGCTACGTTAAAATCCATGTACACGGCTTCTGGGGCTATATTAAGGCCTACTATAGCCTGTGCTTGGATTGCAAATGCTATTGCCAGGTGGTCTATCACTATGCAGGAAGAATCGGCTACGCTGGATAAAGATGACGTTGATGTGTTTTTATGCCATATTCAGGATTTGGCAGGGTTCCTAGTGGATTCCATGAAGGACCTGGACTCCATGGCTGCGGGGATCTCCTCCATGTCCGTCTCGGCTCGCAGGGGTCTCTGGCTGCGCCAATGGTCTGCGGATGTGGAATCCAGGAAGAGCGTGGAGGGCCTAGCCTACACGGGTCAGGCTCTCTTTGGGGAGGTGCTGGATGCGTGGATTGTCACGGCTACCGCGGGTAAATCTACTTTTCTCCCCTCAGCTGCACCGGCTATGAAGAAACCTGTTACACCAGCCACGTCACAGTCCTTTCGGCCCGCGAGGCAAAGAAAAAACAAACCTTCTAACACCTTCTTCAGAGGTGGTCGTGCAAAAGGAAAGAAACCTGCTCCCGCAGGTTCCCAGATCCAGAAGCCCGCTTCTGATGCCACTAAGCCCTCCGCATGACGGTGGACGGCTGGGCCTGGAGGACTGTCAGGTGGGGGCGAGACTTCCGAAAGTTCAGCCACGTCTGGGTGTCGTCTGGTCTGGATCCCTGGGTCCTGGATATAGTGTCCAGGGGGTACAGGCTGGAGTTTCAAGACCCCCCGCCTCACCGTTACTTCAAGCCAGGCTTACCAGCTCTGCTGGCGGACAAAAGCGATTCTTCTGGAGGCCATCAGAAAATTGGTGGTGTCGGAAGTCGTCGTTCAGGTTCCGCCTGAACAGTGGAACAAGGGTTATTCTTCAAACCTTTTTCGTAGTACCGAAACCGGATAGTTCGGTACGGCCTTTTCTGAACTTAAAGTCTTTGTACCCTTATCTCAGGGAGTTCAAATTCAAGATGGAATCTCTGAGAGCTGTCATCTCAGGACTAACGGTGGGGGAGTTCCTGGTGGCTTGGGACATCAAGGATGCTTACTTCCACATCCCCATTTGGTCACCGCATCAGGCATACCTCAGGTTTGCGCTGTTGGACGACCACTATCCGTTCCAGGTGCTACCGTTTGGCCTTTCCACAGCACCAAGGATTTTCACCAAGGTGATGGCGGAGATGATGGTTCTTCTCCGCAAGTAGGGGGTGAACATAATTCCTTATCTGGACGATCTCCTGATCAAGGCGTCGTCCAGGGAGAGGTTATTGCGATCCATCGCACTCACGACACAGCTGCTCAGGAAGCACGGTTGGATCCTGAACCTTCCAAAGTCTCATCTGGAGCTGACAAGGAGGCTGTCTTTCCTGGGAATGATCCTCGACACGAAGGTGCAGAGGGTGTTTCACCCAGTGGAGAAGGCATTGGTGATTCAAAAAAGAGAAAAAAGCAGCCAAGCGCTCGGTGAGTGGCGATGTATGCTGATTGGCAGCAGCCACTAGGAAAGGGAAATTACCAATCCCTAAAATACACAATATAAGAACAAAGACCAAGTGGCGCTCAACAATCAGTAAATGATTGATTTAATTTCTTTTTATATAAATAAAACGTCAAACCTCCCAGGAGTGTAATATAAATTAATAAACACACAATTAGTAGAATGCACTAATCCTAAAACATCCTGGGGGTAATTCCAAGTTGATCGCAGCAGGAAATCTTTTAGCAGTTGGGCAAAACCATGTGCACTGCAGGGGAGGCAGATATAACATGTGCAGAGAGAGTTAGATTTGGGTGGGTTATTTTGTTTCTGTGCAGGGTAAATACTGGCTGCTTTATTTTTACACTGCAATTTAGATTGTAGATTGAACACACCCCACCCAAATCTAACTCTCTCTGCACATGTTATATCTGCCTCCCCTGCAGTGCACATGGTTTTGCCCAACTGCTAAAAAATGTCCTGCTGCGATCAATTTGGAATTACCCCCCCCGCCCCCCCAGTACAAAATCTTAATTTCTCTAACGTCCTAGAGGATGCTGGGACTCCGTAAGGACCATGGGGATAGACGGTATATGTTCCAGTCGGTATATGTGTTTCCTCCTCTTCCTCTCATACCCAAGGTGTTGAGGATAATAATAAAAAGAGGAGTGAGAACAATTCTCATTGTTCCAGATTGGCCACGAAGGACCTGGTATCCGGATCTGCAAGAAATGCTCACAGAAGATCCGTGGCCTCTTCCTCTAAGGCAGGACCTGTTACAACAAGGTTCCTGTCTGTTCCAAGACTTACCGCGGCTGCGTTTGACGGCATGGCGGTTGAACGCCGGATCCTAGCGGAAAAAGGTATTCCGGATGAGGTAATTCCTACGCTAATAAAGGCTAGGAAGGACGTGACGTCTAAACATTATCACCGAATATGGCGAAAATATGTTTCTTGGTGTGAGGCCAGGAATGCTCCTATGGAAGAATTCCATCTAGGCCGTTTTCTTCACTTCCTACAAACTGGAGTGAATTTGGGCCTAAAATTAGGCTCCATTAAGGTTCAGATTTTGGCCTTATCCATTTTCTTTCAAAAGGAATTGGCCTCTTTACCTGTAGTACAGATTTTTGTGAAGGGAGTACTGCATATTCAGCCTCCTTCCGGTGGTGCCTTGGGACCTTAACGTGGTGTTAAGTTTCCTTAAGTCACATTGGTTTGAACCACTTAAAACAGTGGAGTTGAAATATCTCACTTGGAAGGTGGTCATGTTGTTAGCCTTGGCTTCGGCTAGGCGAGTTTCGGAATTGGCGGCTTTATCACATAAAAGCCCCTATCTGGTTTTCCATATGGATAGAGCGGAGTTGCGGACCCGTCCTCAATTCCTATCTAAGGAGGTCTCATCCTTTCATATGAACCAACCTATTGTCGTGCCTGTGGCGACACGTGACTTGGAGGATTCCGAGTCCCTTGATGTGGTCAGGGCTTTGAAAATTTACGTGGCCAGAATGGCTAGGATCAGAAAAACAGAAGCACTGTTTGTCCTATATGCAGCCAACAAGGTTGGTGGCCCTGCTTCAAAGCAGACTATTGCTCGCTGGATCTGTAACACGATTCAGCAGGCGCATTCTACGGCAGGATTGCCGTTACCGAAATCGGTTAAGGCCCATTCCACTAGGAAGGTGGGCTCGTCTTGGGCGGCTGCCCGAGGGGTCTCGGCACTACAGCTGGGCCGAGCTGCTACTTGGTCGAGGTCAAACACCTTTGCAAAGTTCTATAAGTTTGATACCCTGGCTGAGGAGGACCTCCTGTTTGCTCAATCGGTGCTGCAGAGTCATCCGCACTCTCCCGCCCGTTTGGGAGCTTTGGTATAATCCCCATGGTCCTTACGGAGTACCCAGAATCCTCTAGGACGTTAGAGAAAATAAGATTTTAAACCTACCGGTAAATCTTTTTCTCGTAGTCCGTAGAGGATGCTGGGCGCCCGTCCCAAGTGCGGACTACTTCTGCAAGACTTGTATATAGTTATTGCTTACATAAGGGTTATGTTATAATTTCATCGATTTTGGGCCGATGATATGTTGTTCTTCATACTGTTAACTAGATAGTATATCACAAGTTATATGGTGTGGCTGGTATGAATCTTGCCCATGGATTACAAAAATCCTTTCCTTGTACTGTCCGTCTCCTCTGGGCACAGTTTCTCTAACTGGGTGTGCACTGGCTCCTCCCTCTATGCCCCTCCTCCAGACCTCAGAGTCAAAGTCTTTCTTAAGGTGCCCATGTCTCCAGCGGAGCCCGTCTATCCTTGTTTCCAGCACTCTGGGGCATCTGCTCCTTCGGTTGGAATGTGTCCATGTATTCACAAACACCACGTATCCTGACAACCACATTGGTCACACCTCCACATCACCAGCGCTTCTCACACCTCCTGCCAAGGTACATTTTAGGCCCCTCATGAATTTCAGCTCCAGGCCCATGTGCCCCTTAAGCTGGCACTGGATACACCCCTGCTTGGGATGACCAGCAGCTGCGCGGTGAGAAGAGATTGACTGATTTGCAGTAAGGAGTAGGACTGGAAGTAACTATATATACTGAAGAAAAGCCATTGAAATATGATAGTGATTGGATTATTTACAATGAATGTGGACTTCATGTGAGGGACATGCTGTGGGTGAGCAGAAGGGCGTGTGTGAGAGATACACTGAGGATAAACAGGTGTGGGTGTGTGTGAGGGACATGATAGGGGTGAGCAGGAGAGGGCGTGTGAGGGACACGCGGCGAATAAGCAGGAGGGGGTGTGTGACGGACACGATAGGGGCATACCTTCCAACAATTTACACATAAAAATCGGTAAAAATTCAAAAGGGGCATGGTCACGGGTAAATTTCCAATACTTTCAATGGATGTTTGGAGAGCCAGAATTCGGTACAGACCATAAAAAAGAGGTACTGTATCTGCCAAAAAGGTACAACTGGAGGTTATGTGGGGGTAAGCAGGAGGGGTCATGTAAGGGACATTCTGTGGGTGAGCAGAAGGGTGTGTGTGAAGGAGGACATGCACAGGTGAGGAAGAGGGTGAGTGAGGGGAACACTGGGGTCACGTGAGGTATAGGATGCATACCTCCCAACATGACCCTCTACAGAAGGGACAGAATGCTCTGCTCCTGGACTTCCCTCTTAATTTAAAATTGACGTCACCTGTGTTGAAACACCTTTTTCATATTAACCTGTTCAACACAGGTGCCGGCACTCATACATTAAGAGGGAAGTCCAGAAGCAGAGCATTGTGTCCCTCCTGGAGAGGGTCATGTTGGGAGGCATGAGAATGTGTGTGAGGGACACCTTGTTGGTAGGCAGGAGGGGATGTGTGGGGGACATGCTGTGGGTGAGGAGGATGGGACAAGTAAATAGTGGAGGCAGAAATGCACAGTCGTCTTATACGAAAAAAATGTAAATCATCTCTTACAAAACAGTTACTCGGCAATCACATGACCTGGTGACGTCATGAGAAGCCCCAGTGAAGAGAGGACCCCGGCTCTTAGCTACGGAGAGACCAGCTCGTCACGTGTTCCCGCCCTTCCTCCTACCCAGTGCCCCGCCCACTCTCCTCCCCCTCATCCCGTATTTCTATCCAGCCTCCTCCCCATCTCTCGTGTCCCCGCCCCGTCTTCTCATGGTCTCTGAGTGACAGCCGAGTCTCCTCCTCTGTCACCGCCCCTTCCCTAGTGTCACCGCTCAGTCTACGCCTCCTGATTTTCCCGCAGCGAGAGCTCAGTCAGGTAACCAGGATGTGGCGGCTTGATGCGTGAGTGACGGTGACCGGCAGTGAGGTGAGCGCTGTGGCCGGTGTATTGTTGCCGCGGCTTCCCGCACAGGGATGGGGGGTGAGTGAGCGGCGGGCGGGGGATGTGCGGCTGCGTCATAATAAAGTGCACGTTATACCCCACAGGATGACGTCACCCAGCTGCCAGTACTCACTGCCAGCCTGTGAGGGGTGTGGTGACAGCAGCATCCCCTCCAGCCTCAGCATGGCGTCCCATGAAAAAAAAAAGTGATTTTATATGTGTATATCTGTATATGTAATTTATTTTTAAAGATCTTTGTATGTCACATCCCTGTACATTGTGTATATACCTCTATATACCTCATAGCTACAAGCGTGTGTGCACATTGCATGAAATTATATCCACAGGAATATACACTGTGTAGAAATTGCTCACATTATAGGGATCTGACTCTGGAAATTCCTTATGTACTCACCGCCGTTGCAATTTACCCTATAATACAGTTGTATGAGCTCTCTCCTGTCTCCCATATTCTTGCATTTCTTCTAAAGGCCTTTATCTTCACTTAAGGGACAGATCTCGACCCTATTCTTTTTCAAACGTTACTGGTGAATATTCCAGAAGTTCAAACTTTCTTTCAGGGTGTACTTCGTATTCATCCTCCTCATGTTCCACTGATTCCTCCGTGGGATTTACGTTTTGGCTTGAAAGCTTTATACAAGGCTCCTTTTAAGCCACTTCAATCAGTGGAATTGTGTTTCCTTATGTTGAAAGTTGTTTTTCTTCAGCCAGAAGCGTTTCAGAATTGGCACCTTTCTTTTGTAAACCTCCACTGATCATTTTTCATTCGGATATGGTGTTTTTTCGTGCAAAAATATATTATTTTTCCAAAGTTGGTGTCTAAGTTTCACATGAACCAGGTATTGTTCTTCCAGCCTTCATCGCTTTTGGATGTGGTCAATGATATACGCATTTACCTGGAATGTACGATTTCGTTGCAATGTATAGAATCTTTGTTGGTATTAATAGATGCACCAAAAACGAGGTTGGCCAGTTTAAAAAACATCTATTGCTAGATGGGTCTTTGCAGCAATCCGTCAGGCTTGTGTTTTTTTTAGTGTGACTGGTCCCAGACACCATTCGGGCTCCCTCGATGCGTGCTGTTGGGGCTTCTTGGGCTGTGTGTAATGGTGCATCTGTGGATCGTTTGTGCAGGGCAGCAACCTGGTTATCTGTACATACCTTCTCAAAATGTAATCGCTTCCATACTTTTGGAACACGTAACGCTAGTGTTAGACAATATATTCAGAGAGCAGTTTCCTCTATGGCTCCCTCCCCTGATTAGCTTGCTTTGGGAAATCCCAGAGAATACATTCTCCCGACAGGAGAGGGTAACCAGAGGCCAATTCCATACAGACCCAAAGAAGCCAGGTGCGTCAGGGTGGGCGCCCTATAGACCCCATGTACTTTGCAGAAAGACAGTTAACAATGGTAAGTCTACCATAACTCTTACTTTCTGTAGCAGGGTACATAGGGTTTCCACAGGGAAACATCGGGAATATCCTAAAGCAGTACCTCAAGGAAGGTTATGTGCCTGTCCAAAGGAAGCATACTGGGAGGCGAAGGTATCAAAGGCATAGAACCTAAGAAACATGTTCACTGAAGACCACGTAGCTGCCTTGCACAAATGTTCAGTGGGTGCCCCATGGCATGCTGCCCAAGAAGATCCAACAGACTGAGAAGAATGGGCATTGATCGTAGCTGGAGCTAGAAGACCAGCTTGAGTATAAGCTTTTGCAATCGCCATTCTAATCTATCTGGCCAGCATTTGCTTATTAACAGGCCAGCCCCGCTTGTGAAATCCGAAGAGGATAAAGAGCACACCGTCTACTAGAGGCTGTACAGTCCACATAGACACGGAGAGCCCTAACCACATCCAAAGAACTTTCTTTAGTCGATAGGTCTGGAGAGATAAAGGCCGGGACTACAATCTCTTGATTAAGGTGGAAGGCTGACGCCACCTTAGGCAGTTAACCAGACCGAGTATGAAGAACTGCCCTGTCCCGGTGAAATATCAACAAGGGTGGATGACACCCTTCTTGCAGATGCAATAGTCAGCAGGAACAAAATCTTGGCTGTGAGCCATTTAAGGTCCACAGATTCTAGAGGTTCAAATGGAGCTTCTTCTCTGACTTAGTATTGCGCTGAATTGAATAACTTCGGGAGCTTTCTCACTGCGTTATTCAATCCGCGCAGAATTGAATCAAGCTCTTAATTTAGAGCATAAAAATTCATACATTAAACTGAGCAAGTTTCAAAATAACATGGAAAATTACTAACTTCTGTTGCAGAATTTTCCGAAAAGCTTCTGATGGGCAGGCTAATTTTGTTTGTCCAAAAGTGCCACAGCTATACCTTACATCTGCTATGCCAACATCCTCTGTTGCCAATTTGTTCATCTGGAGAAAGTGGAGTAGTACTGGTGCACTCCAGTGAGGGCACAAGTTGTCCACATGACATGAGATTGCCTCCGGTGGACATACCATGTTTCCCCGATAATAAGACACTGGGGTATATTTACTAAGGTCCCGATTTTGACCGAGATGCCGTTTTTTCTTCAAAGTGTCATCTCGGGAATTTACTAAGCAAAAATCTCGGCAGTGATGAGTGCATTCGTACATTCGGAATATTTTGGAAGTCCTAGGAAGAAATTACGAATCAATACACCATCGGTCAAATACGCCTGCAATTTGGTAGAAATCGGTCATTTACTAAAAAGTGCAAATCACAAACACTGCCGACAATAGCCAAACACTGCCGTGCTGAAATACAATTTGTGAAAAAGTGCTAAAAAAAACCAGACCATCTTTTTTTCCCCGTGATTGGATAGGCATGGGCGGATCCATGAGATCCGTGCATGTTTTTCAGTGGGAAGGGGTGGGAAAGTGTTATTTAAAAAAAAAAAAAAATGCGTGGGGTCCCCCCTCCTAAGCCAAACCAGCCTCGGGCTCTTTGAGCCGGCCCTGGTTGAAAAAATATGTGGAAAAAAATGTCAGGGGTTCCCCCATATTTAAACAACCAGCACCGGATTACAAATGGATTAAAAGAGGAGCCATCTACACTGGATTTTGTGAGTATCATTTTTTCAACAGGTACACCATGGATTCAACATGGAGAAGAAGACCGACCCTCGGGTGAACATAGGTAAGTATGTGTATATGGAGGTGTGGATGTATGTATTAAAGTTTTACTTTCAAGGTGTGTGTCATGTTTTTATTGGGGTATTTTTTTAGTAGTAGTACTACAGGTACCAGCGGGCCCGGTTTTCCACAGCATGCTGGTACTTGTGGTTCTCCAAGTACCAGCTTGCAGGGGAGGCTTGCTGGGACTTGTAGTACTGCTACTAAAAACAATATAAATTTTTTTACAAAAAGGCTATCAGCCTCCCTTGGATGGGGGGATGGGGGGGGCAGCCTCGGGCTTCACCCCTGGTCCTTGGGTGGCTGGAGGGGGGGGGACCCCTTGATTGAAGGGGTCCCCACTCCTCCAGGGTACCCCGGCCAGAGGTGACTAGTTGGTTATGTTATGCCAGGGCCGCAGGGACCTAGATAAGTGTTCCCCGGCTGTGGCATTATGTATCTGGCTAGTGGAGCCCGGTGCTGGTTTCAGAAATACGGGGGACCCCTACGCTTTTTGCACCCCGTATTTTTGGAACCAGGACCAGGCGCAGAGCCCGGTGCTGGTTGTTTAAATATGGGGAAACCCCTGACATTTTTTTTTCCACATATTTTTACAACCAGGACCGGCTCAAAGAGCCCGAGGCTGGTTTGGCTTAGGAGGGGGGACCCCACGCAATTTTTTTATTTTATTTTAACACTGATTCCAATTTTTCAAAAGGTGCACAATGAAGCCCAGCACGGATCTCTCAGATCCGGCCGAGATTCATTGTATTAATAAAGTCGGCAGTGTTTTACAAGTCACTCACGTAAAACACTGCCAAAAAAAACGAATGACATCGACATCGGTAAATCCGAAAATGCAGAATACGACAGCTTAGTAAATTAGTCGTAATAAATTCAAAAAGTTGCAACTTTACACTTTCGATGTCATTCGTGATTGAACTTTGACCTCAGACGGGAAAATACGAATTTTAGTAAATATAGCCCACTGTCTTATTATTTATTTATTTTTGTCAAAAAACCACCATAGGGTGTATTTTCGGGGTAGGGCTTATTTTTATTAACATTGACAGTAATTTCAATAAACATAATTTGTGCCCACTTCTCTGGCCTTATTACTTTACATTAGACATTATTACTGCCCACAGCCATTCCTGCAGCCCCCTGCTTTCACTCACCTTCTCTCAGCGACTCCTGGACCTCTTTTCCCCTCCGCATCGCTCAGCTCACTGAATGACGCTGGCGCGACCTTTGGGTCAAGCCAGCGTCACTCATGTGGGAGAGACCTGCGGAGGGGTAGCTCTGACGGTGCCTGACTGGCTGTTAATGCGCCGAGCCAGCCAGGCGCTGTCTCTCTCCACTGGCAACGGGAGTGATGGAAGCTCCATTACCCCCTTTCAAGATTTAAAAAAAACAGTGAAAGGTTTGTGTACTGAAGCCCGGGCCCCGTGATACTGGCGGAAGCCATTTCATGTGGGGGGTGGAGCTGGGTAGTTTACTGTAGCGCAGGAACCGGGCAAAATGGGGATTTAGATAGGGCTTACTTTCGGGGTAGGGCTTATTTTGGACAATTTATGAAAAGTGGGGGCAGGGCTTATTATCGGGGTAGGTCCTATTATCGGGGAAACACGGTAGTAGGTAGGGATTCAGGCTTTGCTTATAGAACCCCCTTCCCATTATTATTATTACCGGTTATTTCTCTAACGTCCTAAGTGGATGCTGGGGACTCCGTCAGGACCATGGGGAATAGCGGCTCCGCAGGAGACAGGGCACAAAAATAAAGCTTTAGGATTAGGTGGTGTGTACTGGCTCCTCCCCCTATGACCCTCCTCCAAGCCTCAGTTAGGTTTTTGTGCCCGTCCGAGCAGGGTGCAATCTAGGTGGCTCTCCTAAAGAGCTGCTTAGAAAAAGTTTTTAGGTTTTTTATTTTCAGTGAGTCCTGCTGGCAACAGGCTCACTGCATCGAGGGACTTAGGGGAGAGAATTTCAACTCACTTGCGTGCAGGATGGATTGGATTCTTAGGCTACTGGACACCATTAGCTCCAGAGGGAGTCGGAACACAGGTCTCACCCTGGGGTTCGTCCCGGAGCCGCGCCGCCGACCCCCCTTACAGATGCTGAAGATTGAAGGTCCGGAAACAGGCGGCAGAAGGCTCTTCATGCTTCATGAAGGTAGCGCACAGCACTGCAGCTGTGCGCCATTGTTGTCACACACTTCACACCAAGCGGTCACGGAGGGTGCAGGGCGCTGCTGGGGGCGCCCTGGGCAGCAATATTTAATACCTTTATGGCAAAAGAATACATCACATATAGCCATTGAGGCTATATGTATGTATTTAACCCATGCCAGATATCTAAAACTCCGGGAGAAAAGCCCGCCGAAATAGGGGGCAGGGCTTATTCTCCTCAGCACACAGCGCCATTTTCCTGCTCAGCTCCGCTGTGAGGAAGGCTCCCAGGACTCTCCCCTGCACTGCACTACAGAAACAGGGTAAAACAGAGAGGGGGGCATTTTTTGGCGATATTTTGATATATTTAAGCTGCTATAAGGAACAACACTTATATAAGGTTGTTCCCATATATATTATAGCGCTTGGGTGTGTGCTGGCAAACTCTCCCTCTGTCTCCCCAAAGGGCTAGTGGGGTCCTGTCTTCGATAAGAGCATTCCCTGTGTGTCTGCTGTGTGTCGGTACGTGTGTGTCGACATGTATGAGGACGATGTTGGTGTGGAGGCAGAGCAATTGCCGATAATGGTGATGTCACCCCCCCCGGGAGTCGACACCGGAATGGATGGCTTTGTTTATGGAATTACGTGATAATGTCAGCACATTACAAAAATCAGTTGACGACATGAGACGGCCGGCAAACCAGTTAGTACCTGCCCAGGCGTCTCAGACACCGTCAGGGGCTGTAAAGCGCCCTTTACCTCAGTCGGTCGACACAGACCCAGACACAGACACTGAATCTAGTGTCGACGGTGATGAAACAAACGTATTTTCAAGTAGGGCCACACGTTATATGATCACGGCAATGAAGGAGGCTTTGCATATCTCTGATACTGCAAGTACCACAAAAAGGGGTATTATGTGGGGGGTGAAAAAACTACCTGTAGTTTTTCCTGAATCAGAGGAATTAAATGATGTATGTGATGAAGCGTGGGTTAACCCAGATAGAAAAGTGCTAATTTCAAAAAAGTTATTAGCATTATACCCTTTCCCGCCAGAGGTTAGGGCGCGCTGGGAAACACCCCCTAGGGTGGATAAGGCGCTCACACGCTTATCAAAACAAGTGGCGTTACCGTCTCCTGATACGGCCGCCCTCAGGGATCCAGCTGATAGGAGACTGGAAACTACCCTAAAAAGTATATACACACATACTGGTGTTATACTGCGACCAGCCATCGCCTCAGCCTGGATGTGCAGTGCTGGGGTCGTCTGGTTGGATTCCCTGACTGAAAATATTGATACCCTGGATAGGGACAGTATTTTATTGACTATAGAGCAATTAAAGGATGCTTTCCTTTATATGCGAGATGCTCAGAGAGATATTTGCACTCTGGCATCGAGAGTAAATGCGATGTCCATATCTGCCAGAAGGAGTTTATGGACGCGACAGTGGTCAGGTGATGCGGATTCCAAACGACATATGGAAGTATTGCCGTATAAAGGGGAGGAATTATTTGGCGTCGGTCTATCGGATCTGGTGGCCACGGCAACTGCCGGAAAATCCACCTTTTTACCTCAGACCCCCTCCCAACAGAAAAAGACACCGTCTTTTCAGCCGCAGTCCTTTCGGTCCTATAAGAACAAGCGGACAAAAGGACAGTCATATCTGCCTCGGGGCAGAGGAAGGGGTAAGAGAGGGCAGCAAGCAGCCCCTGCCCAGGAACAGAAGCCCTCTCAGGGTTCTGCAAAGCCCTCAGCATGACGCTGGGGCCTTACAAGCGGACTCAGGAGCGGTGGGGGGTCGACTCAAGAATTTCAGCGCACAGTGGGCTTGCTCACAGGTGGACCCCTGGATCCTGCAGGTAGTATCTCAGGGTTACAGGTTGGAATTCGAGAAGTCTCCCCCTCGCAGGTTCCTAAAGTCTGCTTTGCCAACGTCTCCCTCAGACAGGGCGACGGTATTGGAAGCCATTCACAAGCTGTTTTCTCAGCAGGTGATAGTCAAGGTACCCCTCCTACAACAGGGAAAGGGGTATTACTCCACGCTATTTGTGGTACCGAAGCCGGACGGCTCGGTAAGACCTATTCTAAATCTGAAATCTTTGAACCTGTACATACAAAAATTCAAGTTCAAGATGGAGTCACTCAGAGCAGTGATAGCGAATCTGGAAGAAGGGGACTTTATGGTGTCCCTGGACATAAAGGATGCTTACCTGCATGTCCCAATTTGCCCTTCACATCAAGGGTACCTCAGGTTCGTGGTGCAAAACTGTCATTATCAGTTTCAGACGCTGCCATTTGGATTGTCCACGGCACCTCGGGTCTTTACCAAGGTAATGGCCGAAATGATGATTCTTCTGCGAAGAAGAGGCGTATTAATTATCCCTTACTTGGACGATCTCCTGATAAAGGCAAGGTCCAGAGAACAGCTGGAGGACGGAGTAGCACTAACCCGACTAGTGCTGCAACAACACGGGTGGATTCTGAATTTTCCAAAATCTCAGTTGACCCCGACGACACGTCTGCTGTTCCTGGGAATGATTCTGGACACGGTTCAGAAAAAGGTGTTTCTTCCGGAGGAGAAAGCCAGGGAGTTATCCGAACTTGTCAGGAACCTCCTAAAACCAGGGAAAGTGTCTGTGCATCAATGCACAAGAGTCCTGGGAAAGATGGTGGCTTCTTACGAAGCGATTCCATTCGGCAGATTCCACGCACAAACTTTTCAGTGGGATCTGCTGGACAAATGGTCCGGATCACATCTGCAGATGCATCAGCGGATAACCTTATCGCCACGGACAAGGGTGTCTCTTCTGTGGTGGTTGCAGAGTGCTCATCTGTTAGAGGGCCGCAGATTCGGCATACAGGACTGGGTCCTGGTGACCACGGATGCCAGTCTGAGAGGCTGGGGAGCGGTCACACAGGGAAGAAACTTCCAGGGAGTATGGTCAAGCCTGGAGATGTCTCTTCACATAAATATACTGGAGCTAAGAGCGATTTACAATGCTCTAAGTCTGGCAAAACCCCTGCTTCAGGGTCAGCCGTTGTTGATCCAGTCGGACAACATCACGGCAGTCGCCCACGTAAACAGACAGGGCGGCACAAGAAGCAGGACAGCAATGGCAGAAGCTGCAAGGATTCTTCGCTGGGCGGAAGATCATGTGATAGCACTGTCAGCAGTACTCATTCCGGGAGTGGACAACTGGGAAGCAGACTTCCTCAGCAGACACGATCTACACCCGGGAGAGTGGGGACTTCATCCAGAAGTCTTCCACATGATTGTGAACCGTTGGGAAAAACCAATGGTGGATATGATGGCGTCCCGCCTCAACAAAAAACTGGACAGGTATTGCGCCAGGTCAAGAGACCCTCAGGCAATAGCTGTGGACGCTCTGGTAACACCGTGGGTGTTCCAGTCAGTGTATGTGTTCCCTCCTCTGCCTCTCATACCAAAAGTACTGAGAATTATACGGCAAAAGGGAGTAAGAACGATACTAGTGGCTCCGGATTGGCCAAGAAGAACTTGGTACCCGGAACTTCAAGAGATGCTCACGGAGGATCCGTGGCCTCTACCATCTAAGACGGGACCTGCTTCAGCAGGGACCGTGTCTATTCCAAGACTTACCGCGGCTGCGTTTGACGGCATGGCGGTTGAACGCCGAATTCTAAGGGAAAAAGGCATTCCGGAAGAGGTCATTCCTACACTGGTAAAAGCCAGGAAGGAGGTGACTGCACAACATTATCACCGCATTTGGAGAAAATATGTTGCGTGGTGTGAGGCCAGGAAGGCCCCCACGGAGGAATTTCAACTGGGTCGATTCCTACATTTCCTGCAAACAGGATTGTCTATGGGCCTCAAATTGGGGTCCATTAAGGTTCAAATTTCGGCCCTGTCGATTTTCTTCCAGAAAGAATTGGCTTCAGTTCCTGAAGTCCAGACTTTTGTAAAAGGAGTACTACATATACAGCCCCCGGTTGTGCCCCCAGTGGCACCGTGGGATCTTAATGTAGTCTTGGATTTTCTCAAATCCCATTGGTTTGAGCCGCTCAAATCGGTGGAGTTGAAGTATCTTACATGGAAAGTAACCATGCTACTGGCCCTGGCTTCAGCCAGGAGAGTATCAGAATTGGCGGCTTTATCATATAAGAGCCCATATCTGATTTTCCATACGGACAGGGCAGAACTGCGGACGCGTCCTCATTTTCTGCCTAAGGTGGTGTCAGCGTTTCACCTGAACCAGCCTATTGTGGTGCCTGCGGCTACTAACGATTTGGAGGATTCCAAGTTGTTGGACGTGGTCCGGGCATTGAAAATATATATTTCAAGAACGGCGGGAGTCAGAAAGTCTGACTCACTGTTTATATTGTATGCACCCAACAAGATGGGTGCTCCTGCTTCTAAGCAGACGATTGCTCGTTGGATTTGTAGCACAATTCAACTTGCACATTCTGTGGCAGGCTTACCACAACCTAAATCTGTCAAGGCCCATTCCACAAGGAAAGTGGGCTCATCCTGGGCGGCTGCCCGGGGGATCTCGGCATTACAACTCTGCCGAGCTGCTACTTGGTCAGGGGCAAACACGTTTGCAAAATTCTACAAATTTGATACCCTTGCTGAGGAGGACCTTGAGTTCTCTCATTCGGTGCTGCAGAGTCATCCGCACTCTCCCGCCCGTTTGGGAGCTTTGGTATAATCCCCATGGTCCTGACGGAGTCCCCAGCATCCACTTAGGACGTTAGAGAAAATAAGAATTTACTTACCGATAAATCTATTTCTCGTAGTCCGTAGTGGATGCTGGGCGCCCATCCCAAGTGCGGATTGTCTGCAATACTTGTACATAGTTATTGTTACAAACAAATTCGGGTTGTTATTGTTGTAAGCCGTCTGTTCAGAGGCTCCTACGTTTGTCATACTGTTAACTGGGTTCAGATCACAAGTTGTACAGTGTGATTGGTGTGGCTGGTATGAGTCTTACCCGAGATTCAATATCCTTCCTTATTGTGTACGCTCGTCCGGGCACAGTATCCTAACTGAGGCTTGGAGGAGGGTCATAGGGGGAGGAGCCAGTACACACCACCTAATCCTAAAGCTTTATTTTTGTGCCCTGTCTCCTGCGGAGCCGCTATTCCCCATGGTCCTGACGGAGTCCCCAGCATCCACTACGGACTACGAGAAATAGAATTATCGGTAAGTAAATTCTTATTTTAAATAGTGTGAATATTCCTCAGCGCTTTACAGAGATTATTGGGCCATTCACATCAGTCCCTGCACCAGTGGAGCTTACAATCTATATTCCCTACCACATGCACACACTTAAACAAAAAAATCGTTCAACTGTATAAATGGGCGCTTCAGGTGGTAGTACTCCCCTTCACAAAGAGACCAAAATGTCCATGTATAGGGATAGAATTTCCCATACCACAATCCTTGATTAGGGAAGCCCCCGATTGGTTACAGTCACTGAATGCAATTATTCAACAGGCCCATCGGGTGTTTCTTTAAACTGTTCTTTGGAAGTTTCTCTGTACTCCATGTCTCATGCCATGTATAGGGAGCAAATATCAAAAAAGCAAGACATACAATAAAAATCCCATGAAACAAAGTTCCACTGTGCTGAGTGAAAAGATGGACTCCTACCAGATGGATGAAAATAGGATTTTAGTACCTACTGGTAAATCCTTTTCTCCTAGTCCGTAGAGGATGCTGGGGACTCCAAAAGGACCATGGGGTATAGATGGATCCGCAGGAGCTTGGGCACACTATAAAGACTTAAACTGGGTGTGAACTGGCTCTTCCCTCCATGCCCCTCCTCCAGACCTCAGAAAACTGTGCCCAGGAGAGACGGACATTTCGAGGAAAGAATTTATAATATTAAACACCTTGAGTGTTATACCAGCTCACACCACGAACATACCGCAAAACCTGGCATTCAACAGAATACCAGCCCACGGTATGAAAAACATACAGCCATATGCTGAGAGAATATGTAACACAATCAGTGTGTCAGCCTACCAACAATAAAAAACCACATGCCATGGCATAAACAACGTCAGCGATAGCCTGACAGAGAAGAAAACCATGAAGTGCAACCAAAATCAATAACTGCAGACACAGTACGCACTGGGACGGGCGCCCAGCATCCTCTACGGACTACGAGAAATAGAATTACCGGTGAGTAAATTCTTATTTTCTCTTACGTCCTAGAGGATGCTGGGTACTCCAAAAGGACCATGGGGTCCATACCAAGGCACCCGAACGGGCGGGAGAGTGCGGACGACTCTGCAGCACCGATTGAGCAAACTTGAGGTCCCGATCATCCAGAGTATCAAACTTGTAAAGCTTAGCAAAGGGTGTTTGAAACCCACCCAAGTAGCCGCTCGGCAAAGTTAACCCGCTGAGACACCTCGGGCATCCGCCCAAGAAGAGCCCATCTTCCTAGTAGAATGGGTCTCTCCCTACTCCGGCAACTGCAATCCAGCCGTAGAACTAGCACACCAAATCGTATCACAGATCCAGCGTGTAACAGACTGCAGAGACTCAGGCGCCCCAAGCACGCTGAGAGCATACCGGACAAACAGAGCCCCTGTTTTCCCAAACTGAGCCCAATTGGCGACATAAGTCTTCAAAGCCCTGACTACATCGAGAGACATTGAATCAGCCAATGCTGAAGTTACCAGAGGCATCAAACCAGGTAGGTTTTTGATAAACCCCGAAAACCAGTCTCGGCAGAACTACTAACCGAGTTCTCAATTCTATCCACTCGGAAGATCAAACAGGGGCTCTTGTGAGACAAAGCCGCTACTTCCGACAACCGCCTTGCGGTTGCCCAAAAAGCAAAAGCATGACCACTCTCCAAGAGAGAAATTTTAATCCAAACTTTAATAAAGGTCCCATTCAGTGAGACACAAAACACGCAACACCACGTTAAGAGCCCACTGTGCCAATCGGGCACAAATGGAGGTTGGATGTGCAGTACTTCTTTCACGAAAGCCTGAACTTCCGGAAAGGTGGCCAACTCTTTTTTTTTTTTGTTAGAAAATTTACAAGACCAAAACTGTCCTGAAACTAAGCTTAACTGTAGGCCTGCATCCACTCCTGCTTGCAAAGAATGGAGAAGAGCGACTCAGCTGAAAATCCGCCGTAGGAAGCTTCTTAGATTTACATCAAGACACATATGTACGCCAAATACGGTGTTAAGGCTTCGCCGTTACTTCATTTTTTTAGCCTGAAGAAATGCGTAAATGAGCTCACTGGAAATTCCCGATCGGACTAGGATATGGCGTTCAACCGCCACGCCGTCAAACGCAGCCACGGTAAGTCCTGATACACGCCCTGATCTTGCTGTAACAGTTGCTCCCGTAGAGGAAGAGGCCAGGGATCTTTCTATGAATAAATCTTGAAGAACTGGATACCAAGCCCTCCTTGGTAAGACCGGTACAATGAGGATCGCCAGAACCTCTGTTCTCCTTACGTTTATCACCTTCAGCAGAGTGAAAGGGGAGGGGACACATAGACCGACTGAAAACACCCAAGGTGTCACGAGGGCGTCCACTGCTATAGTTTGAGTGTCCCTTGACCTGGAACCATATTCCTGAGGTTTCTCGTTGAGGTGAGACGCCAACATGCCCAATTGAGGCACTCCTCAAAGACTTGTCACTTCTGTAAAACTTCTCGATGACGACAGTATTTCTTCTGAATGGAGCGCGCGTCTGCAGAGGAAATCTATTTCTCCGTCGTTTACGTCTGGAACTAAAACTGCTAATATAACGTTTACCAGTCTTTCCACCTAGCGGAAAACTATTTCAGCTTCTGCCATTGCCGCTTTACTCCTTGTTCCGCCCTAGCGGCTTACTTACACCACTGCTGTCAAGTCGTCCGGGCAGATCACAAAGAATATGTTCTGTAAAAATAGCTCTTCAAGAAAGCTCATTGTAGACCAGCTTCGCAGCTTGACCTTTCCCTCTGGAAATACTTCCCATGCAAGGACTGCGCCCCAGCCTCGGAGATCCGCATACATGGACACCAGTGTCTAACCCTGGATCCCGAACCTTCGTCCTTCCAGTAGGTGAGAACTGACCAGACGCCACAGGAGCGGTATCCTGGCCATTAGAAGTATATTCCGGTGTATGTGCCGGTGAGACCCGGACCACATTCCCAACAGGTCCCGTAAAAACCACTCTGGCATTTGACCTCTGCACTGAAAAGGCTTCTTAGGTTGCACCCAACTTCATCCTCAACGGAACATATAGATGGATTGGCACTGCAAATCTGATCCGACTCAGGATCCTCAGGCCTCTTTCCACAGGAAAACACAGAACCTCAACCGTTCAGTATCTACCCTGATACCACCTCCGACATCTGCGTCGTTGGGAACAACAGCCCTTCCCTGTGTTGAAGAACCGTCAGAGAAAGAAACAACGATTTGTACCACTTGTTTCTTTTGCCTCGCCTCAATCAGGCGAACTTCTCATTACAGAAAAACAATGGCTCTTAATATTGAGAGAAAACCATCATACTACCATCACTCCAGTGAAATGGGAAAGACCATCCTGGCTATCCCTCCAGGTAATCTGAATGCGTAAAACAACGCACGGAAACCTTTTTTACATTTTTTTTTAAATCTAACCGGGACAGGAAAACAAGGCCCTGAACCTGACGTACCTCTGATATGGCGTCGCGCATTACCTCCCCTTACAGAGGGGAAACGGTAAGATCTATTAGGAAACCGTGAGGGGAAACATCTGTAACTCCAGACATTCTTCCTCTGGAATCTACAATTAACTCACGGGTCCTGGTCTATTCCCGGACCAACTGAAAGGTAGTAGACGAGTCCCCACCGGAGTGGCGTCCAGGCAGGTAGACTCAGTACCATGTGGTGGATGTGTGAGAAACAGAAAACGATCTCCGCTTCTGCGAACCTAACACGGCTGCAGAACACTTTCCTTTTCCCACTCCATCTGCACAGAAAAGGAAAAAAAGAACGGCATCAAACTAGTTAAATCGACTTCGTCCCACAAAAGAATGCGTCACCAACCATTGTGAGGAAACCTAACCCACCAAGTTAGATTTATCAGCAGCATTCGCTGAGATTGACTGAAGTATGGCATCCCCAAACAGCGGTACACCGACCCAGGGGAAAAAAAAACAGTATCACTCAGAGTCAGCCACAGTATTTCCCCGGCTACATCCTGTATACGCACTGTAGCCTGCCGAGATATATAGAGAAAACCCCACATAAGGAAAATCCCCATCTCTGCAGGATAATTTCATCGGATGTCCTTCCGGATATAAACACTCTCTCATGTGCATGTAATGCAAAGAAATCCAAAGAATAGAAATAAAATATCACTTAGCTTCCTGTATTTGATCCTTTGTGACAGGGCGTCGACCAGGAGTTGGCTTTCAAAGTATCTTCTCAGCGCAGGAAAATAATAAACATTCGGACTCCTTGAGAGGACGGGAAACCCCCTTGTCACGGCCGACCTAGAGCTTTATCAACAGAGCGACCAGCACATGAGAGAGAATACTATTAATTTAGCATTCATTATAATCATAAGATGAATATACATATTGCAATACACATAAACACACATATCCTACCTATATATACATATAACATATACATATAAGCGGAATGTCCGGAACCTTCGGGACCCAAGTGACATTAATGTGTTCTGAATGTGTATGACCATGTACTGAATCCACAGTTGTTGCTCTACCAGGAAACATTATAGTCGACAGAAAACGTAGTAATCGTCGACAGCAGGGAATAGTAACCAGGCATATTTACATACTTGTGACCCCGAGGGGTCTGAGGCAGAGCTGGATTAAGGCATCGGGGGGCCCGGGGTACTTAAGACAGGGGGGCCCTAAGGTGTAAATTATATCTATATATATATATATCTATATATATATATCTATATATATATATATATATATTATACACGCTGTATCATTTGAAGTAGGGGAGTATCGGGAAGTTTGGATAAATTATCTATTATATAGTGTATATATACATACATATTTGCATATACTGTATATATATATATATATATATAGTGTATATATACATACATATTTGCATATACAGTACTATATATATATATATATATATATATATTGCAAAAAAGCCCGCACTCAATTTCCTATTATGATATTTGCCTTGGTGCCCTCCTCAGACGCCTTGCAGCGAGTGGTATATATCATGTAGATGGCGGCACTCAGAGGACTTGTTAGTTGCGGTAAATATAGGTGACCAACACCATATAATGCTGTTAACGTTTCAGTTTATTTACTAAACTTTCGTCAAAACAAGTTTGCAGAAAGACAATTCTTACCTTTATAATACACCCCGTGCATCTAGTGATGTGTGTCTCGTGCAGGGCGCCGGGCTGGCGACGTCACAATCCCGCGACGCGCCTTTCTCGGCGCCCTGTTCGAACAAACAGTAACCATAGTAACAAAGTAAACATAATGTGATACCATCACCGTAAGATACAAGCCTGAGACATATACAGGAATGAAAATTTTCAAATGAATCTGATGTGCTCACTGTGTGTCACCTCTACGACATAGGGGTTAACACAACTGCATGTTAATGAAAATAAAGCATGCAGACCCCCGTTGCCTTGACTGTGCAACACAGTTCAGACATCATACATGAAGTAAAGGCAGAGGCATGGTGCATATTACTAAATATGTATTAAATATAAAGTATCACTAGTTTCCAATTCTGAAGAACATACCCAGATACTAAACCATATATATATATAATCATAATCAAAGAAAACAGTTTAGGTTAAGCTGCTCATTTAAGCCCATAGGGGCAATCGTATTCAGTTTATGAATCCAGGTAGACTCCAGTTGAAGCAAACTGCGTCCTCTGTCTCCGCCCCTGATGTTAGGGGGAACCTGATCGATCATCTTGTAGCGTAAAGTGGCTAAACTGTGATTGTGAGACTTGAAATGTCTGGCCACTGGCTGCTCAGAGTCAGTCCCGTCCAGGGCTTGGCGTATTGAGAGTCTATGGTTCGCCATTCGTTCTTTAAAAGTACATATAGTCTTACCTATATAGTATAGGCCACATGGGCAACGAATGTAGTAAACTACATATTGGCTTGAACAGGTCAATGCATATTTGATAGGAATGTGCTTGCCAGTCTGGGGATGCGTAAAAAATGGACCAGTTTCCAGATAGCTGCATGTGATGCAGCCTGTGCATTTGTAGCAGCCTGGTTTCTTGGTTAGAAAATGGGTTTTGGTAATGGTGGAACGTCCAGTGATGTAATTTTTTACCAGTAGGTTTTTCAGACTTCCTCTGGTATAACTGGGCATGATCTTCAGGTTCTTAAATCCCTTGAGGTCAGAGTCCTGGGTAATCATAGGCCATAATTGTTTAGCCATATGCATATTGTATGTACTGTGGGGATGGTATTGCTGTACAAAGGGTATTTTATCCCTAATGTCCTTCTTATTGGCAGCTGGATTGAGCAGTTCATCTCTAGGAAAGGCTAGTGCTTTACGTTTAGAATTCAACAAGTTGCTACGTTCGTAGCCTCTTTCTAAAAAGAGCATAATCATGTCATCAATGGCTTTGGCAGCTTTAGAGTGAGTATCAGAAATACGACAAATGCGGAGGAATTGTGAGAATGGCAAACCTCTGATGCACGCGGGTGGATGCTGACTGGATGCGTGTAAGTAAGTATTACGGTCTGTGGATTTTTGGTAGAGGTTGGTTCGAAGAACTCCATCTTTAAGAGTAATCTGAACGTCTAGATAGTTCACACTTTCAGTGCTAATGGTGAAGGTAAATTTGATATTATCATCTATGGTGTTGATCTGCTGAATTGCGGAAGATAAAGTTTCCTCAGATTCATGCCACAGAAGAAACAGATCGTCTATATACCTTGTGATCCAGATGATCCCTTGAGAAAAAGGTCCCTCCGTGAGCAAAAGTTGTTGTTCTTTCATGAACATGAAGGTGTTGCGATCAGAGAGATTGAAAACCGTATCTATTTTTTTGTCTTTGTTGTTTTTTTGGAAGTCCCTCTTCCACTGGCCCGCTGCGCCTCGTGCGGCCGTTTTTGGGGGACCGCGCTGAGCGCGGGTGCGAACCCCTAAAGGGGGTTTACCAGTGCTGGTGGAGGCAAATTCTTCAGTTTCGTAAGTGGAGAAGCCCTCTCCACTAGACGTGTCTGTTTCAAATGGGCGTCTGTTCCTCTGTCTTTCTCTGAACCTGGTATTCCTGGAGCCTGCTGGATTTTGTACCCAGGAATAGACTCTACCCTCTTGGTAGTCGCGTTGAACTGTTGTTAGTTTATCTATTTCCAAGCTCTCGGAACAAATTGATGCACATCGTACAGCATTGGTGAAGTACAAAAAAGATAAACTAACAACAGTTCAACGCGAGGCGCAGCGGCCAGTGGAAGAGGGACTTCCAAAAAAACAACAAAGACAAAAAAATAGATACGGTTTTCAATCTCTCTGATCGCACCCTCACGAATAGTGAACTTTCTGTACTTAATAAAGGACTTTCCTTTGTACCCTCGGGTCACTTTAATGAAATGCAGTGGAAGGTTGATTCCTACCGTTTCTCACGAAGGCTACGCATTAAGGAACATTTTGATAAAACTGTTCCCCAGACATCACCATCTACTCCAGAAGCCCTGCTTAAGATCAAACCCAAATCCAGGTTTGATCCTTTTTCCAACAACATGTCTATCAAATGTTTTACCAAGACTCTTGATCAGACAAGTCTGACACATGCTAGGAATTCTCCATGTACCCGACATAATATCACACTAGAGGAGAGAAAAGCTATCAATGATCTACGCACATATACAGATATAGTGATCAGGCCGGCAGATAAGGGGGGTGGAATAGCGGTACTTAATCTACATGATTACAAATCTGAAATATATACCCAACTGGCAGACGAATCAGTATACTGTACATTACCCTCAGATCCAACTGCACAATACAAACTTGAGTTGGATAACATTCTCACAGATGCCTGTCAGAACAACATCATTTCAGAGACCACACGGGATTGCCTATTACAAACATATCCTGTAGCTCCAATACTTTATACCATTCCCAAATTACACAAAAGTGTCACCCATCCCCCGGGCAGGCCCATCATTTCGGCTAGGAATTCATTATATTACAAAATCTCACAGTACCTTGACATTTACCTTCAACCCATTGTACAAAAACAGACCATGTATCTTAAAGATACAACCACATTTTTACAAAAACTCAGACAGTTTACTTCTTTACCCAGTGACTGCATCCTATGTACCTTGGACGTAGTCTCACTTTACACGAACATCCCCCATGATGAGGGGATCTTGGCCACCAAGAATCTTTTACTTAGTGATCTGGAATATGCTGGTCCTGAGATTTCATTTTTCATCACTCTTCTGGAACTTACATTGAAACGGAACTATTTTCTCTTTGATGGAAAATGGTTCCTGCAGCTGCGGGGGGGTGCGATGGGGTCCTGTGTGGCCCCAACCTTCGCCAACACCTTCATGTTCATGAAAGAACAACAACTTTTGCTCACGGAGGGACCTTTTTCTCAAGGGATCATCTGGATCACAAGGTATATAGACGATCTGTTTCTTCTGTGGCATGAATCTGAGGAAACTTTATCTTCCGCAATTCAGCAGATCAACACCATAGATGATAATATCAAATTTACCTTCACCATTAGCACTGAAAGTGTGAACTATCTAGACGTTCAGATTACTCTTAAAGATGGAGTTCTTCGAACCAACCTCTACCAAAAATCCACAGACCGTAATACTTACTTACACGCATCCAGTCAGCATCCACCCGCGTGCATCAGAGGTTTGCCATTCTCACAATTCCTCCGCATTTGTCGTATTTCTGATACTCACTCTAAAGCTGCCAAAGCCATTGATGACATGATTATGCTCTTTTTAGAAAGAGGCTACGAACGTAGCAACTTGTTGAATTCTAAACGTAAAGCACTAGCCTTTCCTAGAGATGAACTGCTCAATCCAGCTGCCAATAAGAAGGACATTAGGGATAAAATACCCTTTGTACAGCAATACCATCCCCACAGTACATACAATATGCATATGGCTAAACAATTATGGCCTATGATTACCCAGGACTCTGACCTCAAGGGATTTAAGAACCTGAAGATCATGCCCAGTTATACCAGAGGAAGAAGTCTGAAAAACCTACTGGTAAAAAACTACATCACTGGACGTTCCACCATTACCAAAACCCATTTTCTAACCAAGAAACCAGGCTGCTACAAATGCACAGGCTGCATCACATGCAGCTATCTGGAAACTGGTCCATTTTTTACGCATCCCCAGACTGGCAAGCACATTCCTATCAAATATGCATTGACCTGTTCAAGCCAATATGTAGTTTACTACATTCGTTGCCCATGTGGCCTATACTATATAGGTAAGACTATATGTACTTTTAAAGAACGAATGGCGAACCATAGACTCTCAATACGCCAAGCCCTGGACGGGACTGACTCTGAGCAGCCAGTGGCCAGACATTTCAAGTCTCACAATCACAGTTTAGCCACTTTACGCTACAAGATGATCGATCAGGTTCCCCCTAACATCAGGGGCGGAGACAGAGGACGCAGTTTGCTTCAACTGGAGTCTACCTGGATTCATAAACTGAATACGATTGCCCCTATGGGCTTAAATGAGCAGCTTAACCTAAACTGTTTTCTTTGATTATGATTATATATATATATATATGGTTTAGTATCTGGGTATGTTCTTCAGAATTGGAAACTAGTGATACTTTATATTTAATACATATTTAGTAATATGCACCATGCCTCTGCCTTTACTTCATGTATGATGTCTGAACTGTGTTGCACAGTCAAGGCAACGGGGGTCTGCATGCTTTATTTTCATTAACATGCAGAATTGTCTTTCTGCAAACTTGTTCTGACGAAAGTTTAGTAAATAAACTGAAACGTTAACAGCATTATATGGTGTTGGTCACCTATATTTACCGCAACTAACAAGTCCTCTGAGTGCCGCCATCTACATGATATGTACTATATATATATATATATATATATATATATATATATATATATATATATATATATAGCAAAAATGTAGTAATATCAAGCGGCACTCACAGCATTGTGGATACTGGTAAATAAACGGTCAGACTCCGTGTCAATCAATCAACGTTTCAATTTCATTTAAAATTGTCGTCAGGATACAAACAAACATAAAGAATCTCACCTTATATCCCCACCGCTGTGTGTGCGTCTCCCGCCCGCTGCGGCGCCAATCCAGGACGCCGGAGCTGAGCGCGATTGGATGACGTCAGAACAGAGCGCCCTCCCGGACGCTCTGCAACCCATCACCATGGCAACAATAATAAACATATCACCATGCTGGAAATAATTAACAGAGAGAAAAGCAACTGTTGAACTTCATACTATCTAGTTACAAATATAAATGTCGGAAAAAACGTTAATCATAGTTAATGAAGTATATGTAGAAAATCTCACAGTTTTATAAAGCTTGAAAGCCATAGTCGTCAGATTAGACCATATAAAGCACATAATTAGCATGCAAATAACAGAACCCGTACGCTTCTGGCCACTAATACAACAATTGCATAGCTTCAATGTATGTACCACAATATTAATGTGAGTGTGCAAAAAAGCATACGTACAATTAATTAAAGCATGATAAGGGAAGTTTCTCATTTAACCCTCGAGGGGACAGTACGTCAAGCTTAAAGATCCACCTAGCCTCACACCTTAGTAAACCAGTCCCCCTATCTCCCCCCCTCATAGAAAGAGGGATATGGTCAATCATGCGGTACTTAATACTCGCTATGCTGTGTTTCAATGCGGCAAAGTGCTTGGCTACTGGTTGATCACTTGTACCAGTATTAAGTGCCTGTCTGATAGCAGAGCGATGCAGTGTCATCCTCTCCTTGAACTTCCTAATGGTTTTACCCACATAAGAAAGCCCACATGGGCATATAATCTGGTATACAACGTGGGTACTCTCACAAGTTAGCCGATGATGGATTTTGATCTTGGTCCCCAGATGAGGATGGCAGAAAGTGTCACCACTGATTAAGTACTTGCATGTAGTACATGGGCATTTAAAACAACCTGGTTTGCCTCCTGCCAAGAAATTTCTTGATGGTGCAGCCCCTCTACCTGTGATATCCGTTTTAACTAAGATATCTCTCAAATTACTTGGCCTAGAAAAACAAGGCATTAAATCCGTCGTGCCCAAACCTAGGTTTTCATCTGTTTTAATGAGATGCCAGTGTTTTTTAGAAATTTGACTGACTGTTTCCGATCGTGAATGAAATTGGTTAACCCAGGGGAATTTAAGATTACCTGTGGTCCTAACTTTCTTGGTTAGTAGGTCCTTTCTATCTAGGGCCATTACTCTATTCTTATCAGAAAGCAACTTGGACTGTTTGTATCCCCTGGCTACAAATTTGGAAATCAAGTCATCAATTTGAACGGCAGCTGTTTCTGCATCGTCATTGATCCTTCTCACTCTGATCATCTGAGAATATGGCAAGCCATATTTCAGACTCCTAGGGTGACAACTCTTCCAATGTAGGAAGGTATTGCGATCAGTGGGTTTAGAAAAAACCGTGGTGGTAACCCTGCCCTCCATAAGGGAGATTGTAACATCAAGGAAATCAATGACCTGTCGGTCCATTTTGTAAGTAAATTTAACCGGACTCAAGGATTCATTATGTTGGTCCATAAGGGATTTAAAGCTTGTCTCTGTACCTCTCCAAACAAGCATGAGGTCATCAATAAATCTAGTGTAAAATACAATATTGGTAGCAATCTCCGGATTTTTGAAAAAAATCTCATGTTCAGCTGCGAACATGAAAATATTAGCATATGCCGGGGCGACTGCGGAACCCATCGCACACCCTTTGGTTTGTAAATAAAAATTCCCATCAAAAAGAAAATAATTTTTGGTGAGGATGAGTTCCAGCAGTTGCACAATAATTTCAATATGAGTTCTATCGAGAGAGCTACATTCCAACAAAAATTTTTTTACAGTATCCAAACCCTCAGCATGAGGGATAACAGTGTATAAACTACACACATCTGCTGTAATTAACCATACATCATTGGGAACAGTACCTAAATCAATTAATTTATTGAGTAGTGCTGTGGTGTCCAGTAAATAATTTGGATGCGCCTGCACAAAAGGTTGTAAAATAGAATCAAGTAAAGTTGAAGTGGGTTGAAATGAAGACCCACGGGCCGCAATAATAGGACTGCCAGGTGGAGGATCTAATCCCTTATGGATTTTTGGCAGACTATACAATAATGGAACCACCGGAAACTCTGGAATGAGGACCTCAAAGCACTCCTCAGTAATAAGTGAAGCATCCAATGCCAATAACAAAGTTTCTCTGAGATTTCGAGAGAAACCGACAGTAGGGTCACCCCTGAGTTTAGTATAAACCCCGGGTTCTGCCAACTGTCGCTGTAACTCAGTTCTGTAGTCGCTCAGATCCTGAAGGACGACCGCTCCGCCCTTGTCGGCTGGTCGAATAATCAAGTTCTCATTGCCGGATAAGGATTTCAATGCTCTACGTTCTTGTAGGTTAAGGTTGGGTGGTGGCGAGACAGTTTCTTGCATTGTGTTTGTCACCTGCTGATCAATAATGCGCATAAAAGTTTTAATACTGGAATTATTGGATAAAGGATCAAAGGAAGATGGCTTTTTGAATTGCATCAAACTGGAAGGAATAGATGGTTCAATATTCCTATCACTTTGATTTTGTAGAAAAAACTCCTTTAGTTTTAATTTCTGTTGTAGTTGGTATTTCTCAATATTCCATCTCAAATGGTCAAAGTCTCTGGATGGTACGAATGAAAAGCCTTTTGAGAGTACGTTCTTCTCACTTTGTGTCAATTCCACACTGGATAGATTAAAAATTATTTTTTCTTGCTGGCAACGGGTGGTTTTCTTCCACGTTTGGCTGCGTCTGAACTGTCCGCCTCGTCGGGTAGGACGTCTTTGCGGGCACCGGTACGCGTTGTCACACCTAAAGGGAGGTTAGGGCCTCTGCGGCGATTACGGTTACGTCGGGGTTCAGAGTCGCTGGCCGTGCTTGTGTTTTCAGCAGAGGTCTCAGTATCTAAAGCTGTTCTCGGATACCGTTGTCTACGAAAGAAGGGGCGCTTAATTTCACCTTCCTTGTTCCCGGAGAGCCATCTGTAGACCTGATGATTGTCATAGTCTTTTTCCACTTTCAGGAATTTCTCCCGTTTGTATTTAATTAGGTCTTGCTTATAGGTGGCCAGCTGATTGCCAAGTTTGTTCAGCCACTCATTGTCTTTATCGGCCTCTAGCAACGGTATATGTGTAACCTCTAATGCTGCAATTTTCATTTTAGTAGATTCCACCTCTTTGTTTGAATGCTCAATAACCAATAGCATTAAGTCCGCTGAGCATTTATTGAGGATGGATATCCATTTACGGCAAAAGGCAGGATCCCACCTGCCTATAGTAGGACAGTTACGTACTTTGAATCCCCTCTGTATTTTTTTAGAACGAAAGTAATCGCTAAGTGTGATTGCATGAAGTGTGAAATCAATTTCCTTTTTCTTTAATCGTAATAAATCTCTAAAAATCACATCAGTGGGAAGTGTCTCAATTTGGTCAAACAGTTGTTCCTTATGTAAAATAGTATCAGTCTCTGTCTCAGAGTAACTGAAATATTCTTGCAGAGGTATTGATAGAGGGTTAAAGGTTTCATTATCATCGGCATTATATTCCGCCATGTTGGTAACAATATAATGATTAGTACCAAATAGAAAAAAATCAATTGATTAAGCCGTGAACAGTTGATATAATGGTCAAAAATCATTCATGTTCTGTGTATATGAGAAAACAGAAGCAGCAGCACTTAAGATATGTAAAACCACCTTGTGAAAAATGTGAAGAACAGCAAGTCCTGAGATACAACATAAGAATCACTACTGAGAAATCAATCAAGTTGATGGTTGCCGTGACTTAAAACACCCCAGCAGTCTGGAACATCCTGTATAAATATAGCCAATGTCCGGCACTCCACTGAACAATATGTACTGCGCCCGGTGCCCTCACAGCCAAAATAGAAGCAAAAATGTAGTAATATCAAGCTGGAACTCCTCCTCACCAAAAATTATTTTCTTTTTGATGGGAATTTTTATTTACAAACCAAAGGGTGTGCGATGGGTTCCGCAGTCGCCCCGGCATATGCTAATATTTTCATGTTCGCAGCTGAACATGAGATTTTTTTCAAAAATCCGGAGATTGCTACCAATATTGTATTTTACACTAGATTTATTGATGACCTCATGCTTGTTTGGAGAGGTACAGAGACAAGCTTTAAATCCCTTATGGACCAACATAATGAATCCTCGAGTCCGGTTAAATTTACTTACAAAATGGACCGACAGGTCATTGATTTCCTTGATGTTAAAATCTCCCTTATGGAGGGTAGGGTTACCACCACGGTTTTTTCTAAACCCACTGATCGCAATACCTTCCTACATTGGAAGAGTTGTCACCCTTGGAGTCTGAAATATGGCTTGCCATATTCTCAGATGATCAGAGTGAGAAGGATCAATGACGATGCAGAAACAGCTGCCGTTCAAATTGATGACTTGATTTCCAAATTTGTAGCCAGGGGATACAAACAGTCCAAGTTGCTTTCTGATAAGAATAGAGTAATGGCCCTAGATAGAAAGGACCTACTAACCAAGAAAGTTAGGACCACAGGTAATCTTAAATTCCCCTGGGTTAACCAATTTCATTCATGATCGGAAACAGTCAGTCAAATTTCTAAAAAACACTGGCATCTCATTAAAACAGATGAAAACCTAGGTTTGGGCACGACGGATTTAATGCCTTGTTTTTCTAGGCCAAGTAATTTGAGAGATATCTTAGTTAAAACGGATATCACAGGTAGAGGGGCTGCACCATCAAGAAATTTCTTGGCAGGAGGCAAACCAGGTTGTTTTAAATGCCCATGTACTACATGCAAGTACTTAATCAGTGGTGACACTTTCTGCCATCCTCATCTGGGGACCAAGATCAAAATCCATCATCGGCTAACTTGTGAGAGTACCCACGTTGTATACCAGATTATATGCCCATGTGGGCTTTCTTATGTGGGTAAAACCATTAGGAAGTTCAAGGAGAGGATGACACTGCATCGCTCTGCTATCAGACAGGCACTTAATACTGGTACAAGTGATCAACCAGTAGCCAAGCACTTTGCCGCATTAAAACACAGCATAGCGAGTATTAAGTACCGCATGATTGACCATATCCCTCTTTCTATGAGGGGGGGAGATAGGGGGACTGCTTTACTAAGGTGTGAGGCTAGGTGGATCTTTAAGCTTGACGTACTGTCCCCTCGAGGGTTAAATGAGAAACTTCCCTTATCATGCTTTAATTAATTGTACGTATGCTTTTTTGCACACTCACATTAATATTGTGGTACATACATTGAAGCTATGCAATTGTTGTATTAGTGGCCAGAAGCGTACGGGTTCTGTTATTTGCATGCTAATTATGTGCTTTATATGGTCTAATCTGACGACTATGGCTTTCAAGCTTTATAAAACTGTGAGATTTTCTACATATACTTCATTAACTATGATTAACGGTTTTTCCGACATTTATATTTGTAACTAGATAGTATGAAGTTCAACAGTTGCTTTTCTCTCTGTTAATTATTTCCAGCACTGTGATATGTTTATTATTGTTGCCATGGTGATGGGTTGCAGAGCGTCCGGGAGGGCGCTCTGTTCTGACGTCATCCAATCGCACTCAGCTCCGGCGTCCTGGATTGGCGCCGCAGCGGGCGGGAGATGCACACACAGCGGTGGGGATATAAGGTGAGATTCTTTATGTTTGTTTGTATCCTGACGACAATTTTAAATGAAATTGAAACGTTGATTGATTGACACAGAGTCTGACCGTTTATTTACCAGTATCCACAATGCTGTGAGTGCCGCTTGATATTACTACATTTTTGCTTCTATTTTGGCTGTGAGGGCACCGGGCGCAGTACATATTGTTCAGTGGAGTGCCGGACATTGGCTATATATATATACATATATATATATATATATATATATATATATATATATATATATATACAGTGGTCGAAGTGGAAATTTTGAAGTGGGGGTATGCAAAAGTCAAGGTTGTAATGATGCGTGCGCCGAAGGCGTGCGCGCTCCAGAAAAGGGGGCGTGGTCACCCAAAAAGGGGCCGTGGTCATCCAATAGGGGCGTGTCCCATGTAGTAAACCCTTTATACAATATAGTACTGGTGCCCCTTTCACATTATAGCACACTGAATGAGCCGAAATTCACCCTGTAGCACACTGAATGAGCCGAAATTCACCCTGTAGCACACTGAATGAGCCGAAATTCACCCTGTAGCACACTGAATGAGCCGAAATTCACATTGTAGCACTGAGAGAGCCGAAATTCACATTATAGCACACTGAGAGCCGAAATTCACATTATAGCACACTGAGAGAGCCGAAATTCACATTATAGCACACTGAATGAGCCGAAATTCACATTATAGCACACTGAATGAGCTGAAATTCACATTGTAGCACACTGAATGAGCTGAAATTGTGACAGCAGGGAAAGCCAGAGTGACAGCAGGGACAGGGAGAGAGAGAGTGACGACAGGGAGAGAGAGAGTGACGACAGGGAGAGAGAGAGTGACGACATGGAGAGATAGAGTGACAGTAGGGACAGGGACAGTAACGACAGGGAGAGAGGGTGACAGCAGGGGAACATTACCTGACTGCGGTCGGCGGAGGCACCAATGGGCAGCGGCGGTGGTAAGGAGGCCTTTGGTGCGGTGAGGTCCCTCTGACCGCCATTTTTTGCGGGTGAGCGGCTGGCAATGGTGAGCGGCGGGCGCCTGGTGGCAGTGAGCGGCTGACTATTGCTGTATTGATCATTGGTGGCCAGTGGTGCCAGTAATATAAACATTGCTGGTCTGTGTCAGCAATGTATATATTACTGCTTTATTGATCATTGGTGGCAAGTGGTGACAGAAGGAATATATACATTGCTGGCCTGTGCCAGCAATGTATACATTACTGGCTAAAAAAAAAAAAGCATAACCATTGGTGACCAGTGGTACGGTATATACATTGCTGGCCTATGCCAGCAATGTATATAACCGAGGGCAACAGCTGCTGCGTGTGAAGGAGGGAACCTGGAGCCCTGAGCGGCAGCTGACTGAGGCCGGAGGGAGCAGAGCAGACGGACCGCGGCGGGGAGAGTGCAGGGCGGCTGGCGGCTGTGAGCGAGAACAGCGCTCTACACAGCCGCAGGCTTGCAGCTTTACTTCATCCTATTGGTTGCCGTAGCTCATTTAGCTCTGCTGCGCCGGTGGCTGGGCTCGCTGTCACCTGTCAGTGGGGAGGGGAGCGCAATGCACGGAAGTGCAGTGCCGCGGAGCAGATCGATTTAGAGATCTGATCTCCGGGGCATGGCGGGGGGCCCTTTTCTGACAGGGGGGCCCGGGGTACTAACCCCCGGAATCCCCCCCTTAATCCGGCTCTGGTCTGAGGGAATTATACATAAATAATTTTAATAACATTCCCCCACAAATATAATCATGTCCGTGCTCGAGCCCCAGACTCCCTGAACCGAACCATATAAATACATATAAATTAATATACAGGTATAAGTCAGTTACAGCATGTCAATTTACACCCGGTAATAACAGTTGGTGCCGACAGGGTCACCCACCTACTACTGTGCCTCCCATACCGTGTTTACTATGAAGAAGTATAACACAACCGATCTGTTGACTCTGTGTCAAGTACCAAACAGGCGTCGGCGATGCCGACAATGAACCCCAGAGACGTTCGGGACAGAACATTCACACATGTTGACACAAGTGTATATCTGACAGTGAGGACACAGAGAGTAAATACAACCATGAGTACATGCCAGTTTCCAATTACATAGTGTTATACATCCCTACATAACACTAACAAAATGTGCCCCCCCCCCCCTTTTTGTGCTATACACATATTTTGGCGGGACATTGAATAAAAATGGCGCTGTCTCTTGCTGTGAGGGCTAAGCCCTGCCCCTTATCGGCGCGTGGTAGCCCACTATATTAAAAAAATGTTTTATGCAGGCAGGGGACCATATACAATAGCTACCCACTGTATATGTTCTCTGGGAGTGGAAAACCAATGTAAAACATTCTGCCCAGGGCGCACCCCATCCCCCCCCCCCCCCTGCGCCCTGCACCCGATACCAGTCGTTGGTGTGTGGGAGCATCGGCGCGCAGCGGGACCGCTGCGACATGCTGGCGGGGGTAGCGGATACGGTGCCCGGGCACCGAATATCAAGTCAAGCCAGTCTCTTTTGTGTAAAAAAAACCTCAGTAACATTGCTGCCAAGGGCGCTTCCCCCCCAGCGCCCTGCATCCTGTGAGTGCGTTGGTGTGTGGGAGCATGGAGCGTATCACGACCGCCGCATGTTACCTCCTTTACTGAAGTCTTCTGCCGTCACTGAAGTCTTCGGTTCTTCACATACTCACCCGGCTTCTGGCTTCTGTGAGGGGGTTGACGGCGTGGCTCCGGGAACAAGCAGCTAGGCGCACCAAGTGATCGAACCCTCTGGAGCTAATGGTGTCCAGTAGCCGAAGTAGGTCTGCTTCTCTCCCCTCACTCCCACGATGCAGGGAGCCTGTAGCCAGCAGGTCTACCTGAAAATAAAAAACCTAACATAAAGTCTTTCAGAGAAACTCAGTAGAGCTCCCCTAGTGTGTGACCCATCACTCCTGGGCACAAAGTCTAACTGAGGTCTGGAGGAGGGGCATAGAGGGAGGAGCCAGTTCACACCCAGTTTAAGTCTTTATAGTGTGCCCAAGCTCCTGCGGATCCGTCTATACCCCATGGTCCTTTTGGAGTCCCCAGCATCCTCTAGGACGTAAGAGAAAAGAGAGGTAGTAAAGCAGGGACTCCACAGGGCCCTGTACCTCCGCAGCACACGTCTCCCTTGCAGTTAGGCAGGATAGAAAATAAAAGCAATTAGACATTCAGCTGACGCAAATGGATGCTGGAGTTAAATGCAGGAAAATGCAAAACAAAATGCGATTTTGTATAATGGTGTTATGGCCAGAATCTGGCCGAACAGGATTACCGGTTTAAAGAAAATCCAAAACACAGTACATACACTTAGGATGACTGGACCATGACCGATATGAATCCAGGGGAACAATCAATGACCAGCAAGGTGCATGGTGAAGGGCAGGGCTACCTGAGAAACTATATAAACAGTGACCAGACTCAGAGAGCGTGCTCTTTGTGAGAGGCGTGCATTATAAAGTGAGGCTTGGCTTATTAAGTGAGTTTGAAACAGCAGCAGGTGAGTATTCTCTTTATATCCATATAGGGATTGTAATATTGTGTGAAAAAGGAGTGAGAATTTGGCTGTGTTTGTCTCTGTGCTTTCACTTGTGCTTTCTTAGAGTGTGAAGAGAAACTAGGAGGAGGAGTGGCTGAATCTAGGTGTGAAGTGATTAGGAGGAGGGGCTGAATAGAACAGCTACCTGAGAAACTATATAAACAGTGACCAGACTCAGAGAGCGTGCTCTTTGTGAGAGGCGTGTATTATAAAGTGAGGCTTGGCTTATTAAGTGAGTTTGAAACAGCAGCAGGTGAGTTAGAATACAGCAACAGGTGAGTTTTAAAATACACCAAGTAACACACAAATTTGCAATACCATTCACATCTGATACAATGTTTGGCCTTGTGCAGTGCAATGGATGTAAAGCATTTGTTTGGAAAGAGGCAGTGTGGAGACTCAGCTGCTGTCCAATCTGTGAGCAATTTTCTCTGCTGAAGGAGGAGATAGCAAAACTGCATGCTGAGATTTGTAGGATGTCTGTGTCTTTGAAGCCTCCACTGCCTCAGAGAGCCACCAGAAGACATTCTGCCTGGACTACTGTGGGCTCTCAAGGGCAGAGATTTCCAGAGGGACACAGACACCTCCCGCAAGCGGTGACACTGCAAAACTCGTATGCTACTCTTGCAGGGCTGGAAGATACAACTAATAGAGGCACTACAGAACAGGAGGATATGGGGACATCTACCAACTATAGGAACAGGAAATGGAACAGGAAAATTGAATCTCCAAAAAGGACTGCAGTTCTCTTGGGAGATTCCATTATTAGAGGAATACATCTGGGAAATGCAAATGAAGTAGAGAAACAAGTAAGGTGCTTACCTGGAGCCACAGCTCCAAGGGATAAAGAGCGCATGCTAAGAATTGTGAAGGCAGCAAGAAAAGATGGGGAGGTGGATGTCATTGTCCACCTAGGGACAAATGACCTGGCAAATGCTGAACTCATGGCTGTAAAAGATGAATTTAGGAAGTTAGGGACTGCTCTGAAGCAGGTGGCAACCACTGTATCTTTTTCAGAAGTATTGCCAGTACACAGAGGGGAAGACAGAACTCATTGCATCCGAAACTTCAATGTTTGGCTAAGGACATGGTGCAATGAGGAGAGATTTGGATTTATAGGCCATAGTCACACCATCTGGCAAGATAGGAGCTTATACAAAAGTGACGGCCTGCACCCATCTTCAAGGGGAACGAGAATACTAACTGAACAGTTTGGATGCTTCATCAAGAACTATTTAAACTAACAAAGGGGGGCAGTGAACCAAATAGGAATAAAGAGATCTGCTCCCCCAAAACAGAGGTATTGTTTCTGCAGGCAAAGGGAATAGGAAGCATATCCACAGCAACAGAAGATAATTCAGATCAAAACCAAATAAAAATAGGCAGAGAGAAGAACATAGCTAGGAACAGAAAAAGCACAAACAAAACTCTAAAAGCTATGTGTGCAAATGCTAGGAGCTTAGGAAATAAAATCCCAGAACTAACTGCAATAATGACAAGGGATGATCTAGACATTGTGGCAATTACAGAGTCATGGTACAATGAAAATCATGACTGGGACATAGCTATACCGGGATATACTTTATTTAGGAAGGACAGAATTGGAAAAATCGGAGGAGGGGTAGCAATGTATGTAAAAAATGCCATACATACTACATTAATACAAAGTATTGAAGAAAAAACTGAGGCCCTTTGGGTGACCATAGAAACACGGGAAAAGTTGATTATTCGTATTGGCGTGATATACAGGCCACCAGGTCAGGAAGAGGAACTTGACAAGAACCTATTGCAGGACATAACTAAAATGGCATTAAAAGGAGAGGTAATAATCATGGGAGACTTTAATCTTCCTGATGTAAACTGGGAGGTGTCTGTTGCTAGTTCCACTAGAAGTAGGAACATTTTAAATTCCCTTCAGGGAGCATCCCTCCACCAATTGGTGAGGGAGCCCACTCGGAAAGACGCAATATTAGACTTAATACTTACAAATGGAGACAGATTATCGGACGTAAAAGTGGGTGAAAACCTGGGATCCAGTGATCATCAAGCAGTATGGTTCAGCATTAAGACAGAGACTGACTCGTCCCATACAAAAACAAAGGTGTTGGATTTTAGGAAGGCTGATTTTGTAGGGATGGGAAAATGTGTAAGTAATTCTTTGGCAGAGTGGAGGAACTTGGAAACAGTGCAGGAGAGGTGGAAAACATTCAAATGTGCAATATTGAAGGCAACAGACCTTTGTATCAAAACTGTTAGGAAAAACACAAGGAAAAGGAAGCCAGTGTGGTTTGAAAAAGAAGTAGCAAATATTGTGAGAGCAAAAAAGATGGCTTTTAGGAAATATAAGCAGACACAAAATAATGAAGACAAAAAGATATATCTTGTTAGACAGAAGGAGACAAAGAAGGTAATCAGATGTGCAAAGGCACAAGCTGAGGAGAAAATGGCCCAGTCAGTGGGTAAAGGAGGCAAAACTTTTTTTAGGTATATAAGCGAAAAGAGAAAAACAAAAGGCGGAATTATAAAACTAAAGACGGACACTGGGAGTCTTGTTGAAGGAGACAATTTAATAGCAGATCATCTTAATGATTATTTTTGCTCAGTATTTACTACTGAAAGAGAGGGGAAGGGGCCACAGTTAAGTTGCAGGGATATTCAGGAAAATGAAACAAGTACATTTACAGAGGAGAAGGTCCTAACAGAACTCTCAAAGCTGAAAGTGGACAAATCTATGGGGCCAGATGGGATACATCCAAGGATACTAAAAGAACTTAAAGAGGTGCTGGTAGCACCATTGACAGAATTATTCAACCAGTCATTAGCTACAGGAGAAATTCCAGGGGACTGGAAAAGAGCAAACGTAGTCCCACTGCACAAAAGTGGAAGCAAGGAAGAGGCAAACAACTACAGACCAGTGAGTCTTACATCAGTAGTAGGGAAATTGATGGAAACACTCTTAAAAGAAAGAGTTGTAGATTATCTCAAATCCGGCAATTTACTGGATCCCAAACAGCATGGATTCACTGGGGGAAGATCATGTCAAACAAATCTTATTTACTTTTTTGATTGCGTGACTAAAGTGATGGATAAAGGTGGAGCCATGGATATAGCTTATCTAGACTTTAGTAAGGCTTTTGACACAGTTCCACATCGCAGACTGCTAAATAAACTTGAAAGTTTGGGATTGGATATTAGGATTATTGAATGGATAAGATCTTTGTTGAAGGATAGAACACAGAGAGTTGTGGTAAATGGAGTGCATTCACAGGAGGGAAATGTTACCAGTGGAGTACCCCAGGGATCTGTACTTGGACCGGTGCTTTTTAATATCTTTATTGGTGACATTGCAAATGGCATTAAAGGGAAAGTATGCCTTTTTGCAGATGACACAAAGGTATGCAACAGGGTAGACACACCAGGTGGGGTAAAACAAATGATTGAGGATCTAGGTAGACTAGAGGAATGGTCAAGAGTCTGGCAACTACAGTTTAATGCCAAAAAATGCAAAATCATGCACTTGGGTCTCAAAAATCCTAAAGCTAAATACAGTATTAATGGCACTATACTGGAAACTACTGAGGAGGAACAGGATCTAGGAGTCACTATTTCAGATGACTTAAAAGCAGGTAAGCAATGTAACAAGGCAATGAGGAAGGCTAGTCAGATGCTTGGCTGCATTGGGAGAGGAATCAGCAGCAGAAAGAAAGAAGTAATAATGCCACTGTATAGGTCATTGGTACGGCCTCATCTAGAATACTGTATTCAGTTCTGGAGGCCATATCTTCAAAAGGATATTAATACATTAGAAACTGTACAAAGGAGGGCAACTAAAATGGTGCATGGCCTACATCACAAAACATACCCAGAAAGACTAAGAAATCTCAATATGTATAGTTTGGAGCAGAGAAGGGAAAGGGGGGACATGATAGAAACTTTCAAATATATGAAGGGTTTTAACAAAGTCCAGGAGGGAAACATTCTCCAAATGAAGAGAAGCAATAGGACACGAGGACATGCACTGAGACTGGAGGGGGGGAGGTTCAGGGGAAATTTGCGGAAAAATTATTTCACAGAAAGGGTAGTGGACAAGTGGAATAGCCTCCCATCAGAGGTGGTAGAGGCTAAAACAGTAGAGCAATTTAAACATGCATGGGATAGACATAAGGATATCCTTACAAAGAAATAAGGATCAAATAAGGTTAGTGATAAAAAGAATATTAAAAAAAAAAAAAAAAAGGGGCAGACTAGATGGGCCAAGTGGTTCTTATCTGCCGACAAATTCTATGTTTATGTTTCTATTCACCATGCACCTTGCGGGTCATTGATTGTAGTTATATCTTGATAGCCTGCAAAGACTAGGATTTACCACTGTATATGGAAGACATATGTTAGCAGTTGTGAACACAGAGGAATCTCTGAACTGCAGATCAGTTTTCTGCACCTCCTTTTTTTTTTTTTTTTTTTTTCCCCTTCCTTATAGCGTTTGCTTGGATGAGGGGCTTTGACTGGGTCAACAAACATCAAATCACAGCCCTTTTGGTCCTCTATTAACAGAAATTGGCCTTCATTTTTGAGTTTCAGTCTTATACCCAGGGGGTCCCATCTCAGATTTTTACAATTATTATTATTATTTTCTCATACATCCTAGAGGATGCTGGGGTCACTTCAAGAACCATGCTGTATAGACGGGATCTGCAGGAGACATGGGCACTTTAAGACTTTCGAAGGGGTGTGAACTGGCTCCTCCCTCTATGCCCCTCCTCCAGACTCCAGTTTAGAATCTGCCCAGGCAGACTGGATGCACTCTGAGGAGCTCTACTGAGTTTCTCTGAAAATACTTTGTTAGGTTTTGTTATGTTCAGGGAGAACTGCTGGCAACAGTCTCCATGCTTCGTGGGACTTAGGGGAGAGAAGTTAGACCTACTTCTGTGAGTTTAAAGGCTCTGCTCCTTTGGCTACAGGACACCATTAGCTCCTGAGGGTCTGATCTCTAGGTACGCCTAGATGCTCGTTCCCAGAGCCCGCCGTCACCCCCCTTGCAGAGCCAGAAAACAGAAGACAGGTGAGTAGAAGATCAGAAGACCTCAGTGACGGCTTTGAGGTACCGCAGAGCGATCGCACGCCATGCTCCCACTACACAGCGGCACTACAGGGTGCGGGGGGCAGGGCGCCCTGGGCAGCATATCTGGCCTCAATAACTACCTGGCAGGAGCGGACTAAGTGCCAGGGCACTGTCCGGACCCCTGCCAGTATACATTTTTTTAGAAAAAGAGCGTGTCTGAAGCGCGCCATTACGGGGGCGGAGCTTAGCCCTCACAGCACACAGCCTGGCGTCACTTTCTCTACACAAGGCTGCAGAGATGCTGGTCCTTCCTCACACTACTGTACAAGTAACGGTTCAAAACGGGGGGGGGGCACATTTATTTTGGTTCATTATATGTAACTTATAAAAGCGCTGCAGTTCTGGGACATTTTCCGTGGTGTTTTCAGACCGGGATTGGGCGCTGGGGTGGGAGCTGGCAATAACTCCCGCTGTGTCTCTCTGACAGGCTTTACTATGGGTCTGTCCTCTATAGGCCCAGTGTGTCTGCGTGTGTTGGGTGCACGTGTGTCGACATGTCTGAGGCAGAGTGCTCTTCCCAGGAGGAGACTATGTTAGGGACACACGGCTGCGGGAGTGACCCTGTCGGCACCGCCGACACCTGATTGGGCAAATGTGTTGAGTGCTTTGAATGCTAATGTGCCTCTGATAAATAAGAGATTGGATAAATCTGAGTCTCAGAACCAGGCATGGAAGAAATCCATAGAGGATGTGTTGTTTCAAGTCCAGACCCCTCGGGGTCACAAAAACGTTAATTTGCCCATCTGACTGACACGGATACCGACACGGACACTGACTCAAGTATCGACTATAGTGATGCCAGATTAGATCCAAAACTGGCAAAGAGCATTCAGTACATGATTGTGGCAATAAAAGATGTATTACATATCACTGAGGATTGTACTGTTCCTGAAACTAGGGTCTGTATGTATAAAGGAAAGAAACCTGAGGTACCGTTTCCTCCCTCTCATGGACTGAACACGCCTTGTGAAAAAGGTTTGGGAAAATCCTGACAAAAGGTTTCAGATTCCCAAAAGGATTCCAGTGGCATATCCGTTTCCCTCTGGGGATAGGGAAAAATGGTAGTCACCCCCCATCGTGGACAAAGCTCTATCTCGGCTGTCCAAAAAGGTGTCTCTTTTCCGTCCCCTGACACGGCAGCCCTAAAGGATCCTGCGGATCGTAGGCAGGATTATACATTGAAATCCATTTATGTCACCACGGGTACGCTACTCAGACCAGCCATTGCATCTGAGTGGGTGGGTAGCGCTATCGAAAAATGGGCAGATAACTTGTCATCTGAAATAGATACCCTGGATAGGGATAGCGTTCTTTTGACAATAGGTTATATCAGGGATGCTGCAGTCTACCTAAAGGAAGCTGCGAGGGATATTGGCCTCTTGGGATCAAGGGCCAATGCCATGGCAATCTCAGCTAGGAGAGCATTGTGGATTCATCAATGGAACACTGATGCTGACTCTAAGAAAGCTATGGAGTCTCTACCGTATAAAGGTGATGTATTGTTTGGTGACGGCCTCGCTGATTTGGTATCTACGGCTACCGCGGGTAAGTTATCGTTTTTACCTTATGTCCCTGCACCACAAAAGAAACACCACTATCAGATGCAGTCCTTTCGGCCCAATAAATACAGAAAAGGCCGAGGGTCTTCCTTCCTTGCTAATAGAGGAAAGGGAAAAGATCACCGGCCGCGGGGCTCCTGCTTCCAAGCAGACTATTGCGCGCTGGATCTGTCATACGATTCAGCAGGCTCATTCTACTGCTGGATTGCCGTTACCGAAATCGGTGAAGGCCCATTCTACCAGAAAGGTGGGCTCGTCCTGGGCGGCTGCCCGGGGTGTCTTGGCATTACAACTTTGCCGAGTGGCTACTTGGTCGGGTTCAAACACCTTTGCGAAATTCTACAAGTTTGATACCCTGGCTGATGAGGACCTCCTGTTTGCTCAATCGGTGCTACAGAGTCGTCCGCACTCTCCCGCCCGGCCTGGAGCTTTGGTGTAAACCCCATGGTCCTTACGGAGTCCCCAGCATCCTCTAGGACGTATGAGAAAATAGGATTTTAATACTTACCGGTAAATCCTTTTCTCTTAGTCCGTAGAGGATGCTGGGCGCCCGTCCCCGTGCGTACTGTGTCTGCAGTTATTGGTTATGGTTACACTCTTGTGGTTTTTCTTTTCTGTCAGGCTGTTGCTGACATTGTTCATGCCATGGCATGCAGTGTTTTATTATTGGTTGTGTGGACACACAGGTTGTGTTACATATTCTCTCAGCACGTGGCTGTATATTTTTTCATGCCATTGGCTTGTATTCTATTGAATGCCACGTTTTGCGGTATGTTCGTGGTGTGAGCTGGTATGACACTCACCGTGTTTAAACAATAAATTCTTTCCTCGAAATGTCTGTCTCCCTGGGCACAGCTTTCTAACTGAGGTCTGGAGGAGGGGCATAGAGGGATTAGCCAGTTCACACCCATTCAAAGTCTTATAGTGTGCCCATGTCTCCTGCGGATCCCGTCTATACCCTATGGTCCTTACGGAGTCCCCAGCATCCTCTACGGACTGTGAGAAAAGGATTTACCGGTCGGTATTAAAATCCTACTTTTTTTCTCCACTATGAAACAGAGTACCATGCTGGTTTTTTTTGTGTGGTAATACTGTAGACCTTTGTTAAGCACCTAAAAATTTGTGATATCTAATGTTGATTGAACCTAGCATTTTTAAGTATTTTCAAAAAAGTGTTTTTGCCGTAACCTAAGGCAGATAAAGTGATTTCTGTTAGATTTTTGGATTCAGGAGGCAGCGTTATCTTAGGGGAGCAATTGTCATGGTGATTCCTTAATAAACACCTGTGATACTTCTAATAAACTGGATAAAGAAGCCGCAATTAGTAAATAATTTAATAAATTGAAAAATTCAATATTTAAGAAATGAATTGTCACAGTAAAGATATTGTGCAGAAATTTATTTTTTACATCCTCTCAACTAAATTTTTTTTATTAAAATCTGAGATGGGTGGTGGACACACCTGGTTGAACTGACATGGAATGACCCAGGGGTTATCTTCCTCCTGTTCCCCTTTAGGACTTAAATTTAGTCCTGGAGACTTTCCAGATGAATTGTGTCTGTGTTCCATTTTAATCGGGAAGTTATCCTACTGGCGTTTCAGCAGTATGTCTGTTCGAGTCCATTTCATCTCTTGCATGTGGCTCGAGCCTTCTACTGTACATTGATCAGACTGCGTACATTCATAAAATGGACTTTCTCTGTATTCTGTATGATGCTTATAAATGTTTTTGGCCAGCAACCAAATTGTAGTAAGATGGCTTACCACTTTTTTTTAGAAAGACGTGTCTGCTTAGAAGCCTGTGTCAAAAACATCCAGGCTCATTCTTCTCCTGCTATTAGTGCTGGTAGCCTCAGCTGAACAGCTATGCAAGGCAGCGATCTGGTCCCCTGTTTACATGTTTACAAAATAAGGTAATGGTCACCCGTCTGAGCAATTCAATTGCTGCTCTGATCGTGCTGCCATTACTGTTGACACGCCCATAAGCACCCAACTAAAGTCCTTGCAGAGCCACACAGAGTGCTGTTTGGACACCCAAACAGGGCACGTTTTACACATTTCTGCTTACCACCTTATGAGGTTTTAGGCAAAATGTTGGCACTGGCAGCATGCAGATCAATTGAATTGCTGCCAGCAGGCAACCTCTAGTGGTGGGATGCCCAAAGAACAATTGAATGGTGTTGCATGTTTCTAATTCCCACCCTTCTTAGGTTTGTCTTGGGAGATCCCAGTATGAGCAATCGTACCCTTGATTGAATGTAGGATAAGCGTTTTTACTTGCTTACTGTTAAATTTGTTTTTCATGGTCTGTGTGGGGAAACTGTTTTCCCTCCCTTATGTAATTTTATATTGTTTCCCACTTGTTCCTGTTCTCTTCTTCAGTTTGCATGTGGTGTTGTCTCTGTTAGGGCTTTTCTAGTGACAAAACTGGTGTCCTACTTGAAGTAGGAGGAGTGTATAGGGCAGGTAGCATCAATTCAGTTAATAAAATGCCCTGTACAAATGCCTAGCCTCTGCCCACTGTAAACCGTGTCCCCCAGTTGGACATCAAGAAACTGGTTTTATGGCAAGTACATAAAAAAAATCAGATTTTGTTGATCTTCCCCAAACACCAAACCTACCCGTATTTCTAACATTAAAATCTCCTATCTGCTCTTACATAAACTGTTTTCCTCTGCACACCTCATTCTCATCCGGATGATTGGAGGATTTTATCCTTATTTCCATGACGTGTAGAGAAAATGCTGGTAACCTGGTGCATCAGATGTGAGCAGATTGGTGGCATGTATTATCATCTTTGGTTCTTTATGAAACCTTAATAGACTGTGTGTATTACATTATGTACTAGTTGTAATGCCCAGTCTTACCTTGATTTTATATAAGTTTTTTCTCTATCCCCACCATCCCCCTCTTTTTACCTCTCCTCTCCTTCACCCTTTCTCTCTCGTCCCCAAAACTTTCTGTGCATCTCTAACGAAGGGGGTGGGTGTCAGTTTTCACACCAACTGTCGTTACATTCCAGTGTGAGGACATAATTTGTGTAAGCAGGCGATTGTATTGTATAGAGCAGGGCTGGCCAAACCGGTCCTCGAGATCTATCAACAGTTCATGTTTTCCAGACTGCCTGGAGATCTGTAGAATTGTCATTTAGGAATGAATGCAGCACATCTTAATTAGTAATGACAACACCTGTGCACCAGCTAGGTGGTCTGGAAAATGGGAACTGTTGGTAGATCTCGAGGACTGGTTTGGCCAGCTCTGGTATAGAGCACAGGTTCTCAGGACACCACACAGTGCATGTTTTGCAGGTTTCCTCACAGAATCACAAGTGAAATAATAACTCCACCTGCGGACCTTTTAAAATGTGTCAGTGAGCAATGACTACACCTGTGCAGCTGCTGGGTTACCTGCAAAACATGCACTGTGTGGGGTCCTGAGGACCGAATTTGAGAACCTGTGGTACAGAGATTGTATTTGTTGCAGGATGATAGTATACCTCCCAACATTGAAGAAATGTGAAGAGGGACATTTGCATGGCAAAGCCTCAACCGAATTCAAAAATATAATATTTTTACCCAAAAAAGTTTGGTTTGTGCCCGTAAGCTTCAGGCTTTTTAATGTTAACATACTTAATTTTTTTTGCAGGTAAATTGTGAAACGGCCATTGTTCTCTGATCAAGCTAACTAAGGATGTCATTTCTTCTTACGCCTCTGGAGGGTTCACAAAAGCCATTTCTATTTAGAGGATAGGAGCAACCTTCTGTAACTAAGTTGTTACTCATTAAAGAAATGAAGCACAAAGGAGAGAGAACATTTCAGTGCTCGGAGTGTGACTTGCGCTTTGCAGCTAAAATACATCTTCTCATACATCAGAGGATTCACACAGGAGAGAAACCATATCTGTGCTTTGTGTGTGACATACGCTTTACACGTAAACCACAGCTTGTCATACATCAGAGGAGTCACACAGGAGAGCAACCATTTACATGCTCTGAGTGTAGCAAGTGTTTTTCCCGGAAGTTAGGTCTTGTTACTCATCAGATGATTCACACAGGAGAGAAACCATTTAAATGCTCTGAATGCAGCAAGTGTTTCAACAGAAAGGAACAACTTGTTATACATCAGAGGAGTCACACCAGAGAGAAACCATTTAAATGCTCTCACTGCAGCAAGTGTTATGCCACGAAGCGACAACTTGTTTTACATCAGTGGAATCACACAGGAGAGAAACCATTTACATGCTCTGAATGTAGCAAGTGTTTTTCCAAGAAGTCACATCTTGTCAGTCATCAGAGGAGTCATACAGGAGAGAAACCATTTGCATGCTCTGAATGCAGCAAATGTTTTTCTGAGAAGCAACGACTTATTATACATCAGAGGACTCACACAGGAGAGAAATCATTTACGTGCTCTGAATGCAGCAAAAGTTTTTTTCAGAAGTACCAGCTTGTTAGGCATCAGATGATTCACACAGGAGAGAAACCATATAAATGCTCTGAATGCAGCAAGTGTTTTATCAGTAAGCAACAACTTGTCAGTCATCAGAGAAGTCACACAAGAGAGAAACCATTTACATGTTCTGAATGCATGAGGTGTTTTTCAGAGAGGTGTAATCTTGTTAGACATCAGGGGAGCCACATAAGAGACAAGCCATTTAAATGCTCTGAGTGCAGCAAGTGTTATACCCGTAAAGATAGTCTAGTTAGTCATCAGAAGAGTCACACAGGAGAGAAACCATTTACATGTTCTGGATGCAGCAAGTGTTTTACCAAGAAGAAAACACTTATTACTCACATGAGGAGTCACACTGATACTTAGAATGTGGCACGTGTTTCATAAGTTAACTTGTATCATGACAATTAATTTTGCACCTGGACAATCTATGTTGCAGTGCAAGTGGTGCAAATAAATTTATTATTTTTGCTATGGTGCAAGTAATTTTTTTTTTTTTTGCTGTACTCTATGCTCTAAATTTCCCCCAATATGCCTTGGAGAAAGCTAATTTTTTTTTTTTTTTACATAGTAGTAGAGGAAAGCGCTTTTTGTTCAGTAGAGTGTTCCAGTAGCTCCTCTCTGCACTGGGATTCTCTCTGACTGACAGAGCTAGAAGTACTGGATATTTCTATAGGAACTAAATATGCTTCTCTGTTTCACCCTATGGGTTATATTTACTAAACCATTATACAATGCTGCCAATTCTTAGTGCCTAACCCCTGCTGGATACTAAAGGTCAGTAGTAATATACATAAAATCAGACTTGTTTTGCTTGTATTTCTATTGCTCTTTTAAATCCATCACTCAAGTTATTTAGAATCAGTGTTTTTGAAAAAAGAATATGAAGTAAATATACCCCTACAAGTCTTATCTGTTCTCTCTTATACCTTTTATATTCTATTATGCGTACTCTTTAGCAAAAATGGTTCAACTAAACGCTGTTTGCCTGTATCTTTTAACAACCAATCAATTTATTAAATTTTTTAGTTTACTGACAGTAGACAGCTAATAGCTGATATCAGGTTGCTATGGGTTACAGCACATTGTTGATTTTAACTTCATGTTATTAAGCCCCACAAAGGGCACATTGTTTGCTAAGCCTACAAATAAAGTCTCTTTATAATAATTATATAAATTTACGGGAGGCATTTTCCGCCTGTTGGGATTCCAGTGGTCAGAATACCAACGCCGGAATCCCAACACCATTTGAAATACCGGCGGTCGGAGTCCAGACCGCCGGCTGGTTAACCCTCTTGGGTGGCGGTCCATGCACCGGGCCCGAAGTGTGATGAGCCTGCAAGGGGACATGCTGCTCTCGCTGCCGGGATCCCGGCTGTTTGACTCCCGGCGTCTGTCTCCCGACCGCCGGAATCTCCTACTGATCCCAAATTTACTAGCACAGTAAAATTATTCCTATTTTGTACATTTTTTCTACAGTTTAGAAGATAGAACCAGGGGAGATAATTATGGAGTAGGTTAGTACTTACAGTCTAACAGCAAATAAATAAAAAAATCCCCTAAAAGATCGCTTATTATTGATATATTGTTTCTGAAGAATCTTGAACAAAGAATTAGTGTATAATATTATATGGATAAAAAGATAACTCAAGAAATAAAATTCACAAAATACATAAATTAAGCAGGCTAGCAGGGCCGTGCAGACTAGGAGACCCTCAATAAGGGTCTTTACTAGATGTAGTGAGTACCGCTAGCGGGGTGAAAAGCAATGGATGAGCAGCCGTTATGTCTGCAATTGGAGTATAGTTATATGACTTTTCCAGACATGAAAAGATTTGGTGACTAGATTCTTTAGCCAAATAAACCACCAGCCAATCCATCCTAAAAAAATAAAAAAATGTTTCCTTAGAGCAATGTTTTGAAAACTCAGTCCACAGCGACCCCTAACTGTGAATGCTTTTCAGTTCTCCCTAGTAAGGGCACAGGTGTATTCATTACTAGCTGAGACAATTTTTATTTTTTTATTTTTTTGCAAATAGATTTTATTAAAGCTTTTTCACAAATATGAACAGCATATAATACAAATTGAAGAAGGCAGTTTTTATAAAGTAATGTTGTACAAGCAGAGCAACAAATAAATCAAGAGTACAGACATGCGTCCGTATGAGATAGTCCATATCACATTTACACTAGAAACAGATCAAAATATAGCAACTCATAGTACTTCAACTGGTTAAGAAGAGCATGTGAAAATTAGAAGAGGAAATAAGAAAAGGAAGAGAGAGACTGAAAAGAGGGAAGCGAAAGGTGTCTCCACCCACCAGACCAAGACCATAATGAATACCTAAGCACGTCCAAAAGTAGTTGACAAGATCAAAGTAACCCCCTAACGAAGGGATTTATAATGATCCGATTCTTTGTAGACCAACCAAGAATACCAGATAGCCGTAAAGTCTTGCCTTTTCATTGCCAATGTTGCAATAAAGTCGTCCATAGCCATATAGTGATCTAAACGTGCGCACCAATCAGTCATGTTAGGAACAAAATCAGACTTCCAATGTACGGGAATAACAGCCTTTGAGGCAGTTTGAATGTGACGGAGTAAAGTTTTTTAAACTGGGAGCAGGGTCTACATAAGCAGTTCAAAAGCCAGAAACCGGGGCAGAGGGAGGACCTCATTAAAAATATTAGCTGTTTCTGCAACTTTACACCAAATAGGTCGAATAAGTGAGCACTCCCACTAGATATGTAAAGGAGTACCAATCTCCAATTCACATCTCCAACAATATATCTGGGAACTTCCGTGTACATCTTGGCTAACAGACTTGGGCATCGATACCAGCGAGTGAGTACCTTTTTATAGTGAGTTTCCTACACCAGCACATTAACGAGAATGTATTACTGAATATCTCTTCCCAATCCTCGCCACTCGCCAATCCTTGGAAGATCCCTTTCCCAGTATCTAATAAATTTAGGTGGAGAAGAGAAAATCTGATCAATCAATAGTTTATAAATTGCAGATAGGGAGTGACGCGGATAGGTCAGAGAGAGGCACATATTTTTAAACAGCGTGGTTGCCCGTCTACAATCTACAGGCGAACGGAAACTCATGAGAAAATTTTTAACTTGGAGATATCTCCAAATTTCCCTATTGTGCAAGCCAATTGGGACCTGCCTAAAAGGGATGCCTAAAATTCCCGAAGAGTCCCATTAGTTGATCAGCTCTCAGTATACCACCTTCCCACCATAACAGAAAACTGCAAAAACAAGCGCCTAATCGTCAAATTAAAATAAATACAACTAATAGATATATCATAGGAAATATATAATAACGATTATAATTCCTGAGATGCTGCGCTTGCCGGAATACTATGTGTAGTATTATAGTAACAGCAAAAAGAAAAAAGACAGACGGCTGCGCTGGATGTCAGGAAATAAATGTACTGTACAGAGAGCCAACGTAAAAAGTAACAATATTTATTGTGAGTAAAACATATAAACCGGTAAAAGATTTAAGAACATTCACTAATAGTGAACTAGTGGTAGCTTGTAGTAGCTCAGGCAGTAGCGGATCTTGCCACGGGCAAGCAGTACTTTTGCCCGGGGCGCCGCCTTCCGGAGGGTGCTGGCGCCATCCGGAGGGCGCCGCACCATGGCAAGATCCGCCACTGCTGTGCCCTCCGCTGCCCGCTGTGTCCCCCCCGGCTCCTGCGGCTCTGGTCCCGTGAAGGGAACTAGACGCGTAGCGTCTAGTTTCCCTTCGCAAAGAGGACCATTACTGAGCGGTGCGCGATGACGTCATCACGCACCGCACAGCAAAGGTCCTTTCCGCGAAGGGAACTAGACACTACGCGTCTAGTTTCCCTTCGCGGAGAGGACCTTTTGCTGTGCGGTGCGCGATGACGTCATCGCGCACCGCTCAGCATTTAAGCGGCGCTCCTGCTGTACAGGGGGCGTGACTGACCACGCCCCCTGTAGTAAGCCACACCCCATTCCCTGCCCTGGGCGCCGAGGGCATTCGAACCGGCCCTGAGCTCAGGATCAATATAATGACATGCCTTTACAGTGAAAGTTCCGTGTTCCACTTGTTAATTGGTAATTAATAAGTACCAGGTGCACTGATGGTATCCCAGTGAAATCAAAGTCCCTCAGTTGAAATGAAATTCAATACCTCTCCAATGGGCTGGTTAGAGCCGAGCGTCCTCGGCTTCAGTGTCCTGCAATGCCCATATGCGCTGTGCAGCGGAGGGGAGAAGACCGTCTTTCTCACAACCTGGCTGGAGCGGCGTGTATGTTGAAGCCGCTAGTGACGGATGCTGTAGACGGAGGGTGCAGTAGGGACCAAAGTGCACCTAGTGATTTCACCTGAGCTTGGTACGGGCGGGTCCTGACGCGTTTCGTCACGTTCACGTTTACGATGGTAAAACGGGATGGGTCTAGACTGAGTACCACCCTTTACCGCAAAGACACGGACAGAAACACTATATTGCATGCGAAAAGCAATCACCCGCCACATTTAAAGAACAGCCTACCAGTTTTGCAGTTTATGCGTGTGTTAAGGAACAATTCTGACGCAGTTACTGCAGAAGCTCAGTTGTCTGAAATGAGTCAACGCTTCTTGGACAGGGGCTATGGTAGTAAAACCATAGAGGGATGCCTCACCAGAGCACGTAAGAACACTCGTAAAAAAATACGTAAACAAGGTGATCGTATGATCTTTGTGACCCAGTTTGATCAGAAGTCCTCAAGAGTGTCCAAATCTATTAAGAAACATTGGCCTATCATCTCTACAGATTCATCATTAACCATGTTCAATACGGACAATCCTATGATGGCGTACCGTAGGGGTAGAAACCTTAAACAATTGTTGATGCACCCCAGTAGATCCCAACCTGAGAGTGGGAATACGTGGTTAATGACCCAGAGACCAGGTTGCATTAGATGCACTGGGTGCACTACCTGTCGCTCAATGGTGCCTGGGACCCACTTTCCGCATCCACAAACAGGAAGGCCCATCCGGATTCGCTATAAGCTACATTGTCGTATGGACCATGTGGTCTATTTACTCACCTGTCCATGTGGATTGTCATACTTAGGGATGACGACGTGTATGTTCCGGGAGCGAATGGCCAACCATAGAATGACGATTAGAAAGGCCCTCTCTACAGGATCAACCGACAAACCGGTTGCGCAACATTTTCTAACGGTTGGACACCAATTATCCACATTACAATGTTGGATTATTGATTGGGTACCGCCCCTGTCACGAGGTGGCGATAGGAGCCTTGTTCTTAAAAAGCTGGAATCAAGATGGATTTATCGCTTGGGGACAATCTCTCCGAATGGTCTGAATGAAAACAACTCTTTCAATATTTTTTTGCGCTGAATGTGGATCTGATCTGGTTTTGGTCTGGATATTCTAATTATAAGTTTTTTTCTAAATCTAAGCATTCTTGCCAACACGCTCTTTTAAATTTATCCATAATTATTTGATATGGACACTCAATAATATGTATGTCGTTTGTTGGTTATAAGCCTTTTATTATATGTTTTGTTTTACATGAGGTGGTGTGTCCACTTTATGTGGACACACACTGTGTGTAGTAGGAAGATATTTTGTGTATGTTTATGTATATGTATATTTATGTATATTGTGTTAACTTCTTACTAGCGGGTCCCCTGATACTGTCAGCACCTTTTGCCTTAGCACTATAGGTCTGAAATGGTTGATCTATATCATGCTTTATATTCCCACTAGTATTATTATACCTGTGGGGCTTTCGTTGTTTGCAGTAAAAATACAAAGATAATTTTTTCCAAAGATCTAGAATATTATACAATTAGCCACTGAACAAAAAGATTTTTTATATACTTAAGCGAATGTCTCCCAGCAGCGCTAGATGCAAGGTATAAGCGCTGTATACATAATCCTTGATTGCCACAGTATTCAGGAAAGTGGCTGTGAATATGTACACAGCACTCTCCCGTTCTGTATCCATGGCAACCGGTGTTATGGTAATCTTCTGTGCCCAGTGATGTCGTATAGCCACAACCGGAAGTGACGCGGGTACGTAATGCGGAAGTGCTGTGCGTTCCAGCCGGGCTTGGTGGAACGCACGCGAGCGGTCTGTGCTGGGTGTGTAGCGGCGGAGCACGGGGAAGATGTTTGATTAGGGGAGGTCCTGCACACATCGTATGAAGCTGAGTGCGTTCCATTTGAACACAATGGAACGCACGCTGATACAATCCCAGCTGTGTTTTGTATGTTTGATTAAGGACCAGCCTGGTCGCTGGTAAGTGCTATTGGAATAGGGGTGTTTTTGTCTCTTTGTCCCTATGAGGGAATTAGATATATTGTGTTGATGGTACAAATTGCCCTTTTCCATGTTTGGATGGCTCCAGGAATTTAATAAGCTAATTGAATATGCTGCCTGTCCTGAAGGTGCTGGGGGTATTTAGGAGACCTGCTAGGCATTGATCATTTGATATTGGTGCATATGAACAGATGTAACCTGCTGTGTATGCTGTGCTTGTTGCAATTTCCTGATGACGATCCTGAGGGATCGAAACGTCGAAGAACAATTGAATTATCTGTTTGAAACATTATTCTGATAAGTATGCATTCAAATTCAATGCTTTTTAAGTGCAAATCTCTGGTGAGTGCCCCTTTATATTGGTTTTCTATATGTTGGAGTCTGGACTTTACGCTGGACCTCTCGGGAGTCACCACAGTCGTTGATATATTGGGTCGGTGAGAGTGCGACCATACCTGGAAGTATATATATATATATATATGTACATACATACTAGGGTCTCAATTTCTGCAGATAAGGTACCTGTCCACGCCGCCACATCGCTATAAACCCATGCCGACCCAATCGCCGGTCTGAGTAGTGTACCAGAATGTGCACGCTATCTGCAGGATCCCTGAGAATAGCTAGGGCTACCTTCTGGGCAAACGTGACACCCTAGGGGAAGATTCCCATCACATCCTGGCCCTAGTGGGGAAAGGATACTGCCTGAGAATTCTTTGTGGCAAGCTGCAGATTCCTGCTCTTTTTCCTCATGAGAGGAGGGAAATTTACCTCAGATTTCTTCCCTTTAAACATGTGTACCCTTGTGTCAGGAACAAATGAGTCATCAGTGATATGCAAATCATCTTTTATTACAATAATCATATATTGAATACTTTTTTTTGCCATTTTGGCTGTAACTTTGCATTATCGTAGTCGACACTGGAGTCAAACTCGGTGTCGATATCAGTGTTTATTATTTTGGATAGTGAGCATTGTGAGACTCTGAAGGTCTCTGCGCCATAGGGACAGACATGGGTAGATTTCCTGTCTGTTCTCTAACCTTTCGTGCAATAAATTCACCTTAGCACTTACACATATCCAAAAGGTGTCGGCGTTGTCGACGGAGACACCCTCTCACACACATATTAGCTCCATCTCCTCCTTAGGGGAGCCTTTTACCTCAGACATGTCGACACACACGTACCGACACACCACACACACACAGGGGATGCTCTATTTGAAGACAGTTCCCCCTCAAGGCCCTTTGGAGAGACAGAGAGAGAGTATGCCAGCACACACCCCAGCGCTCTATGACCCAGGAATCACACAGTAACTTAGTGTTAACCCAGTAGCTGCTGTATATATTGTTTTTACGCCAAATTTATGTGTACCCCCCTCTCTTTTTCACCCTCTTCTATCATGCTTCTGCAGGGGAGAGCCTGGGGAGCTTCCTCTCAGCGGTGCTGTGGAGAGAAAATGGCACTGGTGAGTGCTGAGGAAGAAGCCCCGCCCCCTCAGCGGCGGGCTTCTGTCCCGCTATTTTGTGTACAATAATGGCGGGGGCTCATGCATATATACAGTGCCCAGCTGTATATATGCTGCTCTTTTGCCAGGAGGTACTCAATTGCTGCCCAGGGCGCCCCCCCTGCGCCCTGCACCCTACAGTGACCGGAGTGTGTGGGTTAGTGTGGGAGCAATGGCGCACAGCTGCAGTGCTGTAGGCTACCTCATATGAAGACAGGAGTCTTCTGCCGCCAATTTTGATGGCTTCTTGCTTCACTCACCGGCTTCTGTCTTCTGGCTGTGCGAGGGGGACGGCGGCGCGGCTCCGGGAACGGACGACCAAGGTTAAGTTCCTGTGTTCGATCCCTCTGGAACTAATGGTGTCCAGTAGCCTAAGAAGCGCAACCTAGCCGCAGTTAGTAGGTTTGCTTCTCTCCCTTCAGTCCCACGTAGCAGAGAGTCTGTTGCCAGCAGAAGCTCTCTGAAAATAAAAAACCTAACAAAATACTTTCTTATTAGCAAGCTCAGGAGAGCTCACTAAAATGCACCAAGCTCCTTCCGGGCACAGATTCTAACTGAGGTCTGGAGGAGGGACATAGAGGGAGGAGCCAGTGCACACCAGTAGTCCTAATTCTTTCTTAGAGTGCCCAGTCTCCTGCGGAGCCCGTCTATTCCCCATGGTCCTTACGGAGTCCCCAGCATCCACTAGGATGTTAGAGAAATTTGAGACCCATTCCACTTGAGAGGACCTTTGGTACGTGCTAGTTTTAATATTGTGTCCCGGTACTGATAGTGCAGAGTCAAGCAATAAGTGTATGAGGTAGCTACCGCAAAGTGTGAAGTAAATTCCTCTGCGCCAAACAAGTCGATTAGCCATTTCTCTAAGAACTTTTCAAGATAGGCTCCTTCCTCTTTTTCTGGCAGTCCAATCAATCGGACATTATTCCTTTTGATATAAATCTTCAAGGCTCGCACAGCATCTAATGTCTCTGGAGGAGCAGAAGTGCCAGAACCTGACGGAACCACAATAGGTTGGTTCAGGTGGAACGCAGAGACAACCTTTAGTAGAAACTGCTGCCTAGTCCTGAGCGTGGCTTTGTCTTCATAAAAGACCAAGTATGGATTTTTACACGATAAGGCCCCTAATTCTGAGATGCCCAGCAGAAGCTAGTAACATCACTAAGTATGACAAGAAGAAGGTAGGATCAGTTCGCTCTGTGGGCGCATAGGGCAAGGGAGGGTAAACAAAGTAAATTAAGACTTTCTTTATGTCTAAAATGGTTTCCCATATATTCATACAAAGGGTAATTATCGAAAGGTTATCGGCGTACCCCCACTCACACTGACAGGGGGTAAATCATGCACATAAAGGTATCTTTATCCTTATTCAAAGGAACAGTGATATCAATTCAGATGGATCGAAAGGTCTAGGTATCATACACCCAACTCACACAAGGATGGAAAAGGTGACTCCTATCAAGGTATCTTTTACTGCGTGTCCAGTTATGGCTCCTGGTGTGTCACTGCGTCGTATGGCGGTATCTTAAAATGGTGCTGGTATGTGTGTAGTAATTTGTTTAACTAGCAATGCACCCTTCACCGTACTTTAATCAATGCGTACCCCTGACTCACACAATGATAAATTGGGTGACTCCTATAAAGGTATCTTTTGGTGACTATTCACGTTTAGATGTCGTACCACAACTCACAGCTCAATATGTAGAGAAAACTCCCATCAAGGTATCTTTACTGAGTTCGTGCTTTGTCGGCACAGTGAGGCAGAAAACTCTTGAACTCCAAAAATTTGTTTTTATTCCTCAAAAGGTGTAACAATCATTAAAAAAGACATATGTTAAAAAAAGCCATAAAAAACAAGTTCCACAAGAAATAGTCCAAGTAAAAACAAAAAAACAAAAATAATTCAATTAAAAGTCCATAGATGAAAAAGGCTACTCACACAGCGGTCTGTCGACGCGTTTCGGTCCTAGGACCTTTGTCAAGACAGTAACATCACTGTCTTCCAAGTGAGGTACTTGTCTTCTACTGTCCTTAATGGTTCAATCCAGGAGGACTGTAGAAATTCCAATACCACATTCAGATCCCAGGGTGTCGTGGCACAAAGGGAGGCTGTATGTGAAGAATCCCTTGGAAGAAGGTCTGAACTTATGGCAACACTGCCAACTTCTTCTGGATGAAGATTGAGAAGGCTGAAATCTGGAACTTAAGAAAGCCCAGACGTAAGCCCATATCCATTCCAGCCTGCAGGAAATGTAAGAAACATTCCAAGTGAAAATCCGCCAGAGGATACTTGCACTCCTCACACCAAAAGACATATCTCCTCCAGATATGATGATAGTGCTTTCACGTCACAGGTTTTCTGGCCTGAAACATGGTAGCAACAACCTTTTTGGAAAGGCCTTTGTGAGCTAGGATGTTCCACTCAACCGCCATGCCGTCAAATGAAGCCACCGTAAGTCCGGGTAGATGAACGGTCCTTGTTGCAGAAGATCTCTTTTCATTGGTAGAGGCCAAGGGTCTTCGATGGACATGTCAAGAAGATCCGCGTAGCATGCCCTTCGAGGCTAGTCTGGAGCAATCAGAATTGCCTGGACTCTCTGATGCCTGGTTCTCTTTAGTACCCTCGGGAGCAACGGAATCTGAGGAAACAGGTAGACCATCCAGTAAGGCCACAGTGTCGTCAGTGCATCCACTCCTACCACCTGCGGGTTCATGGTCCTCGAACAATACCAGCATTGTTTCTTGTTGAGCTGAGATGCCATCAAGTCTATCTGCGGACAGCCCCACAGATCGGTGATCTGCCGAAATACCTGTGGGAGGAGACTCCACTCCCCCGGGTGTAGGTCATGATGACTTAGGAAGTCCACTTCCCAGTTTTCCACCCCAGAATAAAAATGGCCGACATTGCTCTTGCGTTTCGCTCTGCCCAGAGGAGTATCCTGGACACTTCTTGCATGCAGGCTCTGCTCTTTGTTCCTCCTTGTTGATTGATGTATGCCACTGCTGTGGCGTTGTCTGACTGAACTTGAATGGCCTGATCCCGGAGCAGAGGAGAGGCCTGAAGCAGAGTGTTGTAGATCGTCCGAAGTTCCAGAATGTTGATCGGAAGTAGGGCTTTATGGGCTGACCACCTGCCCTGGAACTGAGCCCCTCGGGTGACAGCTCTCCATCCCCTCAGACTCGCGTCCGTTGTGAGGAGAATCCAATCCTGAATCCCAAAACTTCAACTTTCCAGCAGGTTTGAGGACTGCAGCCACCAGAGAAGGGAAATCCTGGCCTGAGGTGATAGACGTATGATCCGATGCATCTGAAGATGTGATCCACACCACTTGCTCAGGAGATCCAATTGAAAAGTTCTGGCATGGAACCTTCCATACTGGATCGCCTCATATGAGGCTACCATCTTTCCCAACAATCTTATTCAAAGATGGATTGAGATCTGATTCGGCCATAGAACCGCTAGGACCATCTCCTGGAGCGTCCTTGCCTTGTCCTCTGGAGGAATTCTTTCTGAGCCACTGTATCCAGAAACATTCCCAGGAACAGGAGCCACTGAGTAGGCTCCAGTTGAGACTTCTGTCAATTGAGGATCCACCCATAATGTGACAGAAGCTGAATAGTGTGGTCTATATTGAGCAATAGGAGCTCCTTGGATTTCGCCTTTATCAAGAGATTGTCTAGGTAAGGGACAAAATTGACCAGGACTCGGAACTAGAACATCATCTCTGCCATCACCTTCGTGAAGACCCTCAGAGATGTGGACAGGCTGAAGGGCAATGCCTGGAACTTGTAGTGATCGGTCAACAGGACAAGCCATAGGTAAGCCTGGTGAGGCGGCCAAATTGGGATATGGAGACAAGCGTCCTTTATATCCAGCGTAATCATGAACTCCTGTTCTTCCAGACCCACAATCACTGCTCACAAGGATTCAATCTTGAACTTGAAGACCTTTTAGGTAAGGGTTCAAGGATTTTAGATTCAAAATGGGCTTTACCGAACCATCCAGTTTTGGTACCACAAACAGGTTGGAGTGGTAACCTTTTCCCTGTTGTTGCAGTGGCACTGCAACAATGACTTGGGACTGGACCAACTTCAGGATGGCCTGTTGCAGTGTAACTCACGGATCCACCAAACTGGTAAGCTTGATTTGAAAAATCGATGGGGAGGAGCACTGTCGAACTTGTAGCTCTGAGAAATTAGCTCCTTTATCCAGGCATCCTGGCAGGAGCTTTCCCAGATGCGGCTGAAGTGACACAACTGAGCTCCCACCTCGAGATTCCCTCGGGGTGGGGGAACACAGTCATGCCAAGGCCTTGGTGGAAGCCAGTGCTTAAAGTGGTCCTAGAGAGGTGGTGGAACTCACCCACCCCCCCTTCCCCGGCACCCATGCAATAAAGGTATTGCGGTCTCAAAAAGAAAGGGGCGTGGTCACACAATAGCAATAATGCCCACAGTAGTAGCACCCCTAATACACATAATTCCCACAGTAGTAGCACCCTGTAATACACAATGCCCACAGCAGTAGCGCCCTTATACAATGCCTTCAGTAATAGTGCTCCAATGTACTGGTAGTGCCCACAGTGGTAGTGCCCCTTATATAGAGCCCATAGTAGTGGTGCCCCTTATGCAATACCCCCAGTAGAAGTGCCCCTTATGTCACCAAGAGTGATGCCCCTTATGAAGTGTCCCCTTTACAATGCCTTCATTAGTAGTACCCCCATTAGTAATGCCCTTAATGGTAATGCCCCTGTGTAGTATTGCCCCCAGTAGTAATGTTGCCTGTAGTAATGCCTCCAGTCATTTAGCCCCCTGTAGTTTAATCCCAGTAGTTATGCCCTCAGTAGTTTAGCCCCATTGATAATGCCATAGCAATTATAACCCCAGTAGTTTACACCCCCTTTAGATTAGCCTCCCAGTGGTAACGCTCCCAGTAGTTTAGTCATCATGTAGTTTGCCCCATGTAGTTTAGCCCCCAGTGGTAATGCCCCCTGTAGTTTAGCCCTTGCAGTTATGCCCCCAGTAGTTTAGCCCCCCAGTAGTAATTCCCCCAGTCGTTTAGCCCCATGTAGTTTGCCCCAAGTAGTAATGCCCCTAGTAGTTTAGCCCCTGTAGTCATGCCCCCAGTAGTTTAGCCCCCCTGTAGTTTAGCTCCCAGTAGTAATGCCCTACAGTAATGCCCCCAAGTAGTTCAGCCCCTGCAGTTATGCCCCCAGTAGTTTAGCCCCAGTAGTAATGCCCCTTTGTAATAATGCCCCCAGTAGTCTAGCCCCTGTAGTTATACCCACAGTAGTAATGCCCCTGTAATTATGCCCCCCTGTAGTAATGCCCCAGTAGTAATATGCCCCTGTAGTTATGCCTCCAGTAGCTTGCCCCCTTGTAGTTAGCCCCCAGTAGTTTGCCCCCTTGTAGTTAGCCCCAGTAGTTAGCCACCTTATAGTTTGCGCCCCAGTAGTTTGTCCCCTTGTAGTTAGCCCCCAGTAGCTTGCCCCCTTGTAGTTAGCCCCTTGTAGTTTGCCCCAGTAGTTAGCCCCCCAGTAGCTTGCCCCCTTGTTGTTTGCCCCCCAGTAGCTTGCCCCCTTGTAGTTTGCCCCCTTGTAGCTTGCCCCCTTGTAGTTAGCCCAATGTAGATTGCCCCCAGTAGAAGTGGCGCTAATACACACACATGTAAAAAAACAAACACCATACTCACCAAGCATCGCTCCCGCGTCCAACCGCTGCAGTCCTTCCGTTGTCCGCTCCTTGGCACGTCATGATGTCTCGACGTGATGTCTCTCCTATAGCGAACACTGACAGAGACGGAAGCCAGAGCTCAGTAGTGAGCTCCTGCCTCCGGTTTCCACTGTGGAGATAGAGCCGGTTGCCCGCTGGTAACAATCTCAGCGGGCGCCCAGCATCTCCCTGCGGCGCCGGGCACACATCGGGTTAGGTGAGCCGGAGTAGGTGGAACCTCGTTCCAACTCCAAGTGGAACTGATGGAACACAGTAACGTCCCATTCTGGCTCATTTTAACCCCAGGTGGAAGCAGAGCTGGTGCTTTGTACCTGAGATCCAGTGGCTGGTTTTCTTGTCTTGCTCCTGGTGCCTCTTGCGGGGTTTGAGGTGTCTCTGGATCTTGACCTAAATCCAGTGGTCCGAAAGGACTTTGTAGATGGCCCGAAATACACACATCCAACTCAACCCCAAATAGCCACACTCCTGAGAAGGGAAGAGACTCCACACTGCGCTTGGAATCTGAATCTGCTGTCCCAGAGCCGTCTTAACAGCAGTGTAGGCCCCTGGGCACGGCAATGCACTGGGGCCCCTACCCGCCCATCAGCGGTAGGGGTGCTATCAGCTGCAGATGTCCCGCAGGGGGTAGGAGGTTCTATCGTTCGTTCAGCATGTAGGACCTGGAGAAATAATTTCTGTTAAGTACGCCTTCACTGCACAAATGGGACAGGAAGGAGAAAACTAAACTGTAGAAAGGCACATTGTGCTGAATGAAGGGACCCTGGTACATGACTTCCAGGGTGGTAGGGGGTGTTTAATACACAGGGAAGGGGTGGATAGTGGAGTGGGCTTAATATTCATAATTTTCCGGGGATCACGGCAGAGTGCTTTACTACAGATATCTCCAGGTCCTGGAAATAGATTTCATAGCTTTAGTGGGACAAAAAATAACTAGAGAGTCCCACCTTTCAGGAGGTACTGGGGACTTGGGGATCAGACTTCAGGAGCCAGAGCAATCCACTAACAAAAATATAAAACTGCATATTAAGAGTGTGGAGCTGGAGCAGGGACCAGCTGCTTGAAGGCTGATATATCTGGTTCTGGGCATAGTAGAGACAAGCTGCCAGAGTCCACTGAAAGGGGAGAGTTCCAGCTTTTGGAATATACTCTCAGGAAAAAACTGTAAGTCAGACAGAACCTGAGATACAGTATAGGGCTGGGAAGAACAATTAACAGACTTAACAGGCTTGGATGGGGACCACTGCTTTGAAGTCAGATATTTCCGGTTCCCCAAGGCCGATTTTCAAAAATCTGGTACCCCTGGAAAGAGGGGACTCTCAGCTATCAGCCTAGGGCCCTTTTACTCCTGGGGCCCTTAGGCAAGAGCCCATTGAGCCCATACGAAAAGACGGCCCTGTGCTGTCCACTGACGCAGCCACAAAGCTCTGCGAGCAGACACTGCCATGGCAGTAGTCCTAGCATTAATAGCACCTATCTCCTTGATAGAATCACACAAGACACGTGCAGTATCCTGAATGTGTTTTATCAGTGTAATCCTATTCACCAGAGACATATCCCCCGCAAGGCCCTCTTGAATCTGGCCTGCCCATGTGTAAATGGCATGTGTCATCCAGCAACCCGCTATCACAGGCCTTTGTGATACACCAGCTGCTGTGTAAATAGACTTTCTGCAGTGGGGTACACTGGTATTCCATAGGAAATAACATCAGGGTGTAGAGTAGGATCTTGATCCGAGGCACCAACAGGTTAAAAGCTTTGACTGTTCCCAACATGCTCAGCGCCGCTTCCTCTATAACCCCGCCTCCGTGCACAGGAGCTCAGTATGTAAGTTGATGCCTGCAGTGCAGGCAGCTAACAGGCAGGGCTGCTCCAGCAGCCCTAAGAAGAGCTATTTTAAAGAAGATAGAAGACTTCAAGGGCTGCAGCAGAGGCACTCTAGTGCTAGATATCATTCTGATATCTCCTGCTGCAGCTCCATCACCTCCCCCAGCGGCGCTGTATACTCCCGCGTCCCTGGTTGCCGGGTACTTACAGCGGAGGCTCCGGTTCTTCACCCAGGGCGCACACACTAACTGAAGTTCTCCGGGATCGCGTGGCCACACTCAGGGAGGAGGTAAGAGGGTCCCTCAGGTGGGACCCGCTGGAAATCGCGATCCGCCGCGGCCATTAGGAGGCGGTCTGCACGCGCTGGCATGGACACTGTGGCAGTATAGGGAGCCCACTAGACCACCAGGGCAAGGGCACAGGTCGGATTAGGCTATAATCCAGTTTATTAAGGCCCGCCGCACCCGGTGGTGAAGTCCAGCAAGGGGAAAAGGCTTTGACCTGTAGCCCCTCCCCCAGCCCCTAGGCGCCATTTAGAGTAAATGTTCCCGCCCTGGTGCTGCATCTCCTCCCTCACTCCCTGTCAGCGTTTGGGCGCCATTACACACAGCTGCGCTGATTCTGGGACTGCTGGGTGACGCCTCCTCTGTAAAGCCACCTGCATCATCAGCGCTGTGCATTTACAGGACACTTAAGTATTCTACATGTCGTTTAGACAGTGTTAGTTAAGAACAAGTGCATAACTACAGGAATATTTAGTACAAGTACCCTGTGATATTCATCCAGTTTTTACTGTGCATTGATATATCTGTTTGTATACACAGCTTTACTCAGTAATAGTATTTAGTCCGGTGCAGTTTTATTTTTTGTCATAATTCCTGCATTGTACATGTGACTGTGTGTGCATATAGCTGGTGGGTGATCTCTACTCTGTGTATCTCACTCCTACTGCTATCCCTATATTCTGTAACCTGAGGAGGCTCCGTGCGTCAGGGTTATTAGATAATATAAGTATTTCACAGGATATACGTCTTTTGTATTTTTCTCTGTTTTTCAGTCACATTTTACCTCAGAAATCCTCTGGTTGTGCTGTCACACTGCATGGGGGTTTGTGTTAGGTATTATATCTGCTGATTTTGTACTGTGTCGCCCGTGGTTTACGCTTTCATATCATGTCAGCTACAGGGGGCGATTGGTCTGGGGCTGATTCCGCTGTGCGCGGTTATGATTTCCCAGATACAATTGAAGATAACATGGTTGCGGAGGGTTCAGGCTTTGGGGGTTCTGTCCCCCCCCAGTCAGTTTGTAACAACGAGGGCACATCAGGGCCCGCCTTGGGCTGTCTTTTCTAATTTACTGACTACGCTGGTAACTAGACTCGTGCCCCCTATGGGACCTCCTGTGCCTTATCAACCTTATATGGTCCCTGTGGATAAACCGCCACGGACAGATGCTCTGTCCACTCAGTTACAGCAATTGAATAACTCCTTAGATAAACATATTCCTGACCCTCGCCCGCCTAAGACTAAACCTAAGAAGTCCTCTAAGCGGGCTGTTACTTCCTCTCAATCCACGCATGTTCTGGATACCTCTTCCGATGAAGATGGCGTGTATGCTGACCCCACAGACTCTGATCATGACGTTTCTGATGGGGAATCTGTTTCACAGGTGGATGTTCCTGATCTATTAGAGGCTATCAGGCTCATTCTTCAGATTGATGATGATCCTGAGCCTGCTACTACATCTAAGAAACCGGATAGGTTCAAACGTCAGAAGGTTACTAAATTGGTTTTACCTCATTCTGACCACTTGGTTGACATACGTCAGGAATCCTGGGAGAACCCAGAAAAGAAATTCACCCTGCACAAGAAGATGCTAGCCCGCTATCCCCTTGCGGCAGAATTTAGTAAAAATTGGGAAACGCCACCGCCAGTGGATTCGCAAATCGCTCGGCTGGTGGTGTCATCTGCTCTGCCTGTCACTACCATCACTTCTCTCAAGGAGCCGAAGGATAGGCGTGTGGAGGGCTGCTTAAAAGCTATCTGCGCATAGGCCCACCATTGCGGCTACTTGGGCCGCAGAAGCTATTGAGGCGTGGGCTCAGGAAATAGAGGCTGAGTTTCCTTCCAATTTTTCTGAACATGCCAGACAATGTCTCTCTTATATTGTCACGGCATCTCATTACATTAAAGAAGCAGCTTCAGATGCAGGTGTTCTGGCGGCCAAGGCTGCTACGACATCCATTTTGGCTCGCCGTATTCTCTGGTTGCGGTCCTGGTCAGTGGACTTGGACTCTAAGAAAACTTTGGAGGTGCTCCCTTTTAAAGGAAACATCCTCTTTGGTGAGGATCTCAACAAGATTGTCGCTGACTTGGTGTCTGCTAAGACTGCATGTCTACCTAGTACTACTCCTTCGGCCCCGAAGGCTAAGAGTACTTCCTTTCATTCCTTTCACCCTCCGGGCAAAGCAAAGGGTCAGTCTCGCACTACCACCAAGCCTAAACGTGCCTGGGCTGCCCGTCAGCCGGCTTCCAAATCTGACAAGCCTGCGGCATGACGGGGCGGCCCTCCCCTTGGGGGATCCCAGGGTGGGAGGCGACTTCTACAGTTCACCCAGGTATGGTTGAAGACCACTTCAGACGCTTGGGTGCGGGAAATCGTCACTCACGGATACGCTATATCCTTCAAGACACGTCCCCCTTCTCGCTGTTGCCTGACAGACATCCATTCGGATCAGGTGAAGGCAACAACTCTCTGTTGAGTGGTACAATCCCTCCTGGACACCGGAGTGGTAGTACCGGTGCCTCTGGCTCAGTGGAGCTGGGCGTACTATTCAATGCTGTTCCTAGTCCCCAAACCGAATGGTTCCTCCCGACCCATTCTCAACCTAAAATCTTTGAACAAGTCTGTGAGGGTCTCCAAGTTTCCTATGGAGACCCTTCACTCTATTGTCCTGGCTTTGGAACCAGGGGACTATATGGTATCCCTGGATATACAGGATGCTTACCTGCATATCCCTATTGCCATGTCACATCAGCAATGCCTGAAGTTTGCTATTGGCAATCTCCATTACCAATTCCAGGCCTTACCGTTTGGTCTGACCACGGCTCCGCAAATTTTCACCAAGGTCATGGCAGTTATGACGGCTTCACTCCACCGTCGGGGCTTCCGGATCCTGCCGTATCTGGACGATCTGCTGATCCTGGCCAATTCCCCAAAAGTTCTCCTCCGTCATTGGGATCTGACAGTCCAGTTTCTGCAAGCCCACGGGTGGCTCATCAACTGGAACAAATCATCCCTGGTCCCTGCCCAGATCATGGTGTATCTGGGAGCGTTGTTGGACACACACAACCAGAGGTTGTTTTTGTCACAGGAGAAAGAAGTCCTGAAGCTTCAGGACAAGATACGTTGCTTCCTCTTTCGTCCGCGTGTGTCGATACACTCGGCGATGCAAGTACTAGGCCTCATGGTGTCGGCTTTCGACATGGTGGAGTACGCTCAATTTCATTCCCGCCCCCTGCAGAAACTGATTCTTGCCAAGTGGGACGGCTTGACTCACTGGATCAGGGGGGTAATGCAGAGTTGATCGCAGCAGCAAATTTGTTAGCAGTTGGGCAAAACCATGTGCACTGCAGGTGGGGCAGATATAACATTTGCAGAGAGAGTTAGATTTGGGTGGGTTATTTTGTGTCAGTGCAGGGTAAATACTGGCTGCTTTATTTTTATACTGCAATTTAGATTTCAGTTTGAACACACCCCACCCAAATCTAACCTTCTCTGCACATGTTATATCTGCCCTCCCTGCAGTGCACATGGTTTTGCCCAACTGCTAACAAATTTGCTGCTGCGATCAACTCTGAATTAGGCCCCAGGTCTCAAATGATCTCCTTGTCTCCAGAGGTCCGTCTGTCACTGACCTGGTGGCTGCAGGACCATCGATTGAGCAGGGGTCATCCCTTCTGGATCTTCAACTGAGTCCTTCTGATGACGGATGCCAGTCTGAGCGGATGGGGCGCGGTGTTGGAACAACACTCTCTTCAGGGTCGGTGGACCAGGGAGGAGTCTCTCCTCCCGATAAACATTCTGAAATTGCGTGCAGTATTCAATGCTCTGAAACTGGCCCGGCATCTGGTACTGAACAGGCCTGTTCAAGTACAGTCAGACAACGCCACCACGGTGGCATACATAAATCATCAAGGCGGCACTCGAAGCTGCATGGCAATGTTGGAAGTGTCAAAGATTCTTCAATGGGCGGAACGCAATCTGCCAGCCATATCGGCTGTGTTCATTCCAGGGGTCCTCAACTGGGAAGCAGACTTCCTCAGTCGTCAGGACGTACACGACGGAGAGTGGAGCCTTCATCCAGAAGTATTTCAACTCCTAGTGGACAAGTGGGGCCTACCAGATGTAGACCTGATGGCTTCTCGACACAATCACAAGGTTCCGGTCTTCGGAGCAAGAACAAGGGATCCTCAAGCGGCATTCATGGATGCACTGGCAATTCCATGGAACTTTCGGCTGCTGTACGTGTTCCCTCCAGTGTCACTCCTGCCCAGGGTAATGAGGAAATTCAAGCAAGAAGGAGGAATACTACTTCTAATCGCTCCAGCGTGGCCCACACGGCATTGGTTCTCAGACCTGCAGGGTCTCTCAATAGAGCTTCCTCTTCTACTTCCGCAACGCCCAGACCTCCTCGTTCAGGGCCCTTGCGTTTACCAGGATTTGGCCTGTCTGGCTTTAATGGCGTGGCTCTTGAAGCTTCTGTACTGAGGGTCAAAGGATTTTCTGAGGCGGTCATTCAAACTATGTTGAAGGCCCGTAAGCCGGCTTCTGCTCGGATTTACTATAGGGTCTGGAATTCAAACTTTGCTTGGTGCGCATCTAACAATCATGATGTTTACAAGTTTTAGTACGGTCAAACTTTGGGCCTTCCTACAACAGGGCCTGGACTTGGGCCTTCGGCTGGCCTCCCTCAAGGTTCATATTTCAGCCTGAAAATTGTGACTCTGCCTGATGTTCATGCCTTCACTCAGGGTGTTATAAGGATTCAACCTCCCTATGTCCCACCTGTGGCTCCTTGGGATTTGTCGGTGGTTCTGGAGGCTTTGCAAGAGTCTCCGTTTGAACCTCTTGAATCTGCGGCCCTTAAGTGGCTTTCCCTCAAGGTCTTGTTTCTGCTGGCTATTGCCTCTGCTAGACGGGTATCAGATTTGGGTGCCTTGTCTTGTAGGTCCCCCTATCTGATTTTTCACTATGACAGGGCGGTTCTTCGAACGCACCCTGGTTATTTACCCAAGGTGGTGTCTTCTTTCCACCTTAACCAGGAGATTGTGGTCCCAGCCTTTATCTCTCTGGATTTATCCTCCAAAGAGCGGTCTTTGGATGTGGTACGGGCTCTCCGTATCTATGTGAAGAGGACAGCCTCCATTAGGAAGTCTGATTCTCTCTTTGTACTGTTTGGTTTTCACAAACGTGGCTGGCCTGCTAACAAGCAGACCTTGGCCAGATGGATTAGAATGGTGATTGCACATGCTTATGTACAGGCTGGCCTTCCAGCTCCTGCTACCATCAAAGCCCATTCTACTCGGTCTGTTGGACCTTCTTGGGTGGCCCGCCGTGGTGCGACCCTTGATCAATTGCGCAAGGCGGCTACATGGTCCTCGGTGAACACATTCATAAGGTTCTATGCCTTTCGATACTTCCGCCTCCCAGGATGCTTTCTTTGGACGCCGGGTTCTTGTGCCCGCAACAGTGCATCCCCTACCATAAGGAACTGCTTTAGGACATCCCCAATGTTATTCCCTGTGGAATACCAGTGTACCCCACTGCAGAAAAGGAGATTTATGGGAAGAACTTACCGTTGTTAAATATCTTTCTGCGAGGTACACTGGATTCCACAGGGCGCCCACCCTGACGCACTTAGCTTCTTTCAGTTGGTATGGCATTAGCCGCTGATACACCACATTCTCACGACAGGAGAAGGTATGTGGCTAAACTTGTCATTTATTTTGTACTGTCTGGACATGGCTACTTTTTTTTTTTTTTTTAAACATATGTTTATTTGTTTTTTTCAGTTTTTTCAACACATACAAGAAATCATAATAAAAGACATTATGGACCAAGAAGATATGCATCAATGTGGTATGACGGACCATCTGTAGAAAGGAGCAATATAATTCAGTGCAATAAGTATGGCCGAAACACTAAATGGTTACACAAAACAAAAAATTATACATTCCAAATTGACAATATCAAAAACAAAGTAATCATTGTATAGCAAGGGGAAACAGGCTACGGCCTAAGTTATAGACACCTAAACAAATCCATCCAAGTTGTTCGACAATAGAAGAAAATATATTAAAAATTTGCAAGACTTGAAGTAGAAAGTTACCTTTAAGAAGATCCAAAAAATAACCATCCCACGCCATTTAATCAAATTATATCTATCTAAAAGAGGTCAAAAAAGACAAAGAATGTAGGGGGGGGGGGGGGGGGACAGGGAAAGCAACACAGAGGGGGTAATGGAAGGGGGAAAAGGGAAGGATGGGCATCGGAGCCACCCCAGGCATCGCCAAAGACAACTTATATAATCAGGCCAAGCTGGAGATCCGATAATCATATATCGCGGTGATCAAATATCTTCAGGATTTGAGATCGTTCCCCCGCGGGATGTGTATTAATATATGGGATCCATTTCTTAGTAAAATATTTAGCCCTCAATTGGCCGTTAGGATATAAGGAATACCTATCGAAGTACATCAATTTACTCAGTAGGGTATGCAGCTCTGTCATCGAGGGGGCCGACTTAGAGATCCAGGAATTTAAAATTACTTTTTTAGCAATGGTCACCAGTATCGTAAGAAACGGTATAAGATGTTTGTTCCAAACTGCCAGGGTCCATGAGTCAAAATTGGCAAACAACATTGAAATCGGGTCAAAGGGTATATTCAAAGAAAAGGAGGAATTAATAAAATTCCTCAATTTGTGCCAAAATCATTTTACATGGCAGCAGGCCCAGAAGTTATGAAAAAAGAGGCTGAAGATGAGTGGCACTTTGGACAAGACCCATCTTCCTCTTGAACAAAGTGACTTTGTTGCTGTTGAGATATGTACGCCCTGTATAGTGATTTCATATGTACTTCTTGTAAAGAAGCTGTGTGTAGTGTTTTCAACATTTTGTGATAATATTTGAATAATGAGGTTTCCGGTAAACAGGGTGACAAATTTCTTTCCCACATCCGAGCCACCGACCCCCACACCGCCTGTTTAACAGGTGACATTAATTTCTGATATATCAGTTTTGTTTTATACTTGTCCTTCAGGAACAATGTCGCCACCTGGGCAATATGGTCCGGGGTATCCGGCCGCAACATGATAGGGGGAAGAGACCTGATGTAATGTTGAAGTTGGAGATAAGGAAAGTGATAAAGATCCGAGACCCCATAAACTGCTTTCATGTAAGAAAAAGAGATACATTTACAACCTGGATCAAAAACTTGAGATGTGCTACGTAACCCCTTCAATTTAAGTCTGTAGAAAAGTGAATCATGCATCCCTGGTTGAAACAAGGGGTTACCCCACAGAGGTACCCACTTTGAATTTTGAGGGATTTTCCTAATTTTTTGTTGACTGCCCACCAAGCATTGTAAGTGTCCCTGAAAAGTATATTAGAATAAACCGCCGCAGGTAAATTAGCTCTCTTAGTGTGCAGGAGTGCTCCTGGACACTAAGGGAAGAACAGAGCACAATCTAAGTCATAGGAAGTGTATTTACTTGTTTCAAGCAACCAATCATAGACATAACGGAACATTAAAGCCCGGGAGTATTGAAGAATGTCAGGAAAGCCCCAGCCCCCATCTGACTTAGACAATTGAAGTTTTTGTCTAGAAATGCGTGGTTTTTTAGATCTCCAAATAAATGACTGAAAAATCGAATACAACTCCTCAATGTCGCGTAGTGTAAGTCTAATAGGCAACATTTGCATAAAATATGTGAGTTTTGGCAGCAAGACAGTTTTAATTACTTCCAGTCTGCCAAGTAGCGACAAAGGGAGGTTGCACCAATTCTCTAAGGACTTAGTTAAATGCATAAGTGTTGGGGAATAATTGAGTCTATAAAGGGACGACAGATCACTAGGGATTAAGACACCTAAATATTTGATGTGGGAATGCATAACTTAAATAGAGGCCAAAGAGGAACTATTTGAAAAAGAGGGAGGGGGGCCCGTAAGCATAAGAAGTTCCGATTTGTCAATGTTAATTTTATAACCCGAGAAAGTGCTAAATTTCTGAATGATTTTAAAAACTTGGGGAATGGAGGATTCGGGGTCAGAAAGAAAGAGAAGCATGTCGTCTGCAAAAAGGGATAAACGTAAGTCAATAGAACCAATAGAAATACCGAAGAACAAGGGAGATTGTCTCAAGGCTATTGCCAGTGGTTCCAGTGCCAAAACAAACAATATAGGGGATAGGGGACATCCCTGTCTGGTACCTCTCCTGGTCGGAAAATGGGACGATAAATTGCCATTACAGATCAATTGGGAAGATGAACCAGAATACAAAGTCTGCAGGATAGTTATAAACCGACGCGGGAAGCCAAAGCGAAGTAGGGTGTCATAAAGATGAGCCCAGTGCACCATGTCAAAAGCTTTTTTAGCATTGAGTGATAGAATTGCCCTTGACATCTCAGACATGGAGCACCAGGAATCACCCATCACCGCCAGAACCCGTCAGATATTTACTACCGGGTTCCGAGCACACACAAAGCCCGTTTGGTCAGAGTGTATCACACTGGGAAGAATCACCTTAAGCCTGTTGCCCAGAATTTTAGTCAGTATCTTACAATCAATATTAAGAAGGGAGATTGGCCTGTAAGAACTGGGGTCAGAGAGGTTACGCCCAGGCTTTGGGAGGAGTCTCAGAACAGCCGAATTAAAGTAAGCCGAAAGTGAGCCCGATTCAATAATAGTGTTGAAAACAGAGGTCAGAATCGGGGCCACCAGAGGGCTGTCATTTGTAATAATCAGGAGTAAGGCCATCTGGGCCCGGTGCCTTACCAGAGGTCAGTCCAGCAATATCCGCAACCTCCTCAGCCTCAGATATCGGGGCAATCAAGGAAGCCCCTTGGGACACATCAATTTGTGGGATGGTGAGATCCTCCCAAAAGGAGGTGGTATCAGCCTGGGGTGGGAGCAGAGGGGAATATAAGGAAGTATAAAAGTCCTGCAGAACTTGAGTGGTCTGCTCATTATTGGCAGACAAAGATCCATCCACCTTCTTCAAAGGGTGAATGGAAGACGAGGGGCGTTGACCTTTGAGGAGGTTTGACAGTGTTTTACTGGGTTTGTTGCCAAACCCATAAAACCGGTAACCAGCTCGAAAAGAATAATTTGCTTCTAATTTAGTGAGGAGGGCATCAAATATCGTTTTTGCTGATAGGTAGTCTAGTTTAGTATTATGGCAAGGGGAAGATTTAAAGTTATTGAAAGCGTTTGTCAGAGCATGCTGAGCAGAGACATAGTCCCGTAGCAGAGCTTTCCCCGACGGCGATGAAAGAGCAATCATAGTACCCCTTACCACCGCCTTCGAGGCTTGCCAAAACAAAGGCGGATTAGTGTACCGCATTTCAGCGTTGTGTAAAACATACTCATCCCAGTTATTCCTGACCTTTTGTCTAAAGTCAGGGGAAGTAGCAAGAGCAGGAGGACAACGCCAAGATATAACATTTCTCTGAGGGGGCTTCAGTTGTAGCTCCACTCATATCAGAGCATGGTCTGATTGGGATATAGGTTCAATATCAGAATGAACCGACTTAGCCAGTAAAAAAAAATCAGACAATAAGATATAATCTATACGAGACAACGTGCCTCTGGCAGCCGATAGGCAAGTAAAGTCGCCGTCAGTCGGGTGCATAACCCTCCAAACATCGAGCAATTGCAGTTTCTTAGCCAGGGAAGGGACACCAAATTTAGGTGGGTTCCCGCCGTGCTCTTTCGGAAATTGTTTATCTAAAAATTTTGAAGAAATAACATTCCAGTCCCCACAGAGAATAAGAGGGGAATCAGCAAAAGGAGTCAATTTAGTCAGTATTAATTGAAAGAAGTGTCTACTGTATACATTAGGAGCGTAAACATTACACAGGGTAAAAGGTTGGTCATTATATTTAACGTGACATATCACCCATCTGCCCTCCACATCTGCAGAGAAAGACTCTACCTCAACAGAAACATTTCGTTTGGACAGAATCACAACCCCTCTGGATTTCTTGGAATATGAAGCGGCTGCCAGCACCTTCCATCCCAAAACATTTAATCTCTGGATATCTGGGGGTAGAAGATGAGATTCCTGTAAAAACACTAAATCTAAATGCAGCTTTTGTAAATATAACAGGACTTTTTTCAGTTTCTGCGGGGAGTTCATACCCCCCACATTCCAGCTTCCCAAGAGAAGACATCAGCCCAAAGATGGATAGGCAGATATGTTGGCTGCAGCGCAGGCAGGGCCCCCATACCCATCAGGAAAAGGGGGGGGGAACAAAGACACGACAAGAAGACAGACACAAAAAAACACATATAACAAAAAAAACAAGCATTAATCGCAAACTGACATTCCAGATTAGAAATCCCACCAGAGTGTAAACACATTAATAACAATAAGAACAACCGATAACCACCCGATAGAAACATAATATAGCAGTCAGACCGCCGTCAGACCACACCCCCAGGTGTATATCTTAACATATTATCCCTCAGAATGAACGAGAAAAAAGCATAAGTAAGTATGCGTAAGTAGAGAGGTGCATAATAAAACATTGAGGGAGGGACTTGAAATGATAAGAAATGTAAGGACAGCAGAGAAAACAGATGGAGGTCTAGAACAGTTCCCGCCCAACCACCTCTCAGGTATGATACCGTAAGTACTGTATCCCAGACGCCAATCCATGAAACCCCAGAGGAGCACAAAGAAAAAGGAGAGATATAGGAGGGAAGAGATAAAAAAGAACTTACAAATAAATGAAACATTGAAGGTGCACGGAGGCACCAACACACATCTGCAGGCATATATGCAAAGTACACAGGTATAACAGATGTAAGGCAGCGTAATACAACATAGAAGAGACATTATCATGGAAATAAGGCACCAATGTCGCTGGACAAAAATGATCTCCTTAAAGATAAAACGAAACACATCTGCAGGAATCGATAAAGAGAGTATCTGTAAAGCAGGCAGTAGCTATAAGCTGCAAAAAAAAAGAGCAACCCTCCACATCTGAGCAGAATCAGTCACACCGGTCCGAATCATCAGACTGTAATTGAAGATAGGCTTCAGCGTCACGTACAGATAGAAAGCCCTTGAAAGAGTCATCTTTATAGATGCGTAGCCGCGCCGGGTACAGTAATGCAAATTTCTGACGAATCTGAATCAGCTTAGAGCATAATGGAGAGAATTCCTTCCTAGCTTTAGTGAGTTCCGCAGAATAGTCCTAAAAAATTAGCAAGGAATGTCCCTCCCAGGACAAATTGCGATGTTTGCGGGAAGCGTGCCATAATATTTCTTTATGTAACTAGTTCAATACTCTGAAAATCACAGCACGGGGTCTGCCGCCCTCTTGTGGACGAAACGGGCCAAGGCGGTGAGCCCTCTCAATAACAATGTCAGCACATTCGGATTTAACTTGCAGGAGTGCCGGCAGAGTATCTCGTACAAACAACAATAAATCTGCCCCTTTCACCGTCTCTGACAGGCCTATAATTTGCAGATTCTGCCTTCTGGCCCTGTTCTCCAGTTTATCTGTCTTATTATGGAGGCTATAGCAAGCCTTAGTATTCAGACTAACGGCCTTCTTCAAATTTGCTATATCAGCAAAACATTCCCCGATTCTAATCTCTGCCGTGGAGAGCCTTTGAGAGAATTGAGCTAACTGCTTGTTTATGTCTGCAGTCTGCTCTTTCAACAGGGGGCCCACAGTTTCTTTAATAGCATGCACAATGTCAGACTGAGGTCTCTGGAACCTGTGTCCCTGCAATAATGTGTGGAGGACTTACACTCTCTGAGGGACAATGAGAGGAAGGGGGAGAGAGAGACTTGCTCCAGGCAGTCTGCGGAGGAGAGCTTGGGGGAGCCAGAAATAACTGCTGGGGCTGCAGGGCAGGAGAAGACTCACCCCCCATCCCGGATGCCGCCGCCATTTTGGATGCCGTGCGGCTCTGCTCTTCGTCCCTGCGGGCCTTGCTGCGCGGCATCAGAGGCCGGAAATATCGCTCCATCTACCGGGGGAGCTGCTGCGGGTGTGTGGGGGCCCAGCGGGCCAACTGCGGGAGGCTCAGGAGCCGTGAAAGGGCGCTAAACAGCGGGTGGCAGCGGAGCTCCGTAATCAGCTGGGTATGCGGTCAAGATCCCGCCGGTCTGAATACTGACATCGAGATCCTGACCGGCACAATCCCGACATATTCTCCCTCTGTGGGTGGCCACAACACCCATAGAGGGAGAATAAATTAGTGTACCAAGCGTGGCGAGCACAGGGAGCCCACAAGGGGCTGCGTTGCGCTCACCCCCCTGTCGGGATTGTGCCGGGCGGGATCCCGATGTCGGTATTCCGACCACCGGGTTTCCGTCCGGCGGTAATACATACTCATCCCAGACATAGAGGTAGGAAGGCCCTGCTCGCAAACTTACAATCTAGAGAACGATAAATACACAAAAAAAATTCTCTTATGGATGAGGTATATAGACAACCTCCTGATCCTATGGGATGGTCCGGGAGGTGAATTTGTTGAAATTATTGAGAAGCTGATCAATAACAATTTGAACCTCAAACTTGACTATGAGATGAGTGAAAAGGAGATTTATGGTAAGACTTACCATTGTTAAATCTCTTTCTGCGAGTTACACTGGATTCCACAGGGAATACCATTGGGGTGTAGAGTTGGATCTTGATCCGAGACACCAACAGGCTAAAGCTTTGACTGTTCCCAGGATAAACTGCACCACCTCCTCTATATCCCCGCCTCCAGGCACTGGAGCTCAGTTTTGTTAACCAGTCCAATGCAGTAGCACAGAGGTTCCCAAACTGTGTGGCGTGGCTCCCTGGGGTGCCTCGGGACACCTACAGGGGTGCCTTGGGTTGGTGGTCCAGGACCAATTCAAATTATTCATGGTCAATATAATAGACAAAACCAGTGCTGGTGGCTTCCAGTCATAAAATATTTGGACAAACAGAAGCAAATCCTGTCCCTCACCATACAACTGACCCTAAGGATGACATATAAACGCGATCTACTTAATGTAATATTTCTTTCTAAATTTCTCAATAAAAATTTTTTGGCCTAGGGGTGCCGTGAAAAAAATTCTGATATTCTAGGGCGCCATGATTCAAAAAAGTTTGGAAACCACTGCAGTAGCAGGTAAAAGAGACAATAGTAGTTAGCCACATAGAACCACATTCTCACAACAGGAGAAGGTATCAGCGGCTAAAGGCATACAAACCCAAAGAAGCTAAGTGCATCAGGGTGGGTGCCCTGTGGAATCCAGTGTACCTCGCAGAAAGATTTAACAAGGGTAAGTTTTTACCATAAATCTCCTTTTCTGCAGCGGGGTACACTGGTATTCCACAGGGAATAACATTGGGTATGTCCTAAAGCAGTTCCTTATGGGAGGGGACGCATGTAGCGGGCACAAGAACCCGGCGTCCAAAGGAAGCATCCTGGGAGGCGGAAGTATTGAAAGGCATAGAACCTTATGAACGTGTTCACTGAGTACCATGTAGCCACCTTGCACAATTGTTCAAGGGTCGCACCACGGCTGGCCGCCCAAGAAGGTCCAACAGACCGAGTAGTATGGGCTTTGATGGTAGCAGGAGCTGGAAGGCCAGCCTGTACATAAGCAATCACCATTCTAATCCATCTGGCTAAGGTCTGCTGTTAGCAGGCCAGCCACGTTTGTGAAAATCAAACAGTACAAAGAGAGAATCAGACTTCCTAATGGAGGCTTTCCTCTTCACATAGATACGGAGAGCCTGTACCACATCCAAAGACTGCTCTTTGAAGGATAAATCCGGAGAGATAAAGGCTGGAACCACAATCTCCTAGTTAAGGTGGAAAGAAGACACCACCTTAGGTAGATAACCAGGGCGTGTTTGAAGAACCGCCCTGTCACGGTGAAAAATCAGATAGGGGGACCTACAAGACAAGGCACCCAAATCTGATACCCGTCTAGCAATAGCCAGCAGAAACAAGACCTTGAGGGAAAGCCACTTAAGGGCCGCAGATTCAAGAGGTTCAAACGGATACTCTTGCAAAGCCTCCAGAACCACTGACAAATCCCAAGGAGCCACAGGTGGGACATAGGGAGGTTGAATCCTTAAAACACCCTGAGTGAAAGTATGAACGTCAGGCAGAGACGCAATTTTTTTTCTGAAACCACACTGACAAGGCTGAAATATGAACCTTGAGGGAGACCAGACGAAGGCCTAAGTCCAGGCCCTGTTGCAGAAAAGCCAGAAAGTTTGGCAGTACTGTACTTGTACGCATCATAATTCCTAGCCGCACACCAGGTGAAGTAAGAATTCCAGACCCTATAATAAATCCGAGCCAAAGCTGATTTATGGGCTTTTAACATAGTTTGAATGACCGCCTCAGAAAATCCGTTGGCCCTTAAGAGTGAAGCTTCAAGAGCCACGCCGTCAAAGCCAGTTGGGCCAGATCTTTGTAGACACAAGAGCTCTGAACGAGGAGGTCTGGGCGTTACGGAAGTAGAAGAGGAAGCTCTATCGATAGACCCTGCAGGTCTGAGAACAAATGCCGTCTGGGCCACGCTGGAGCGATTAGAAGTAGTATTCTTCCTTCTTGCTTGAACTTCCTTATTACCCTGGGCAGGAGTGACACCGGAGGGAACTTGTACGGCAGCCGAAAGTTCCATGGAATTGCCAGTGCGTCCACAAACACTGCTAGGGGATCCCTTGTCCTTGCTCCGAAGACCGGAACTTTGTGATTGTGTTGAGACACCATCAGGTCTACATCTGGTAGGCCCCACTTGTCAACTAGGAGTTGAAAGACTTCTGGATGAAGCCTCCACTCTCCGGCGTGTACGTCCTGATGACTGAGGAAGTCCGCTTCCCAGTTGAGGACCCCCGGAATGAACACTGCCGATATGACTGGCAGATGGCATTCCGCCCATTGAAGAATCTTTGACACTTCCAACATTGCCATGCGGCTTTGAGCGCCGCCTTGATTATTTATGTACGCCACCGTGGGAGCATTCTCCGACTGTACTTGAACAGGCCTGTTCTGTACCAGAGGCAGGGCAAGCTTTATTGAACACTGCCCGCAACTCTAGAATATTTATCGGGAGGAGAGATTCCCCCCTGGTCCACCGACCCTGAAGAGAGTGTGGCTCCAACACCGTGCCCCATCCCCGCAGACTGGCATCCGTCGTCATTAGGAGGACCCAGTTGGAGATCCATAAGGGAGACCCCTGCTCAATTGTTGGTCCTGTAGCCACCAGCTCAGTGAAAGACGAACCTTACAAAGTCAAGGAGATCATGTGAGATCTGATCCTGTGAGGCAGGCCATCCTACTTGAAAAGGATTAACCTCTGCAGAGGGCGGAAATGAAATTGAGCGTACTCCACCATGTCGAAAGCCGACACCATGAGGCCTAGTACTTGCATTGCCGAGTGTATCGACACTCATGGGCGAGAGAGGAAGCATCTTATCCTGTCCTTGAGTTTCAGGACCTTCTCTGGAGACAAGAACAAATGTTGGTTGTGTGTTTCCAGGAATGCCCCCAGGTGCACCATGTTCTGAGCAGGGACCAGCGAGGATTTCTTCCTATTGATGATCCATTCGTGGGCTTGTAGGAATTGGACCATCAGTTCTAGATGACGGATGAGAACCTTTGGAGAGTTCGCCAGGATCAGCAAGTTGTCCAGATACGGCATGATCCTGATGCCCCGACGACGGTACTTTTAGCCTTCGGAGCCGAAGGATTAGTACTTGCCAGACATTCAGTCTTAGCAGATGCTAAGTCAGCAACAATCTTGTTCAAATCTTCCCCAAACAGTAAGTCTCTCTTAAAAGGGATCACTTCCAAGGTCTTTTTAGAGTCCAGGTCCACCGACCAGGACCGCAACCACAGAATCCGGCGAGACAGAATGGCCGTAGTAGATGCTTTGGCCGCCAGAACACCGGCATCAGAGGCCACCTCCTGAATGTAATGAGAGGCTGTGGTAATATATGAAAGACACTGTCTGGCATTATCAGAAAAATCCAGAGGTAGCTCTGCCTCAGCAGCTTGAACCCAGGCTTCAATACTCTTTGCAGCCCAAGAAGCTGCTATAGTGGGTCTATGTACGGCACCTGCAAGAGTTTAAATAGACTTCAAGCAACCCTCCACGCGCTTATCCGTCGGTTCCTTCAGAGAGGTGACAGCAGTGACAGGCAGAGTAGAAGACACTACAAGACGAGCTACCTGTGAGTCCACCGGTGGTGGCGTTTCCCAATTCTTACTTAATTCTGTAGAGATGGGATAGCGAGCTAGCATCTTTTTAGACAGGGAGAATTTCTTCCCTGGAGACTCCCAGGATTCCTGACGTTTGTCAACTAAATGGTCAGAATGTGGTAAAACTAATTTAGTAACCTTCTGACATTTGAACTGATCAGGTTTCTTAGACGTATCTGAAGGGTCAGTTTGATAGCCTCCAATACACAGAGGAGACAGTCCTATAATCAATGCAGCTCTGTAATGGCGCCCAAACGCTGACAGGGAGTGAGGAAGAGAGATGCAGCTCCAGGGCGGGAACATCTGCTGTAGATGGCGCCTGGGGCTGGGGGAGAGGCTACAGGTCAGCGCCTTATCCCCTCTGCAGGACTTCACCACCGGGTACTATGGAGCCTGTAATAAACGGATTTTAGTAAATCTGACCTATGCTCCTTGCCCTGGTGGATATAGTGGGCTCCCTGCATGGCTACAGTGTCCACGCCAGTGGCTCGGTCTGTCTCCGGAGACCGCGTCCCGGATCGCGATTTCAGTGGGTCCCACCTGGGGGACCCTCTTACCTCCTCCCTATCGAGCAGCCACGCAATCCCAGAGAGCAGCGGCGGTGTGTGTGCCTGGGAAGACCGGAGTGCCTCTGCTGTAAGTACCCGGCAACCAGAGTGCGGGAGTATACAGCGCCACTGGGGGGAGATGAGGGAGCCGCAGCACGATATATCAGTAAGACATATAGCATCTAGTGCCTATGCTGCGGCCCTTGAAGTCTTTTCTTCTCTGAAAAGCTCTTTTCAGGGCTGCCTAACGCAGCCCTTCCTGTTAGCTGCCTGCACTGCAGGCACCAACTTACAAACTGAGCTCCAGTTCCTGGAGGCGGGGATATAGAAAAGGTGGTGCAGTGCATCCTGGGAACAGTCAAAGCTTTAGCCTGTTGGTGCCTCGTATCAAGATCCGACTCTACACCCCGATGTTATTCCCTGTGGAATACCAGTGTACCCCGCTGCGGAAACAAAGGTTACATCCCTGGATTTAAAGATCAAGAGGATGTTAGATGGGAGAATTTTGATGGATCTTCATAGAAAGCACACAGCTACGAATAATGTGTTACATAGGACCAGTGCCCACTTCCCACCTGTCCTAAATGGAATCTCGAGAGGGGAATTTTTTTGTTTGAAGAGAAATTGTTTGGATAATTAACAATTTGAACAATGGGGTAATTCCAAGTTGATCGCAGCAGGAATTTTGTTAGCAGTTGGGCAAAACCATGTGCACTGCAGGGGAGGCAGATATAACATATGCAGAAAGAGTTAGATTTGGGTGGGTTATTTTGTTTCTGTGCAGGGTAAATACTGGCTGCTTTATTTTTACACTGCAAATTAGATTGCAGATTGAACACACCACACCCACATCTAACTCTCTCTGCACATGTTAAATCTGCCTCCCCTGCAGTGCACATGGGAGGTCATTCCAAGTTGTTCGCTCGGTAAAAATCTTCGCATCGCAGCGATTTTCCGCTTAATGCGCATGCGCAATGTCCGCACTGCGACTGCGCCAAGTAAATTTGCTATGTAGTTAGGAATTTTACTCACGGCTTTTTCATCGTTCTGGCGATCGTAATGTGATTGACAGGAAATGGGTGTTACTGGGCGGAAACAGGCCGTTTTATGGGCGTGTGGGGAAAAACGCTACCGTTTTCGGAAAAAACGCAGGAGTGGCCGGAGAAACGGAGGAGTGTCTGGACGAACGCTGGGTGTGTTTGTGACGTTAAACCAGGAACGACAAGCACTGAACTGATCGCAGATGCCAAGTAAGTCTGGAGATACTCAGAAACTGCTACGAGGTGTGTAATCGCAATATTGCGAATACATCGTTCGCAATTTTAAGATGCTAAGATTCACTCCCAGTAGGCGGCCGCTTAGCATGAGCAAATCTGCTAAAATCCGCTTGCGAGCGAACAACTCGGAATGAGGGCCATGGTTTTGCCCAACTGCTAACAAAATTCCTGCTGCGATCAACTTGGAATTATCCCCAATGTTCTGAAGAATTAACAGACAGATTAATCAAACGTGATTACAGTAAAAGAGTAGTTAAGAGGGCTTTCCATCAAGCAAGGAATAAAGACAGAAATATACTCTTATATTCAGAGAGAAGAAAGGAACCGGAATCTAATGTTGTTAGATTCGTAGGAGAACATTGGGGGTCATTCCGAGTTGTTCGCTCGCAAGCTGCTTTTAGCAGCTTTGCACACGCTAAGCCGCTGCCTACTGGGAGTGTATCTTAGCTTATCAAAATTGCGAACGAAAGATTAGCAGAATTGCGAATAGACACTTCTTAGCAGTTTCTGAGTAGCTCCAGACTTACTCGGCAACTGCGATCAGTTCAGTCAGTTTCGTTCCTGGTTTGACATCACAAACACACCCAGCGTTCGGCCAGACACTCCCCCGTTTCTCCGGCCACTCCCGCGTTTTTCCCAGAAACAGCGTTTTTTCACACACTCCCATAAAACGGCCAGTTTCCGCCCAGAAACACCCACTTCCTGTCAATCACATTACGATCACCAGAACGAAGAAAAAACCTCGTAATGCCGTGAGTAAAAAACCTAACTGCAGAGCAAATTTACTTGGCGCAGTCGCACTGCGGACATAGCGCATGCGCATTAGTGACTATTCGCTCCATTGCGAGAAAAAAATAACGAGCGAACAACTCGGAATGACCCCCATTGTGCAGAATGGCGGACAATACAAAAGTACTATAGAAACACTTACCTGTATTGAAATTGGATCCAGATTTGAATCAAGCCCTGGGTTTGAGGATACCTATAAGCTGGAAGAGATCGGCTTATTTAAAAGATAAGCTTGTTGATAGCCATTTTGTTAAAATTGAGAAAAAGAAACCTACAGTACAAGGCTTTTTTAATTGTGCACGCCGCTCACCTTCTGGGTGCCATGCTTTTTAATTGATCACACTGTCTCATTAATATTATGTAAAAGATCATGTTAGGATGCCAGTTGATATTGTGTGTGTATGTCTGACACCCGGGGTCACATTACGACTTGAATTGGTGCACCACAGGATATTAGTGTGGTGGTGCATATAAAATACGTTTTGATTAGGGACATTGGTTTCCCGTAATAAGCACTAATTACACAGGCAAGCCAATGCCGTGACCATAAAACTTTCTTATAGATATTATATTCAGGCACTGTAAGATATATATGATACATATATAGGACAATCAAAAAATATTTGCTTTTCCACAATGTGCCCTTATATGGGACATCTAGGATTATGAGTACTTCTCTGTTATCTATGTGCAACGCTGATGTCCCAGCAATCAATCATTTAGTTAAGACTATGGGGGTAATTCAGAGTTGATCGCAGCAGCAAATTTGTTAGCAGTTGGACAAAACCATGTGCACTGCAGGTGGGGCAGATATAACATGTGCACAGAGAGTTAAGGGGGGTACACACGGAGCGATAATCTAAGCAATCTGACTATATTGCTTAGATTTTCAGCAAGATCGCTCCGTGTGTAGCCCTAACAGCGATAGCGATGCGCAGCCCCACACATCGCTATCGCTGGTGCTAGATTGGCCTGCATGCAGGCCAATCTAGCGGGTCACTCACTTCACCCGCTGGGTGAAATGAGCGGTCCCCCCGTCTCCCCCCGCACGCTCAGCACACATCTATCCCGCATCGGCCCGTGAGTACTGGCCTTTAGATTTGGGTGGGTTATTTTGTTTCTGTGCAGGGTAAATACTGGCTGCTTTATTTTTACACTGCAATTTAGATTTCAGTTTGAACACACCGCACACAAATCTAACTCTCTGCACATGTTATATCTGCCCCCCTCTTTGCACATGGTTTTGCCCAACTGCTAACAAACTTGCTGCTGTGATCAACTCTGAATTTGGCCCTATATAAGGTTATATTACATGCACATTGCAGAGAGCTTTAATGATACTTTGTATCAGTGATGTAACATCTAGTTGTGGCATGTGTATCACAATATTATCTCTAAAATAAGAGTATCAGAATCTACAATTAGTGTCTGAAACACTCCAATTATATTGTAAGAAAGAGTGAGCTGTCGATCATTAGGAGCAGCTATTAAGAAATATATACACCCAACACATTGATAGCAAGATTATAATTCATTTCAGATATATACTTTAGGTTTGTCCTGTGGATACAAGAAATTAGGCACAGGCTAATGTGATTTAAACATGGTGCAACCTATCATGACTGAGGACTATTAATAAATCTGTACAAACAGTTGAGTGTAGAATAAGACGAGAGATTAGGGTGTGTTTATTTTTTATTTTCTGCTGTACATTGCAAGCTATAAAATACAGTATTTTAAACAAACAATAATAAAGGTTATATTTTAATTTATATAAAAAAATTGCTGGGGAGTTCTATCACATTAACATTTCCAGTACATATATTAATTGTGTACAATCAGTCAAATGAGTGCCCCATATTGGAATACTATTTCTTTTTCTTGTTGACATGAATTTATTCCAGGGAGCACCCCCTCTTGGTAATATTGATACACTTAAACAATAGGATAATTCCTTATGATTTTCAATAAAGGGATATAGGATAAAACTGATTGATATCATGTATTAATAATTATGTTCTGTGCGGACCTTTCTTTGTAATAGTGCTTCCCCTCAAGATAAGACAATTTTCACCACCGGAGTGTACAGCTACGAGCGGAAGGCAGTTTATTTACCTGATCCTGAACCACAACGGCGTCCCAGAACCCGAAGTGCGCATGCCTTGGATCTCGGATCACTCCCGTGCATGCACAGTTCTAACTTAAGGACTCCGTACACACATCGCGGGGAGGGTGAGCCACCGCAATCACTTACAGCGATATATATTATATTGGTAAATGCAGCAAAATTATCGGGATCTTTGTCGCTATACATGCACCAAAAAAATCCCGATAATTAACTACATTGGTCCCGAAAATTAGAACATCCCGGCCATAGTATGAAACAGGACTTGACGTGTATACAGTATACTGAAGAAAAGCTGTGCAAATATTCTGTTAGTGACTGGATTTATTTACGATGAATGTGAACTTTATATCCATTATAAATATTCTGCATGTCGAATCTCTGGATCTACTAACCAGCATTTTAAATGATCATTACATCTTACTAACACAAATGTAGAGACGGCCGCCGTGTCTGTGCTGCTGTAGGGAATCCATGTGCTGTAACACCCCCCTGGTAAGTGAAATGCTGGGGGTGAGCAGGAGGAGGTGTGTGAGGCAGAAGCGTAACTAGAACTTGTGAGCCCCATAGCAACATTTAGAAGGGGCCCCAAACTCAGGTCTGCACAGAGAATGGGATGCGGTTATGTGGCCGGCGGTCACTATACAATCGCCGGGATCCCCACGGTTGGCATGCCGACCAACTGGGACTATTCCCACTCATGGGTATCTACGACACCCATAGAGCAGGTATAGAGTCCGCTGCGTGGTGAGTGTAGCGCGCCTGCAAGGAGCTTTGTTGCACTTGACTCCCCCTTCCCCGCCGGCCATCTAAATGCCGAGATCCCGCCGTCTGTATGGTGACCGTCACATGAACCCAAGCACAGAGAATGACAACAGGGACACAGAGAGAGTGCCGGCAAAGACGTAGAGACAGAGATAGGCAGCAGGGACATAGGGACAGAAAGTGGCAGCAGGGACAGATAGAGATGCAGCAGGGATATAGGGACAGAGAGACACAGCAGGGATATAGGAACAGATAGAGACACCATGGACGTAGGGACAGAGAGAGAGAGGCAGCAGGGACATAGGGACAGAAAGTGGTAGCAGGGACAGATAGAGATGCAGTAGGGATATAGGAACAGATAGAGGCACCACGGACGTAGGGACAGAGAGAGAGGCAGCAGGGACATAGGGACAAAGAGAGGCAGCAATGACAGAGATGCAGCAGGGATGTAGGAACAGATAGAGGCACCACGGATGTAGGAACAGAGAGAGAGAGAGGCAGCATGGACATAGGGACAAAGAGAGGCAGCAATGACAGAGATGCAGCAGGGATGTAGGAACAGGTAGAGAGCACCACGGACGTAGGGACAGAGAAAGGGGCAACAGGGACAGAGAGATGAAGATATAGGGAGAGAGGCATTACAAACTACACCTTCATAGTGCAGCCTGGGACCCCCATGGGAGCACCGCTCCCCCCATACCTACATAGGGAGCACCCACCAGGACCCCCCCCCCCCCCATACCAGCAGAGCCGGCCCTAACCAATATGATGCCCTAGGCAAGATTTTGGCTGGTGCCCCCTCGCACCACCGCTGGTTCTGCCTCTGACCTTGCTCCTCTTTCCCAGCACCATCACCCCTCACCCATAGCAGTCCTTGTACTGCCTATATTTTAAATAGGAACATTATGCACATTTGACGCACAGCCCAAAAAGGGGCATCTTCTTGCTGGGAAGGGGCATGGCCACACAATAGTAACCCAAATTCCAATTACGCCACACAGTGCTGCAACTTTAGTCACATTTTATCTTGCGATAGTGTCCATAATTCATATTACATCCCACAGTAGTATCACTGTACCTTATAAATGTTATGCACACCAGTGCCTGCAGGAATGTACTGGTGTCTGAACGGAGAGGGATGCAAAACAAATGAACTCACAGACAGACTGGGGAATATGACATTACGTACACAGAAGGTGATAGGGTAACAAAATAAACACAAAGTGAACAGAGAAGCCCAGAGGCTAAGAAACTGGGTGTCTCCCTAGTATTAGGAGTGCGCAGATGGAAAGAAGCAAGATGTTGTGTTTTAATACGTAGAGAACCCGAAATGCTGTTGCTAAGGGCAACAGCAAAACCCTAAAGGGTTACCAACGGGTGTGGCAGTAAACTCCTTGGTCAGAGATGGAATAATAGACACAAGGAGAGTTTCCACAATCCTAGTCCTCACTTGCAGTGCACTGGTTCAGCTTACTGCCACTAAACTGACACCAGAACACCTTGCACAGTGAGAAAGGATCCTGGCAGGCAAGTCTGAGAATACAGCCGCAAACTTGCTAAGTTCACAGAGTAGCAAAAGAACCCCAGCAAGTTAAACGACTGACTCCAGTCTTACTGCTAGGTCTGGATTGGCAGAGTGTAGTACCAAATCCCAAGGCCTATTTGCAGTAAGCAACAAACAAATACAAAGCTACACAGTACTGGCTAACTTTCAGGAACTGACTAACCAACAAAGATTCAGCAGCATCTGCTTAACCTGAGAAGAGGCCTTATATAGCAGGTGCTGTCCACGCCCCACTCAGACCTCACAGACTGTGAGCACAAAAACCAGCACCGGATCCCCTGCCGTGCACAAAGCCTGTAACCACTGCACAGCAAAAGACCCGAACCGGAGTATCAGCTGCGCTCAGGCCACTCCGCTAGCACTTGTCTCCCGGTTGCCATGACGACGTGGCAGCACAGGGCAGGAGACCCTAACAGTACCCCCCCTCTGACGAGGGGTCAAAGAACCCCTACCACCGGGTTTATCGGGGAACTGCGAGAAGAAAGAGCGTATCAGTCTGGGGGCATGAAGATCACAACTGCGCACCCATGACCGCTCCTCCGGGCCATACCCCTTCCAGTGCACCAAAAATGACAGCCGACCCCGAACCATCTTGGAGTCAAGAATCCTTTCAACAACAAATTCCCTCTGGCCACGTATCAGAAGAGGAGAAGGTCTTCCACTGGAAGAAGGATTACTAATCGCCCGTTTTAAAAGGGAACAATGAAATGTTTTATTGATACCCAAAGAACGGGGCAGATCTAACTGAAATGCCACCGGATTGATAACCCTAGTGATCTTATAAGGGCCGATGAACCGGGGGCCTAACTTATGAGATGGCTGTCTCAACTTCAAATTCTTGGTAGACAACCAGACGAAGTCTCCTAATTTGAAGCTGCAGGGTCTTTTCCGCTTATCAAAAACCCTTTTGGTCACTAATGACACAGACACAAGGGCTTTCTTCACTTTCCTCCAAATACCCCTAAGGACCGAAACCACAGAGGAACCACCAGGCGTGGAGTCCAGGGGGTCAAAAGAATTGGCCTTAGGATGATGCCCATACACACAAAGGAAGGGAGAGATCCCTGTAGCAGAGTGAGCCGCGTTGTTATAGGCAAACTCCGCCATGGACAGATGAGCAACCCAGTCAGTCTGACACTTGGAGACATAACACCTGAGGAACTGCTCCAAGGACTGGTTCACCCTTTCAGTCTGCCCATTAGACTGCGGATGGTAGCCTGACGACAAGCTGACAGAAATCTGGAGATCGGAACAAAATGCCCTCCAGAATTTGGCCACAAACTGGGATCCGCGGTCAGAGACCACATCAAGTGGCAACCCGTGGAGGCGCACAACATGCAGCATAAATAATTCAGACAGGCGTCTGGCCGATGGCAGCCCAACCAGTGGAACGAAGTGCGCCATCTTCGAAAACCTGTCAACGACAACCCAGATGGCTGTCATCCCCGAGGATTTGGGCAAGTCCACCACAAAATCCATTGAAATGTGGGTCCATGGCTTAGATGGAATAGAGAGTGGATGTAATGGGCCAACAGGAACCCCTCTAGGAGTCTTATTTCGGGCACAGATGTCACATGCCCGAACCGACTGATCCACATCCTTAGCCACTGAGGGCCACCACACAGCCCTAGATAGCAACTCCCGAGTTCTGGCAATACCCGGGTGACCTGCCGACTTCTTGGCATGGAATTCCAGGAACACTCGCTGTCTTAACCTAGGAGGCACAAACAAAAGACCTACCGGAAGGTCTGGAGGAGCCTGCTCCTGTGCTCTAAGGACTAATGATAAGAGGTCCTGGGTAATGCCCACTTTAATACATGATGGGGACACAATGGGCAATGGCTCCTCGTGGTCTCCTGGATTGGAGCAAAACTCCGCGAGAGCGCATCAGCCTTGATGTTTTTTGACCCAGGGCGATATGTTATCAAAAAATTAAAGCGAGCAAAAAACAAAGCCCATCGTGCCTGCCTGGCATTGAGACGCTTCGCTGACTCTAAATATGCCAAATTCTTATGGTCGGTGAGAATTGAGACCACAAACTTAGCCCCCTCAAGCCAGTGTCTCCACTCCTCGAGTGCATCCTTAATAGCCAACAATTCCCGGTTACCCACGTCATAATTCATCTCGGCAGGCGAAAATTTACGGGAAAAGTAAGCACAGGGATGAAGGCGATTATCAGACACTCCCATCTGAGAGAGCACTGCCCCAATACCCATCTCAGAGGCATCCACCTCCACCACAAAAGGACGCTCTGGATCTGGGTGTCGCAGCACCTTGGCCGAGACAAATGCCCTTTTGAGACGGGCAAAAGCCGCTTTGGCCTCACAAGACCAGTGAGCAACATCCGCCCCTTTCTTAGTGAGTGCCACCAAGGGCGACACTATAGATGAAAATCCAGCGATAAATCGTCTATAAAAATTCGCAAAGCCCAGGAAACGCTGAAGCGCCTTCAAACTAGTGGGCTGCACCCAATCCAGGACTGCCTGTACCTTGGAACCCTCCATTTGGAAACCTTCTGGGGAGATAATATATCCTAGAAATGCGATTTGCTGAACTTCAAATTCGCACTTCTCCAGCTTCGCCCCAAGCCGGTGGTCTCTGAGTTTCTGGAGGACTAAGCGTACATGCTTCCGATGTTCCTCCAGGGAATGGGAGAAGATTAGGATGTCATCTAAGTATACAACTAAGAATCTATCCAAATATTCCCTGAGCACATCGTTCATGAAATCCTGGAAGACTGCCGGGGCATTACAGAGCCCAAAAGGCATCACCAAATATTCATAATGCCCTGAGTGGGTATTAAAGGCAGTCTTCCATTCATCCCCCTCTCTTATTCGGATTAGATTGTACGCACCGCGTAGGTCAATCTTAGAAAAAATGGTGGCAGTACGAAGCTGGTCAAACAAGACCGAAATGAGAGGCAGTGGGTATGAGTTTTTAATCGTGATACGGTTCAATTCCCTGAAGTCGATGCAGGGTCGTAACGAACCGTCCTTTTTACCCACGAAGAAGAACCCCGACCCAACTGGAGACTGTGAAGGTCTGATAAATCCCTTAGCCAAGTTCTCCTGAATGTACTCTGCCATAGCCTGAGTCTCAGGACGTGACAGGGAGTACAACCTGCTCTTGGGAAGCTTAGCATTCGGTAACAAATCAATGGCACAGTCATAGGGGCGACGGGGAGGTAGTACCTCTGCAACTTTTTTGGAGAACACGTCCGCAAAATCTGCATAACATCCTGGCAATCCTGGCAAACTTAGCTGCGAAAGCCTGACTGGAAGGCTCAAGCAACTCCTGAAACAATCAGTACCCCAACTAAGAATCTCCCCAGAGACCCAGTCAAATTGAGGATTGTGTGCCCTTAACCAGGGTAACCCCAACACCAATGGTGCAAAAGTACAGACCGTCACATAAAAGGACAATTTTTCAGAGTGTGTGGCTCCAATAAACAAAGAAATCTGGCTAGTGCAAGAGGTAATTTTACCCTGGGATAATGGTTCCCCGTTTAACCCACAGATCTCAATTTCCGATGCCAAGGGTACTAAGGGAACAGAGTGTTTCAGGGCGAATTGGCGGTCCATAAAAACCCCGTCGGCCCCACTGTCCACAAAGGCCTCAGTCTTGACAGTTTGACCGAGGATCTTCAAGGTCACCGGAATTATAAAAGTCTTCTTGGGAAATTCTGACTTCTGGCCTGACAGGATATTTCCCATCACCCTCAGGCCCTGAAGTTTTCCGGCTTTTCTGGGCATGATACTACCACATGACCTTTATTCCCACAGTACAAACACAACCCCTGCTGTCTCCTCCGCGTCTTCTCACGCGAGGAGAGGCGGGTAGCCCCAATCTGCATAGGCTCCTCGGAAAATTCCTCAGAGTCTGAGGTTCCCTTGGGAAAGAAGGAAACCTCGGTCTCCCTTTCAAGCCTACGCTCTCTCAGCCGTCTATCCACCCGGATGGATAACTGCATGAGCTGATCCAAGCTATCAGGCAAGGGATATTGTACCAGTTGGTCTTTTATCTGGTTAGAAAGACCTCTTCGGTACTGTGTCTCAGGGCTGGGTCATTCCACTGAGTATCATGGGCCAACCTCCGAAACTCCGTACAGTAAACCTCAACTGGCCTTCGCCCTTGCTTAAGGATCGAAATCTGAGCCTCGGCTGAGGCCGTCTTGTCAGGGTCATCATACAACATGCCCAGTGCCGTAAAAAAAGCATCAACACTTTTAAGCGATGGACAGTCAGGCTGCAACCCATATGCCCAGACCTGTGGGTCTCCTTGTAGCAAGGAAATCACTATGCCCACCCGCTGAATCTCTGACCCAGAAGACTGAGGCCTAAGCTGGAAATATAGCTTGCAGCTCTCCTTGAAACAAAAGAACTGCGAGCGATCTCCAGAAAAACGATCCGGGAGATTTACTTTCGGCTCCTTAACCCCTGAAGGTGCTGCTGCTGCGGGAGCTCCGCCAGCGGCCTGGGAGGTGTGCATTTTAATGGACAAATCATTAAATTGTCGAGTCAAGACCTGCACCTGATTGACCACCTGTTGCAAAGTATTTTGAGGGGTATGCTCCATATTCCCACAAAATTTCAACAGGAGTATTTGGCTGCTGAATATGTTATGCACACCAGTGCCTGCAGGAATGTACTGGTGTCTGAACGGAGAGGGATGCAAAACAAATGAACTCACAGACAGACTGGGGAATATGACATTACGTACACAGAAGGTGATAGGGTAACAAAATAAACACAAAGTGAACAGAGAAGCCCAGAGGCTAAGAAACTGGGTGTCTCCCTAGTATTAGGAGTGCTCAGATGGAAAGAAGCAAGATGTTGTGTTTTAATACGTAGAGAACCCGAAATGCTGTTGCTAAGGGCAACAGCACAACCCTAAAGGGTTACCAACGGGTGTGGCAGTAAACTCCTTGGTCAGAGATGGAATAATAGACACAAGGAGAGTTTCCACAATCCTAGTCCTCACTTGCAGTGCACTGGTTCAGCTTACTGCCACTAAACTGACACCAGAACACCTTGCACAGTGAGAAAGGATCCTGGCAGGCAAGTCTGAGAATACAGCCGCAAACTTGCTAAGTTCACAGAGTAGCAAAAGAACCCCAGCAAGTTAAACGACTGACTCCAGTCTTACTGCTAGGTCTGGATTGGCAGAGTGTAGTACCAAATCCCAAGGCCTATTTGCAGTAAGCAACAAACAAATACAAAGCTACACAGTACTGGCTAACTTTCAGGAACTGACTAACCAACAAAGATTCAGCAGCATCTGCTTAACCTGAGAAGAGGCCTTATATAGCAGGTGCTGTCCACGCCCCACTCAGACCTCACAGACTGTGAGCACAAAAACCAGCACCGGATCCCCTGCCGTGCACAAAGCCTGTAACCACTGCACAGCAAAAGACCCGAACCGGAGTATCAGCTGCGCTCAGGCCACTCCGCTAGCACTTGTCTCCCGGTTGCCATGACGACGTGGCAGCACAGGGCAGGAGACCCTAACAATAAACGTTACTCCTCACAGTAGAGCCCCTTATTCACATTACATCACACTGAATAGCTCCTTATTCACATTACACCACACCTTATTGCTCTTTATTCACATTAGACAACACAGTAGTGCCCTTTCTATATGCAACGCCACATAGTAGAGCACCTTATACACATAATGTCACACATTAGTAATGCATTTATAACCAATTCCACACAGTAATGCCCCTTACACATATGAGACACATTAATGTCCTTATAAACATAATGCACCTTACACATTATGACAACCTTTATTAATGCCCTTTTACACATAATGTCTCTTACACATATGGCCGCACATTATTAATGCCCTTATACACATAATGACACACATAGTGGCCCTTTTAATGTTGCACATTATTAAAGCATTTTTACATGACACACATAATGCTCCTTACACATATTCTGAGCACTACTGCACAAACAACCCACTCACATGCACACAGCACTCACACTGACACTAACACTGTGACCTCTGCCTCTGCTTGGATACAGATGTGTCCTCACAAATCTTGCATCAATGCTAACGCCGGGCACCTTTTTTTATTTAATGAAAATGCATCTTATTTGCTTTGCTATGTGGCTGGGATGCACAAGCAGCTTCTGCTGATTAAACTGATATGCAGCATGCCTATATACTGTGTGAGACTGTGGCTGTATCTGCATATGAAATACAGAATATAGGCATGCTGCATATCATTTTAATCAGCAGAAGCTGATGATGCCCCATCGCATATCAAATGCCCTAAGCAATTGCCTAGTTTGCCTATGCCTATGGCCGGCTCTGCATACCAGCATAGGGAGCACCCCCAGCTCCTCCGTGGACAGCCTCTTCATGTTATCCGCCAGCAGCTGCGGAGTCAGCACACATGTGTGTTTTATTAACGCCATGTGTGTGGATAGATATACACGGATTTAAGTTTATATATCTATGTATTGTGTTTATTTTATTTTATTTTGTTTTGGGATGATTTAAATCATCAGACCCATTAATCTATCTGCTTTAGTTATACACATATATAAAAAAAAATCTCTTTTCTAGAATATGGACTTTACATTGTTATAATCTGGTCTATAATCTGGTCTATAAGGAAGTACCCAGACAGCACAGTACGCGGCGGCTCGTGGATTCCAAGTGGCACCGTCTCACTGACGCTTGGCCATACAGCCATTGCAAATAGCGGCTACACGAGGACTGAAGCCGCCCGTCCACACATGGAATCCAAGCGACATAGCCTCACGGATATCCCGGCTGCACAGCTATTCTAATTAGCGGCTGTACAAGGACTGAAGCCGCCCGGTCCTACGGGACCCATCAGCTACACAGCTGACGGCCGGCTACAATATAAGATTGGTCACGGTGTGACATAGAAATTCAGCTTCACGGCGTTCCTCATTACATCAACTGTACAGCTGCACGGAACCTTGGTAACCTACAGGTACCTCTAATAACATCAATATCTATTTGTTTGGCTCCTGGATGAACTACACAGTCAGAGCCAAGTGAGTCCAGTTGAAAAGATTAATTAGGCTGGCCAGCCATAGTGTAACCTATACTCACTAAATCCATCATAGAGAACTATGAAGTGAGAGTCACTTTATAATTGATACAGTGATATTATTTCCTGAACAGTTACAGTTTTAAAGAGACTGTTAAAAAATTTTTCAATCATTACAGGTTTTTTTTAAATATGAGGTCATTTAGAGGGACAATGGGGGTCATTCCGAGTTGTTCGCTCGTCGACGATTTTCGCAACGGAGCGATTAAGGCAAAAATGCGCATGGTAGGCAGTGTGCATGCGCTAAGTATTTTAGCACAAAACTTAGTAGATTTACTCACGTCCGAACGAAGAATTTTCATAGTTGTAGTGATCGGAGTGTGATTGACAGAAAGTGGGTGTTTCTGGGCAGAAACTGGCCGTTTTCTGGGAGTGTGCGGAAAAACGCAGGCGTGCCAGGATAAAACGCGGGAGTGTTTGGAGAAACTGGAGAGTGGCTGGTCGAACGCAGGGCGTGTTTGTGACGTCAAACCAGGAACGAAACGGGCTGAGCTGATCGCAGTGTAGGAGTAGGTCTCGAGCTACTCAGAAACTGGTAAGAATTTTCTATTCGCAGTTCTGCTAATCTTTCGTTCGCAATTCTGCTAAGCTAAGATACACTCCCAGAGGGCGGCGGCCTAGCGTGTGCAATGCTGCTAAAATCTGCTAATGAGCGAACGCGGAATGACCCCCAATGTTAGATGGTCTTTATTTATAATCTATCATGCACCAAATTAGTGACAACAATATTTAATATATAAATGTGGTCACTCTGAGGTTTGTGTTACATTTGGTTTTATTCGTATATATTTGGAAAAATAAGAAACCTTTTTTTATTGATAATACACACAATCTTCCTTCTGCGCATATATTGGTATTTGTTATTGCAAACCAGTTACTCGGCGCGGCGGTCACGTGACCTGGTGACGTCAGACTCAGAGGAAGCCCCAGTGCAGACAGGACACTGGCTCTTAGCTACTGAAAGACCTGCTCGTCACATGTTCCCGCCCTTCCTCCTCCTCAGTGCCCCGCCCACTTTCCTCCCCCTCATCCCGTGCTTCTATCCAGCCTCCTCCCCAGCTCTCGTGTCCCCGCCCCGTCTTGTCATGGACTCTGAGTGACAGCCGAGTCTCCTCCCTCTGTCACCGCCCCTACCCTATTGTCACCGCCCAGTCTTCTCCTCCTGACTTTCACGCTTCTAGAGCTCGGTGACGTGTTCTGGATGTTGTGGCGTAATGCGGGAGTGACGGTGACCGGCAGTGAGGTGAGCGCTGTGCCCGGTGTATCAGATCCGCCATGCTTGGTGTGTGTGAGCGGCTTCCCGCACAGGGATGGGGGGTGAGTGAGCGGCGGGCTGGGGATGTGCTGCTGCGTCATAATAAAGTGCACGTCATACCCCACAGGATGACGTCACCCAGCTGTACTCACTGCCAGCCTGAGGGGTAATAGTGACAGCAGCATCACCTCCAGCCTCAGCACATAACAAACATGGCGTCCCATTAAAAAATGTGATATATATATATATATATATTCTATGTATGTATGTATGTATGTATGTATGTGTATATATATATATGTATGTGTGTATATATATATATATATATATATATATATATATATATATATATAGTAAAACGTGTGTGGCAGAGCGAATGCAGGTAAGATATACGTGTACATTGTGTGTATACCGCCTAGCTGCCAGCATGTGAGTCTGTGTGCGCATTGCATGAAAGGATATTATATCCGCAGGAAAATACACTGTATAAAATTGCTCAAATTGTAGGGATCTGGTTCTGAAGATTCCTTAAGATGTATACACGCGGTGAGATCCTTGCTATGCCCGATTTTCACTTTGCGATTTCCCCTGAACTCCCTGGAGCCCAGCACCACCGATTTTGACTAACTTTTCTTGAGATATGGACTATGTGGGCTTACGATTTTGGCTTATGTGAGATGAACTAGATAGTACACCGATCTAGCAAGGATTGACTTGACTGCGCAGTCTATCTTTTCTTGCGATGCCGACCTGGCGGGACCGCGCATTGGGATCGAATCGGGATCGCAAGTGGCATAACACTTTGCGATTTTGACTAGTCAAAATTGAAAGAAAAAAATCTCACCGTGTGTACACACCTTTATGTACTCACTGCTGTTGCAATTTACACTATGCAGTTGAATTTGTGCTGTATTATAACCACTCAGTCTCAGGGATTTCTCCTTGTATGTGGAAGAAATATATTTCTTTGTGTGAGCGGGTGTGGTATGGAAGGTCGACAATGTCTAGGTCGACAGGTTCTAGGTCGACATGAGTTTTTTAATGTTATTTTGGTGTTGTTTTCTTCGTAGAGTGACCAGGAACCCCAATTAGTGCACCGCTTCGCTCGCCATGCTTCGAGCGAGGTGCCTTCGCTCTGCTACCGCTTCGCACGGCACAGATTACCATTCCAATCGTAGTACACGTGGATCGTTAAGTATGAAAAGGTTCAAAAAAAGAAAAAATTGTGAAAAACTCATGTCGACCTAGACACCCTGTCGACCTAGTTAATGTCGACCAATAGTGGTCAACCTAGTTACTGTCGACTTAGAGACCGGATCCCGTGTGAGCATCATAGATGGCAACCAGAGATCTTTCGTGTGATGTACTTAATCTTTGTTGGTATTAGTAGATGCCCCAAAAACTAGGCTGGCCAGCTTCAAAAACATCTATTACTAGATGGGACACTGCAGCCATCTGTTCCACTGTAATGGGCCCTACTCACTTGGCGATGTGCCGCCGAGGTGCCCGACGGCCGATACGGCCGACGAGCGACCCGGCGGCGGGGGGGCAGTGACGGGGGGGAGTGAAGTTTCTTCACTCCCCCCGTCACCCGGCTGCATTGAAGTGCAGGCAAATATGGACGAGATCGTCCATATTGGCCTGCATCCACAGCCGACGGGAGACCAGCGATGAACGAGCGCGGGGACGCGCATTGTTCATCGCTTAAGTCTCCACACTGAAAGATATGAACGAGTTCTCGTTCATTTATGAACGAGATCGTTCATATCTTTCAGAATATCGCCAAGTGTGTAGGGCCCATTACTGTTCCAGACACCATTTGGGCTAACTCAATGTGTGCTATTGGGGATTCTTGGGCTGTGCATCATGGTGCATCTTTGGATCAGTTGTGCAGGGCAGCAACCTGGTCATCTGTAGATTTCGCACACAGAGACAAAAAGGTTTCCTCACAGTACGGACAATACGTGTTTGGAATTCCCTGCCAGATAGAGTAGTAACAGCGGACTGCGTCCATTCATAAAACTTACTTTCTCTATCGTCCTAGTGGATGCTGGGGTTCCTGAAAGGACCATGGGGAATAGCGGCTCCGCAGGAGACAGGGCACAAAAAGTAAAGCTTTCCGATCAGGTGGTGTGCACTGGCTCCTCCCCCTATGACCCTCCTCCAAGCCTCAGTTAGATTTTTGTGCCCGGCCGAGAAGGGTGCAATCTAGGTGGCTCTCCTAAAGAGCTGCTTAGAAAAGTTTAGCTTAGGTTTTTTATTTTACAGTGAGTCCTGCTGGCAACAGGATCACTGCAACGAGGGACTTAGGGGAGAAGAAGTGAACTCACCTGCGTGCAGGATGGATTGGCTTCTTGGCTACTGGACATCAGCTCCAGAGGGACGATCACAGGTACAGCCTGGATGGTCACCGGAGCCTCGCCGCCGGCCCCCTTGCAGATGCTGAAACAAGAAGAGGTCCAGAATCGGCGGCAGAAGACTCCTCAGTCTTCTAAAGGTAGCGCACAGCACTGCAGCTGTGCGCCATTTTCCTCTCAGCACACTTCACACGGCAGTCACTGAGGGTGCAGGGCGCTGGGAGGGGAGCGCCCTGGGAGGCAAATGAAAACCTATTTGGCTAAAAAATACCTCACATATAGCCTTCGGGGCTATATGGAGATATTTAACCCCTGCCAGAATACACTAAAGAGCGGGAGACGAGCCCGCCGGAAAAGGGGCGGGGCCTATCTCCTCAGCACACAGCGCCATTTTCCTTACACAGCTCCGCTGGTCAGGACGGCTCCCAGGTCTCTCCCCTGCACTGCACTACAGAAACAGGGTAAAACAAGAGAGGGGGGGCAAAATAGTGGCAAAAATTATATTATAAAAGCAGCTATACAGGGAGCACTTATTATAAGGCTATCCCTGTCATATATAGCGCTTTTGGTGTGTGCTGGCAAACTCTCCCTCTGTCTCCCCAAAGGGCTAGTGGGGTCCTGTCTTCGTTAAGAGCATTCCCTGTGTGTCTGCTGTGTGTCGGTACGTGTGTGTCGACATGTATGAGGACGATATTGGTGTGGAGGCGGAACAATTGCCAAATATGGGGATGTCACCTCCTAGGGGGTCGACACCAGAATGGATGCCTTTATTTATGGAATTACGGGATAGTGTCAACACGCTAAAGCAGTCGTTTGTCGACATGAGACGGCCGGACAATCAGTTAGTGCCTGTCCAGGCGCCTCAAACACCGTCAGGGGCTGTAAAACGCCCTTTGCCTCAGTCGGTCGACACAGACCCAGACACAGGCACTGATTCCAGTGGCGACGGTGACGAATCAACCGTATTTTCCAGTAGGGCCACACGTTATATGATTTTGGCAATGAAGGAGGCGTTACATTTAGCTGATACTACTGGTACCACTAAACGGTATTATGTGGGGTGTGAAAAAACTACCTATAGTTTTTCCTGAATCAGAAGAACTAAATGATGTATGTGATGAAGCGTGGGTTGCCCCCGATAAAAAGATGCTAATTTCAAAGAAGTTATTAGCTTTATACCCTTTCCCGTCAGAGGTTAGGGCGCGCTGGGAAACACCTCCTAGGGTGGATAAGGCGCTCACACGCTTATCTAAACAAGTGGCGTTACCCTCTCCTGAGACGGCCGCACTTAAAGATCCAACAGATAGGAGGATGGAAAATATCCAAAAAAGTATATACACACATACAGGTGTTATACTACGACCAGCTATAGCGTCAGCCTGGATGTGCAGTGCTGGAGTAGTTTGGTCAGAGTCCCTGATTGAAAATATTGATACCCTGGATAGGGACAATGTTTTACTGTCTTTAGAGCAAATAAAGGATGCATTTCTTTATATGCGTGATGCACAAAGGGATATCTGCACACTGGCATCACGGGTAAGTGCTATGTCCATTTCGGCCAGAAGAAGTTTATGGACGCGACAGTGGTCAGGCGATGCGGACTCAAAACGGCATATGGAAGTTTTGCCGTATAAAGGGGAGGAGTTATTTGGAGTCGGTCTATCAGATTTGGTGGCCACGGCTACAGCCGGGAAATCCACCTTTTTACCTCAAGCTACTCCCCAACAGAAAAAGACACCGACTTTTCAACCGCAGTCCTTTCGTTCCTTTAAAAACAAGAGAGCAAAGGGATATTCATATCTGCCACGAGGCAGAGGAAGGGGGAAGAGACACCAACAGGCAGCTCCTTCCCAGGAACAGAAGCCCTCCCCCGCTTCTACAAAAGCCTCAGCATGACGCTGGGGCTTCTCAAGCGGACTCGGGGGCGGTGGGCGGTCGTCTCAAGCATTTCAGCGCGCAGTGGGCTCACTCGCAGGTAGATCCCTGGATCCTGCAGATAATATCTCAGGGGTACAGGTTGGAACTAGAGACAGATCCGCCTCGCCGTTTCCTGAAGTCTGCTTTACCAACGTCCCCCTCCGAAAGGGAGACGGTTTTGGAAGCCATTCACAAGCTGTACTCTCAGCAGGTGATAGTCAAGGTACCTCTTCTACAACAGGGAAAGGGGTATTATTCCACTCTATTTGTGGTACCGAAGCCGGACGGCTCGGTAAGACCTATTCTAAATCTGAAGTCCTTGAACCTGTACATAAAGAAGTTCAAGTTCAAAATGGAGTCACTCAGAGCAGTGATAGCGAACCTGGAAGAAGGGGACTTTATGGTGTCCTTGGACATCAAGGATGCGTACCTCCACGTTCCAATTTACCCCTCACACCAGGGGTACCTCAGGTTCGTTGTACAAAACTGTCACTATCAGTTTCAGACGCTGCCGTTCGGATTGTCCACGGCACCTCGGGTCTTTACAAAGGTAATGGCCGAGATGATGATTCTTCTTCGAAGAAAAGGCGTATTAATTATCCCATACTTGGACGATCTCCTAATAAGGGCAAGGTCCAGAGAACAGCTAGAGAGGGGATTAGCACTGTCTCAAGAAGTGCTAAAACAGCACGGCTGGATTCTGAATATTCCAAAATCCCAGTTAATGCCGACAACTCGTCTGCTGTTCCTAGGGATGATTCTGGACACGGTTCAGAAAAAGGTTTTTCTCCCGGAGGAAAAAGCCAAGGAGTTGTCCGAGCTTGTCAGGAACCTCCTAAAACCAGGAAAGGTGTCTGTACATCAATGCACAAGAGTCCTGGGAAAAATGGTGGCTTCTTACGAAGCAATTCCATTCGGCAGATTCCATGCACGAATTTTCCAGAGGGATCTGTTAGACAAATGGTCAGGGTCGCATCTTCAGATGCACCAGCGGATAACCCTGTCTCCAAGGACAAGGGTATCTCTTCTGTGGTGGTTGCAGAGTGCTCATCTATTGGAGGGCCGCAGATTCGGCATACAGGATTGGATCCTGGTGACCACGGACGCCAGCCTGAGAGGCTGGGGAGCAGTCACACAAGGAAGAAACTTCCAGGGAGTGTGGACGAGCCTGGAAACGTCTCTTCACATAAACATTCTGGAACTAAGAGCAATCTACAATGCTCTAAGCCAGGCAGAACCTCTGCTTCAAGGAAAACCGGTGTTGATCCAGTCGGACAACATCACGGCAGTCGCCCATGTGAACAGACAGGGCGGCACAAGAAGCAGGAGTGCAATGGCAGAAGCTGCAAGGATTCTTCGCTGGGCAGAGAATCATGTGATAGCACTGTCAGCAGTGTTCATCCCGGGAGTGGACAACTGGGAAGCAGACTTCCTCAGCAGACACGACCTTCACCCGGGAGAGTGGGGACTTCATCCGGAAGTCTTCCACATGCTGGTAACCCGTTGGGAAAGACCAATGGTGGACATGATGGCGTCTCGCCTCAACAAAAAACTGGACAGGTATTGCGCCAGGTCAAGAGATCCGCAGGCAATAGCTGTGGACGCGCTGGTAACGCCTTAGGTGTACCAGTCGGTGTATGTGTTTCCTCCTCTGCCTCTCATACCAAAAGTATTGAGAATTATACGGCAAAGAGGCGTAAGAACGATACTAGTGGTTCCGGATTGGCCAAGAAGGACTTGGTACCCGGAACTTCAAGAGATGATCACGGAAGATCCGTGGCCTCTACCTCTAAGGAGGGACTTGCTTCAGCAGGGTCCCTGTCTGTTTCAAGACTTACCGCGGCTGCGTTTGACGGCATGGCGGTTGAACGCCGGATCCTAAAGGAAAAAGGCATGCCGGAAGAAGTCATTCCTACTTTGATTAAAGCAAGGAAGGAAGTAACCGTGCAACACTATCACCGCATTTGGCGAAGATATGTTGCGTGGTGCGAGGATCGGAGTGCTCCGACGGAGGAATTTCAACTGGGTCGATTCCTACATTTCCTGCAATCAGGATTGTCTATGGGTCTCAAATTGGGATCTATTAAGGTTCAAATTTCGGCCCTGTCGATTTTCTTTCAAAAAGAATTGGCTTCAGTTCCTGAAGTCCAGACTTTTGTTAAGGGAGTGCTGCATATACAGCCTCCTGTGGTGCCTCCAGTGGCACCGTGGGATCTCAATGTGGTTTTGGAATTTCTAAAATCTCATTGGTTTGAACCACTAAAAAAGGTGGATTTAAAATATCTCACATGGAAAGTGACCATGTTACTAGCCCTGGCTTCGGCCAGGAGAGTGTCAGAACTGGCAGCTTTATCTTACAAAAGCCCATATCTGATTTTCCATTCGGACAGGGCAGAACTGCGGACTCGTCCGCATTTTCTCCCTAAGGTGGTGTCAGCATTTCATCTGAACCAGCCTATTGTAGTGCCTGCGGCTACAAGTGACTTGGAGGACTCCAAGTTACTGGACGTTGTCAGAGCATTAAAAATATATATTGCAAGGACAGCTGGAGTCAGAAAATCTGACTCGTTGTTTATATTGTATGCACCCAACAAGATGGGTGCTCCTGCGTCTAAGCAGACGATTGCTCGTTGGATCTGTAGCACAATCCAACTTGCACATTCTGTGGCAGGCCTGCCACAGCCTAAATCTGTAAAGGCCCACTCCACAAGGAAGGTGGGCTCATCTTGGGCGGCTGCCCGAGGGGTCTCGGCATTACAACTTTGCCGAGCAGCTACGTGGTCAGGGGAGAACACGTTTGTAAAATTTTACAAATTTGATACTCTGGCTAAGGAGGACCTGGAGTTCTCTCATTCGGTGCTGCAGAGTCATCCGCACTCTCCCGCCCGTTTGGGAGCTTTGGTATAATCCCCATGGTCCTTTCAGGAACCCCAGCATCCACTAGGACGATAGAGAAAATAAGAATTTACTTACCGATAATTCTATTTCTCGGAGTCCGTAGTGGATGCTGGGCGCCCATCCCAAGTGCGGATTATCTGCAATAATTGTACATAGTTATTGTTTACTAATTCGGGTTATTGTTAAGAAGCCATCTTTCAGAGGCTCCTCTGTTATCATACTGTTAACTGGTTTTGATCACAAGTTGTACGGTGTGATTGGTGTGGCTGGTATGAGTCTTACCCGGGATTCAAAATTCCTCCCTTATTGTGTACGCTCGTCCGGGCACAGTACCTAACTGGCTTGGAGGAGGGTCATAGGGGGAGGAGCCAGTGCACACCACCTGATCGGAAAGCTTTACTTTTGTGCCCTGTCTCCTGCGGAGCCGCTATTCCCCATGGTCCTTTCAGGAACCCCAGCATCCACTACGGACTCCGAGAAATAGAATTATCGGTAAGTAAATTCTTATTTTCTCATACGTCCTAGAGGATGCTGGGGTCCACTTCAGTACCATGGGGTATAGACGGTTCTGCAGGAGCCATGGGCACTTTAAGACTTTTCAAGGGTGTGAACTGGTTCCTCCCTCTATGCCCCTCCTCCAGAACTCAGTTTAGAAAATGTGCCCAGGCAGCCTGGATGCACTCCAGGGGAGCTCTACTTAGTTTCTCTAAAAGACTTTATGTTAGGTTTTTTATTTTCAGGGAGGACTGCTGACAACAGTCTCCCTGCTTCGTGGGACTGAGGGGGCAGAAGTAGGAATCATCTTTCTGAATAGTTTCATGGCTCTGCTTCTGGCTGACAGGACACCATTAGCTCCTGAAGGGAACTGAACACTAGCTGCGGCTATGCGCTCACTCCCACAGCCCGCCGTCACCCCCTTTACCAAGCCAGAAGGCAGAAGACAGGTGAGTGTAAGACGAAAGGGATCTTCAGATATCTTGACGGCTGAAAGGTACCGCGCTGCGCGCCATGCTACCCATCACACACAGGCACTGCAGGGCGTGGGGGGGGGGGGGGGCGCCGGCGTCCTGGGCAGCATGAAACCTACTAAAACTGGCATAAATAAGGGGCATAAGATGCTGAGGCACAGTACTACCCCTGCCAGTATAAGTATTAGTTCAAAAGATCTGAGGAGAAACGCGCCATTATGGGGGCGGGGCTTCCCCCTCAGTCAGCCAGCACACTGCTCAGCGCCTTTTTTCTCTCCCTCCAGGCTTCAGAGAAGAACGCTGGTCCTCCTCCACTGCTGAACTAAGTATCTGGGTGCTAAACAGGGGGGGCACAGTGAAATTTGGTGCTATACATATATAATATTGTGTGATTATAAAAGCGCTACAGGTCTGTGGGCATTTTGTGTTACACAGACATTTTATTACTGGCGCTGGGTTGTGAACTGGCAAATCCTATCTGTGTCCTTCTAATAGATTTTACTGTGGGTCTGTTCCCTACAAGTCCCGGAGTGTCTGTGGTGTGGTTGTGCATGTGTGTGACATGTCTGAGGCAGGGAGTTCTTCCCCTGAGGGAGCCATTTTAGGGACACAGAGTTGTAATGTGGTGGCACTGCCGACACACCATGAGCCTGAATGGGTGAAAGAAATACGTGATAGTGTGAATCATATCAGTAAGAGATTAGATAAGTCTGAGTCTCATGCAGAAAACTGGAGAAAATCAGTGGAAGATGTGATTTTTAGTGGTTCTGCTTTTTCATCCGCAGGCGACCCCTCTGGGTCACATAAAAGACCATTTGCACAAATAGTACAAACTGATACCGACATGGACTCTGATCCCTGTGTCGACGATAGTGATTCCAGGGAAATAGATCCTAAATTGGCAAAAAGCATTCAATACATGATTGTTGCTATAAGGGAGGTTTTGGAAGTTACGGAAGCCCCTCCTGTACCTCAGGAGAAGGCTTATTTTTATAAAGAAAAGAAAATTATTGTAACTTTCTGCTGCGGGGTACACTGGGCTCCACAAGGATAGACATTGGGGTGTAGAGTAGGATCTTGATCCGAGGCACCAACAGGCTTAAAAAGCTTTGACCTTCTTCCCAAGATGCATAGCGCCACCTCCTCTATAACTCTGCCTCCCTGCACAGGAGCTCAGTTTTGTAGTTGGTGCTGCAGATAGCAGGCACATAACAGCTGTTTGCCTGAACATCACCGCTGTCCCCTGGAATAGGTGAGCTTACATGGTTCCCGGGACTGTAGCCTACCAGCAGCATATTGTGATCTCTGCATTCCAGTGAGGACTACTTTGGCATCTGTGGGAAGTGATATAGAGATTCTACATGCTTTTATCTTTTTATGTGATGTAAGTGCGAATTTGTCAAAATAAAATCTGTACACCTTTTAAGGACGTCTGCACTATAAGCCTCTTTCTGCTTCATGTGTGTGAGCCATTGTGTTTTACCATTGTGGTAGACACGTACACACCATATTTAGGTTGGAATTATGGAGAAAGAAGATCTCCCGTTCTCTGGAAGTCGACATAAGAGAAAGAAAGTTGTGATGAGCTCATTTTTACAAGTTGCTTTGTGAGTGCAGATTTGTCTTTTGAGACACATTGATTATAAAAAAGGTCTCTGCACTATATTCTTTTCTCTTTTTCTGTGAATTACATCCTCTTTTAAATTGGATGTAAGATACATATAGGCTCTAAGAATATGAAGATATTCCTATACATGTAAGCCTAGTGAAGCGCCAGAGTGGAATACTACTTGTTTGTATTGAAATTGTCTTGGAAGCAGGTGAAACTTCCTTTTGTATTTTTCACTGGGCTGATTCACTTGGTTTGATTGCGCACTCTGTCTCCACCAAAGTTTGTTTTTAGAGGGGCTGCTCCAGACAGCCCTAAGAAGAGCTTTTTTGAAGAAAAAGTGAAGACTACAAGGGCAGCAGCGGTGTGTAAATGTCAGAGACATTCACTGCTGCAGTTCCAGCTCTCCCCAGCGGCGCTGTACACTCCCGAGCCCTGGTTGCCGGGTAACTACAGCAGGAGGCTCCGTTTTTCTTCCAGTTAGACACACACGGCTGGGGCTCTCCGGGATCGCGTGGCCGCGCTTCGGGAGGTGGTGAGTCCCGTTCACGGGACCCGCGCTGTATCGCGATCCGGCGCTGCCGGTGGACACTGTGGCATACAGGCGACCCCACAAGGCCACCTCTCATAAACCTATTTATATTGGCCCACAGTACCAGGTGGTTATGCCAGCAGAGGGGAAAAGGCTTAGACCTGTAGTCCCTCCCCCAGTCCCAGGGCACCATTTACAGTAAATGTTCCCGCACTGGAGCTGCATATCTGTCTCTCCCTCACTCCCAGTCAGTGTTTGGGCGCCATTTCGCTTAGCTACACTGTTCCTGGGACTGCTTGGGCAAATCCTCCTTTGTAAAGCCGCCTGATGATAGCGCTGTGACTTTACAAGACACTTAAGTATTCTACATGTCATTTAGACAGTGTTAGTTAAGAAAAAGTGCATTTAGTCAGGGTTCTCTGGTACAAGTACCCTGTGATATACATCCAGTTCTTACTGTGCAGTGTTATATCTAATGACTACATAGCTATATATAAGCTGGTCCAGTGCAGTATTATTGTTTGTAATAACCTCTGCATTGTACAACTGTGACTACATGTGTGTGCATTAGCTGGCTGGGTGGGTTTCATTTCGTGTCTCTCACTCAGCCTGCCATCCCTATATTCTATAACCTGAGGGGGCTTGGTGCGTCAGGTTTATAATACTGTAATATAGGATATTCACAAGATATACTCTAATTGTATTTTTCTCTGTGATTTTAGCCACCATATCTCTCCTATATCCCTGCTTGTGCTGACTACACTGCGCAGGGGTTTGGGCAAGAGGTATTGTGCTGCTGACAATTGTACTGTGTTACCTGATATAACTTGCAATATCATGTCTGCTTCTGAGGGTAACGGTTCTGAGGCTGAACACACTGCTGGTGTTGCTGACGCCACAGATCCCTATGAGAAGAATATAGCAGCTGAGGGCTCGTTCTGGGGGCTCCTTGCCTCCCAGTGGGACTGTGGCAACGGGGGTCCATAATGACCCGCCAAGGGCTACTTTCTCCACACTTCTGAATACGCTAGTTACTAAACTAACGCCCCCCTATGGGACATCCTATGCTGGTTCAATCGTATGTGGTCCCCGCGGCTAACCCGCCGTGGGCAGATAACTTGTCCGCTCAATTGAAGAAATTGAACCAGTCTTTGACTGCTAAAAAGTCTGACCCTCGCTCGCCTAAGACCAAGGGGTCCTCTAACCGAGCTCTTACCTACTCACAATCCACTGCTGTCACTGATGTCTGATGAAGATGGTGCTTACACTGACCCCACAGATTCTGACACAGATACTGCTGATGGGGAGGGTAGTTCACAAGTGGATGTTCCTGATCTTTTGGAGGCTGTTAAGTTGATTCTACAGATTACGGATGATCCCGAGCCATCCGTTCCTCCTAAGAAACCAGATAGGTTCAAGCGTCAGAAGGTGGTTAAACAAGTTTTACCTCATTCTGATCACCTGGTGGATATACGTCAGGAATCCTGGGAAAATCCAGGGAAGACGTTTGTGCCTCACAAGAAGATGCTGGCTCGCTATCCCCTCGCACCAGAGCTGTCAAAAAATTGGGAGACGCCTCCTCCAGTGGACTTGCATGTGGCAAGGATGGTGGTTTCCTCAGCTCTACCTGTCACTAGCGTCACGTCTCTGAAAGAGCCTACGGATAAACGTGTGGAGGGTTGTCTGAAAGCGATTTACACCCTCATGGGTACTGCACAAAGGCCCACTATTGCAGCAACATGGGCTACAGAGGCTATTGAAGCGTGGGCCCTAGAGTTGGAAGCTGAAATCTCTTCTGACCATGCTAGACAGTGCTTGTCATATATTGTCACAGCTTCTCACTATATTAAAGAGGCGGCTTCTGATGCCGGTATTCTAGCAGCCAAGGCCTCTACTACGTCAGTCCTGGCCCGCCGGATATTGTGGCTGAGATCCTGGTCCGTGGATCTGGATTCTAGAAAAACCCTGGAGTTACTCCCTTTCAAGGGAGATATTCTGTTTGGGGAGGACTTAAATAAGATAGTGGCTGATTTGACTACTGCCAAAACTGCCTGTCTGCCAAGTACCGCTCCTTCTGTGCCGAAGGCTAAAAGTACTTCCTTTCGTCCTTCAGGTAAAGCAAAAGGTCAGGCGTACCACAAACAGGCCCACACTTCCAAACCTGGTAAGCCAAAGCCCAAAAGAGCCTGGGCTGCCCGTTGGGCAGCTTCCAAGACCGATGAGCCTGCCGCATGACAGGGCGGGGATCCCAGGGTGGGGGGCCGGCTTCTAGGGTATACACAGGATTGGTTGAAGACCACTTCAGATGCCTGGGTACGGGAAGTCGTCACTCGAGGTTACGCCATAGCCTTCAAAAACCGCCCCCTCATCGATTTAGCCTGACAGACGTCCCTTCGGACCAGACAAAGGCAAAGACTCTCCATTCGGTGGTACAGACCCTCCTGGACACAGGAGTGGTAGTACAGGTGCCTCTTGCTCAGAGAGGCCAGGGGTACTATTTTCCGCTATTTCTAGTCCCGAGACCGAATGGGTCCTCCCGGTCCATTCTCAACAAGGCATTGAACAAGTTTGTGAGAGTCTCCAAGTTCCGTATGGAAACCCTTCACTCTATCGTTCTGACCTTGAAACCTGGGGATTATATGGTCTCCCTGGATATACAGGATGCTTACCTGCATATTCCTATAGCAGTTTCGCATCAGCAATACCTGAGGTTTGCGATTGGCAACCTCCATTACCAGTTTCGGGCGTTACCTTTTGGTTTAACCACGGCTCCGCGAGTCTTCACCAGAGTTATGGCGGTGATGACGGTGGTACTCCGCCGTCAAGGGCTCAGGATCCTACTGTATCTGGACGACTTGTTGATCCTGGCAAATTCCCCAGAAATTCTCCTACGTCAACTAGATCTGACGGTCCGGTTTCTGCAAGCCCACGGGTGGCTCATCAACTGGAAGAAATCCTCCCTGGCCCCTGCTCAGAGCATAGTGCACCTGGGAGCGCTATTGGACACGCACAACCAGCAGTTGTTCTTGTCTGAGGAAAAAATCCTGAAGCTTCAGGACAGGATTCGTTGCTTCCTCAAGTGTCGATACATTCGGCGATGCAGGTGCTGGGCCTCATGGTGTCAGCATTCGACATGGTGGAGTATGCTCAATTCCATTCTCGCCCCCTCCAGAGGCTGTTTCTGGCCAAATGGGACGGCCTGCCTCACCGGATTAGGTCTCGCATGATCTCATTGACTCCGGAGGTCCATCTGTCGCTGTACTGGTGGCTCCAGGACCAACAATTGTGCAGGGGACGTCCCTTCTGGATATCCGACTGGGTCCTGTTGACGACAGATGCCAGTCTAAGGGCTTGGGGCGCGGTGTTGGAGCAACACTCACTTCAGGGTTGGTAGACCAAGGAGGAGTCTCTCCTCCCGATCAACATTCTGGAATTGTGGGCAGTCTTCAACTCATTGAACCTGGCCCAGTATTTAATTCAGAACCGTCCTGTTCAAATACAGTCGGACAACGCCACCACAGTGGCTTACATAAATCATCAAGGCGGCACTCAAAGCCGCTTGGCAATGAAGGAAGTCTCACGGATTCTTCAATGGGCGGAACGCCATCTACCGGCCATATCGGCAATATTCATTCCGGGAGTCCTGAATTGGGAAGCGGACTTTCTCAGTCGTCAGGACGTACACACCAGAGAGTGGGGCCTCCATCCAGAAGTGTGTTGTGTATCCAACCTCCCTATGTCCCGCCTGTGGCTCCTTGGGACTTGTCGGTGGTTTTGGAGGCGTTACAAGAGTCTCCATTTGGTTCAGCTGATCTTAAGTGTCTTTCCCTTAAGGTGGTGTTTCTACTGGCTATTGCCTCAGCTAGAAGAGTGTCGGATTTGGGTGCCTTGTCTTGTAGTTCCCCATATCTGATATTTCATTGTGACCGGGCGGTTCTTAGGACTCGTCCCGGATATTTACCTAAGGTGGTTTCTTTTTCATCCACTAGGGGTCACTGGAGTACTCTTGAGATATGGACTGGGCGTAGCCGGGAATGGCACATATTTAAATATTTAAATTAGTAACTGGCCATCCCCTCCATACTCCCAGAAACCCTTCAGTATTTTTCTGTGCCTCCAGTCGGGAAGGTACTAGTGGACGAGAGTTCCACAGAAAACTTCAATGTTTTTTTATTTTTTTTCCACACTCCCTTCCCAGTTTATCAAGAAACTTGGGTCCGGGTTTGTTGGTGCTGCAGAAGGCAGCAGATGGTCTGCCGGTGCCCATGGAAAGGGCCCCGCCATTGACCAAAATCAGCCGAGCTGATGGCAGCCTCTGGCTGCTCAAGGAAGCAGGACGGCGCTTAGCAGAGAAGCCCCGTCATGGCCTCCACGGGTGGTGCAGGTACTGAGCGGTTAGGCAGGTATCACTGCCGCCGCTCACTCATTTACTTTCTATGCCGGACGGTCAGCTCACGCTGCCGCCCATTATGTGAAACATGTATTTGTTTATGTATTTCTTAACAATATGTGTTTATACAGGTTGAGTATCCCATATCCAAATATTCCGAAATACGGAATATTCCGAAATACAGACTTTTTTGAGTGAGAGTGAGATAGTGAAACCTTTGTTTTCTGATGGCTCATTGTACACAAACTTGGTTTAATACACAAAGTTATTAAAAATATTGTATTAAATGGCCTTCAGGCTGTGTGTATAAGGTGTATATGAAACATAAATGAATTGTGTGAATGTACACACACTTTGTTTAATGTACAAAGTTATTAAAAATATTGGCTAAAATTACCTTCAGGCTCTGTGTATAAGGTGTATATGTAACATAAATCAAGTCTGTGCTTATATTTAGGTCCCATCGCCATGATATCTCATTATGGTATGCAATTATTCCAAAATACGGAAAAATCCGATATCCAAAATACCTCCGGTCCCAAGCATTTTGGATAAGGGATACTCAACCTGTACTCATTTATGCTGCCTGCCACATCCCTAGGGGGTGAGAACACCCGCTTCCTAAGCCGCTCATTGCCACCGGCCACGGTAACTCAGCGCCACTGGGCGCTTGCAGGTGGAGCCAGCGAGCAGTCCCTGGCACTGCAGCAGGGACGCTTGCCTCTCAGAACAGCTTCTGTAAAGGAGAGAGCGGGTCAGCTGACCGCGGACAGCTCTCCCTGCTGCCGCGGCCAGCTCTTTCGTCCGCTCCCCAGTCTCCGATGATGGCTCCCAGCGCTCCCCGGCTCCCAGCACAGGCTGCGCACGCGCCGCTCCCCGGCTCCCAGCACAGGCTGCGCACACGCCGCTCCCCGGCTCCCAGCACAGGGTAAGGGGGTAGAAGCCGCACACGCCGCTTTTGAACGCACACGCCGCTCCCAGTATACATTTCCGCTGCTCCCCGACTCCTGTCCGTTGAAACAAAGGGGGGAGCAGGGGGGGAAGTCGGCGCTTCAATGACAGATGACCGCGGACAGCTCTAATGGCTGCTGCGAAGACGCAGGTGAGAGAGGAAGGAGGATTACCCGCAGGAGGCCCCATAACTAAGCTGTGTTTATGGCAGCAAACAAAGCAGGCTTTAAGCCTGGAAGGGGGTAAAAGAAATTAGTGCTGCTGGGCACTACAAGAGCCTCTGTTACCTGTAGAGGGGTGTGTATATATATATATATATATATAATATATATATTTATATACTGTGTGTGTACATGGATATGTATATGTTTACAGAGGTGTGCTTGTGTGCATATATATGTATATGGCTTGAAAATCTATTCTTGCAATAGCAAGCACATGGCCGGACACCATTTTTAACATTACTTCCTGGTTCTTCCCAGGTAGTGGCTGCCCTACAACACTCAGCCTCTGGAGGAGCCGGGGTGGTGGTGGGAATTTTATTTTCTTTGTTTTGTAGTGCAGGTTTCACTATTGCAGTTAAACACGTGCACTGTAAATGCAAACGTGGTACTAAGTCACGGTACTGGTCTGTCATTCTAGACTGGCTTGTCAGTGTACATAATCATCACTGCACAGTCGGTCGGACAGATGTCGAATAAATACGACTGCACCCTTGCCGATCCTCTTTCAGGGGAAGGCTGGCGCATGTACTGCCTGAGGAAGATTTGTTATCAATTGTCTTATAATTTGAGTGTTTCAGCTACGTTGCTTGCTGCTGAATCGACGCCAGCCCTCATATCACATAGCAGGCAACAGGGCAGTACGTCAGGTTCTCCACGAAGCCTTAACCACATTCTTCCAGTGAGACCATTGTTAATATTGGTGTTATACCTTGCCAGTGTCAGGCTATGACGTTTAAATACCCGTCAGAGCATGCCCTACAGTGTACAGCAGTATGGCGATTGCTTCGCCCTGCTTTGGTGGGGGTTTCAGGTTACCAAGGCTGTAGTGGCATGGCCATACCGGTCACGTTTGCCCTACAATAGGAACACCTTAGACTTCTCGCTGATCCACGTTTGTCATTCTGCTCATCTCGCCTTTCAGCTTCACTAGTTAACGACGTGCATTTTTGCTACGTTCTTAACAGGCAGAGTCAGATTATAAACAAGAATAGAAGCTTTACTTTACATGGTCCTGTCTTGGATACAGGCTTTTCGCAGACCACAAGGGAGGAAAATTCAGATTTCTTACCTTTTGTCTTTACAAATTCCTGACTAGAAATGCTCAGGATATAGGCTTTACACTTCAGTCCTTCCAAGGCCGTGCTACAGCAGCAGCCATACCCAGACCATGTGGTAGAATACGGGTAAGGTACTGCCATATACTTCGAGACACACAGCGTACAAAATATAGTTTGACGGGTTTCCACCATTGCCATTTGCAAGACATGTCTACCTCCGTCATACAACAAGACGGCGGTTTTGCAGACCGTGACACAAACTCTATTAGGCTCAGCAGTTTGATGCCGTAGTTAACACCTGGATGACTGTCAGTCCTCTACTGACCCTAGAGACAGTACATCACTTATTACATATTATACATGGAATATTTGCAGTCGGCATGTTGGAATCCGCAGTAATTCTGGATTACAATGTTCATTCTGGGAGTGGACAACTGGGAGGCAGATTATCCCAGCGGTCAGGATTTTCATCCAGGAAACTGGACATTATATTCAGGAGCGGTACTGATGTTGGTCCAGAGGTGGAGTTCCCCACAGGGGAATCTATGGCATTTTGCAAAAAAATCATCAAACATCTCAGGAGGTGTCCAGAACAAGAGCTCCAAAGGCAGGGGCAGTGGATGCTCTCATGAGCGCGTGGCCGTACAGCTTTGTGCATCTTTTTCCACCGTTTACGCTGCTTTCTCGGTTGCTAAAACAGACCAAACGAGAGTCCACGACGGTCGTACTAGAGGTGCCTCATTGGACTCGGAGAGCATGGTTCTCGGATCTCCGCAACCTACTCGCAGCCGATTCTTAACCGCTCCTGCCATGTCCGGATCTGTTACAACAGGTTTCGTGTCTTTACCCCGATTTCGCGAGGCAGCGCTTGACGGGGAGGCTGTTGAAACCTCCCTCTTAAGAAGGGAGGGCATTCCACAATCTGTTCTCCCAACCATGTTAAGTGCTAGGAAGCCGGTTACGTCAGCTCATTATCACAGAATATGGCGTGCCTATTTAGGTTGGTGTGAAGCTCGGAAGTTCCGACATTATCTTTATCAGTATCCCGTCTTTTAATATTTTTACAGACTGAGTTAGGTGAAGGACTACATTTCTGCACTCAAGGTGCAGGTCTTGGCCTTGTAAATTTACCTGCAAAGGCGTTTGGCTCTTTTGCTGACTGTACTTACTTTCCAGCAAGGTGTCCTCAGAGTACAACCTCCATTTATACCACCTACAACGCCATGGGACTTGAATCTGGATGTTGATTTTTTTACAGTCTTCATATTTTGAATCCTTACAACAAGTGGAGGTTAAGTTTCTCACTTGAAAAAATTTTTTTTCTTAGCCTCATCAAGGCGTGTTTCTACATTGGGTGCCTTGTCATGCAAGCCACCTTATCTTGTGTTTTATAATCATAGAGCGGAACTTCGCACGAATTCCGTTTTCCTAGAAAAGATGGTGTAATGTTACACATCAATTACTAAATCGTAGTTCCTGTGTTATCAGTAGGTTCAGGAACTTCAGCTACTTTAGATGTGGTACGCGCACTACGCGTTTATGTAGCCAAACATTAATTGTACGTTAAACAGTTACATTGTTTGTTCTCTATAATATGGTTAAGATAGCTTAGCCAGCTTTCAAGCAGACCTTATACCATATGTCAGGCTTAGCTTCATACTAGACAGTGTCAAGCCATTCCACACGTTCTTCGGAATGTCATAGGCAGGTTACAACCGCCTTCATCAGTGTCAGACCATTCCACAAGTTCTTTGGGAACGTCATGGCCAGCAGGTTCTGAAGTTTCTATGAAACAACTTAGGCAAGCTGCTACAAGGTCATGAGTGCATGGTCATCAGTGCACATGTTGGTGCGCTGCTGCAAGTTTAATACGTTTACGGCATCAGCATCTTGCTTTGGCCGTCTAGTGTTACAGGTGCCAAACAGCTCTCCCGCCCATGAGGGAAGCTTTGGTACGTCCCAAGAGTACTCCAGTGACCCCTAGTGGATGAAAAAGAAAATAGGATTTTGGTACTTACCAGGTAAATCCTTTTCTTTGAATCCATAGGGGGCACTGGACGCCGGCCCAGAGCAGTTTTACCTGTCTTGTGGTAAGCTCAGTGGATCTTATGGGAACACATTGGGGTCAATTCAATTCGGCAACTTATGAATAGCGCCGGGAATTAGCTCCCGACGCTATTCAATTCAGCCGCTAGTTACCTGCAATTGTCGGGAATTCTTCTCTCATCCCCGTGGGATGAGAGAAGAAACCCGACAAAAGTGCTGCCTCGCGGCCGGCGCGAGGCTGATTCTGTCGGGAATCAGCCTCGCGCCGGGGAGTTAAGTCGGAGAATGCCCGTTCTCCCGACAATTCAACCTGTTTAGTCGGCGAGAACGGGACATCGCCGACTTAACTGGAGCTGAATTGAATAGCGTCGGGAGCTAATTCCCGGCGCTATTCATAAGTTGCCTAATTGAATTGACCCCATTATCACCAGTGAATACGATGTTACGGTGATATCTATTATGGTGTCAACTACTTAGTTGTCAGTTACGTTATGTGTCAACTTTACTGTTGACCATTATAATTTACGCTATGTGCCAACTTTAGTGTTGACCGTTATATTATACGGTTATATGTAATTCTCTATGGTTCATCCTCTCTATCGCTCCTGTTCGGCTCAGTAAAAATACTGAAGGGTTTCTGGGAGTATGGAGGGGATGGCCAGTTACTAATTTAAATATTTAAATATGTGCCATTCCCGGCTACGCCCAGTCCATATCTCAAGAGTACTCCAGTGCCCCCTATGGATTCAAAGAAAAGGATTTACCTGGTAAGTACCAAAATCCTATTTTCTTTGTTCCACCTTAATCAGGAGATTGTGGTTCCGGCACTTGTTTCTCCTGATCTGTCTCCCAAAGAGCGGTCTTTGGATGTGGTACGGGCTCTCCGTATCTGTGTGAAGAGAACTGCTTCTATTAGGAAATCTGATTTTCTCTTTGTTCTGTTTGGATTTTACAAACGTGGTTGGCCTGCTTACAAGCAGACTTTGGCCAGATGGATTATAATGGTGATTGCACATGCTTCTGTGAGGGCTGGTCTGTCAGCTCCTGCTCACATTACGGCCCATTCTACTCGGTCCGTTGGACCTTCTTGGGCGGCCCGCTGTGGTGCGACCCTTGAACAATTGTGCAAGGCAGCTAAGTGGTCCTCAGTGAACACGTTCATAAGGTTCTATGCCTCCGCTACAGTGCGTCCCCTCCCATAAGGAACTGCTTTAGGACATCCCCAATGTCTATCCTTGTGGATCCCTGTGTACCCCACAGCAGAAAACGAGATTTATGGTAAGAACTTACCATTGTTAAATCTCTTTCTGCGAGGTACACTGGGTTCCACAAGGCGCCCACCCTGACGCACTTAGCTTCTTTGGGTTGGTATGGCATTAGCCGCTGACACTTCTTCTGTCGTGAGAGTGTGGTGTATGTGGCTACTAACTGTTGTCGTCTCTTTTACTGCTACTGCATTGGTCTGGTTAATTAAAAACTGAGCTCCTGTGCAGGGAGGCGGGGTTATAGAGGAGACGGCACTATGCATCTTGGGAAGAAGGTCAAAGCTTTTGAGCCTGTTGGTGCCTCGGATCAAGATCCTAGTCTACACCCCAATGTCTATCCTTGTGGAGCCCAGTGTACCTCGCAGAAAGAGATTTAACAACGGTAAGTTCTTACCATAAATCTCGTTTTCCCTCCTTCTCACGAGCTAAATACTCTTTTTGAGGGGGTTTGGGTAAACCCTGAAAAGAAATTTCTGCTGCGTGGTACACTGGGCTTCACAAGTCTGGACAATGGGGTATAGAGTAAGATCTTGATCCGAGACACCAACAGACTCAAAGCTTTGACTGTTCCCAGAATGCACAGCGCCACCCCCTATATCACCCCGCCTCCCAACACAGGAGCTCAGTTTGTCAGTTGGTGCTGCAGTAAGCAGGCACTTAACAGAGGGGCTGCTCCAAGCAGCCCTGAGAAAAGATTTTTATGAGGTAAAAAGTGAAGACTTCAAGGGCAGCAGCGGTGGTAAATGTTTTGTGACATTCACTGCTGCAGCTCCAGCTCTCCCCAGCGGCGCTGTACACTCCCGAGCCCTGGTTGCCGGGTACCTACAGTGGAGGCTGCGGTTTTCTTCATGTTAGACACACGGCTGGGCTCTCCAGGATCGCGTGGCCGCGCTTCGGGAGGTGGCAAGTGGGTCTCGCAGGACCCGGTCTTTAACGCGATCCGGCACGGTCAGTGGGAGGCGGGCCGCGCGTGCTGGCGGTGGACACTGTGGCAGTACAGGCGATCCCACTAGATCACCAGAGCATGGGCGCAGGCCGGGTTTTCTCTCTAAACCACTTCTTATATCGCCCACAGTACCCGGTGGTTTTGCCAGCAAGGGGGATAAGGCTTAGACCTGAAGCCCCTCCCCCAGCCCCAGGGCGTCATTTCCCGCAAATGTTCCCACCCTGGAGCTGCATATCTGTCTTTTCCTCACTCCCAGTCAGTGTCTGCGGCGCCATTATCCCTCAGCTCACTGTTCCTGGGACTGCTTGGGCAAATCCTCCTATGTAAAGCCGGTTGGTTGTCAGCGCTGTGCCTTTACATGACACTTAAGTATTCTTCCTGCCTTTTTAGACAGTGATAGTAAAGAAAGAGTGCATTTAGTCAGGGTTTTATAGTACAATTACCCTGTGATATACATCCAGTTCTTACTGTGTACTGTTATATCTACTGTTATAAGTACTGTGTAAGCTAGTCCAGTGCAATATTATTGTCTGTAATAACCTCTGCATTGTGCAAACTGTGACCTTCTGTTTGTGCATTTGATAGCTGAGTGTTGTCCATCTCGTGTCTTTCACTCAACTTGCTATCCCTATATTCTATAACCTGAGGGGGCTTGGTGCGTCAGGTGTTATCTACTATAGGATTTTCACAAAGATATACTGTATTACGTATTTTTCTCTGTCATTTGGTCACCATATCTCTCCTTTATCTGTGCTAGTGCTGACTACACTGCGCAGGGGTTTGGGATATTGTGCTGCTGATAATTGTACTGTGTTACCTCATACTGCAAGTGAGAGTAACGAATGTCTGCTTCTGAGGGTAACGGTTCTGGGGCGGAACACACTGCTGGTGTTGCTGAAGCCACAGTCACATATGAGGAGAATATAGCAGCTGTGGGCTCTGGTTCTGGGGGCTCATTGCGCCCCAGTGGAACTGTGGCAACGGAGGCACATACTGACCCACCGTGGGCCGCTTTTTCCACGCTTCTGCGTACGCTAGTTCATAAACTAACACCCCCTATGGGACCCCCAATGCCGGTACAACTGTATGTGGGCCCTGCAGCTAACCTCCCGTGGGCGGACAATTTATCTGCTCAATTAAAGAAGTTGAACCAGTCCTTGACTACTAAAAGGTCCTCTAAGCGAGCGCTCGTCTCCTCACAATCTACTGCTGTCACTAACACCTCGTCTGATGAGGACGGCACTTACGCTGACCCCACAGGTTCTGACTCATACCCCTTTTCCACTAGCTCCTTAAAACACGGGTAAATGCGCGGGGGCGCGCATTTACCCGTGTTTTTCCCTAGTGGAAACGGGTCCCCCGGCAAATTCCCGGATCAAGTGATCCGGGAATCCTACCCTGGTAGCTAGCCGGGTTGAACGCGTGTTCAACCCGGCTAGCTGTCTAGTGTGAACGGGAGCCGTGTCGCGGTGACACGGCTCCCATTCACAGTGCATAGGGAGGGCGGCGCTGGGAGATCATGTGATCTCCTAGCGCCGCCCCTGCCGCGTCACCAACCCGGCAATTGCCGGGTTGGTGAGCGCTGACAGCCGGGGTCTGTAGCACGGGTCGCAGCCGTGTCGGGCGACACGGCTGCGACCCGTGCAACTTTAGTGGAAAAGGGGTATTAGATACGGCTGATGAGGAGGGTAGTTCACATGTGGATGTTCCTGACCTTGTGGAGGCTGTTAAGTTAATTCTGCAGATTACGGATGATCCCGAGCCATCCGTGCTTCCTAAGAAACCAGAAAGGTTCAAGCGTCAGAAGGTGGTTAAACAGGTTTTACCTCACTCTGTTCACCTAGTGGATATACGTCCGCTGAGATTGTGTTACCAGCGAGCGCCCGTTTCCCTGCACAGCGGCAGCCGGAGGCTGGAGCTCAGTACTGCAGAGATCTGGAAGCGGGAACGGGGCTTGGTAAGTATGTTGTGTTTTGTGTTCCTCAGTGCAGCGGGGGCATCTACTGGGTGATTTTTGCACATATCTCCCGGGAGAAAACCCCCCCAAAAACATTAAAATAGCATAGTATCAAACAAAAATGCTTCATTAGTAAAACAAAATGTTATCTAAAATATACATACAGTGCTATCCCACAGATTTACTATAATAAATACAGAGATCAATGGATAGATACTATAGTAACAACTAAGGGTGCCTGTTAAAATAAAGTAACACTTGCAACAGGGACTTTTGGGTTTTATCCAAAAGTATTTGCAAATTATTCAGGACAGCCAGTAGGTGGATCCTGAATGCACCTTTAAGAAGTTAGTGTGACAGCTCGATTGAATGTCAAAACACACTAACCGATATAGGCTCAAAATCTGGGAGCAGTAGTTCCACAAGATATAGAACATTGGTTAGCATATGCACATGCGCTCACTAATGAAGAATCCGATGTTGTAGTTTCAGATCCCAATAAGGCAGCTGCTATGGTTGCTATGCCCCTTGTGCACTGGACACCAGAATTGGTAATGCAGGGACACCGGCAGTGAAGCTGACCGCTAACAGTGATCCCTGGGAAAACCCGGGTACGAAGTTTGTGCCTCAAAAGAGGATGCTGGCTCGCTATCCCCTCGCGCCAGAACTGTCTTAGAATTGGGAAACACCTCCTCCAGTGGTCTCGCATGTGGCTAGGATGGTGGTTTCCTCAGCTCTACCTGTCACTACCGTCACTTCTCTGAAAGAGCCTACGGATAAACGTCTGGAGGGATGTCTAAAAGTGATTTACACCCTCATGGGTGCTGCACAAAGGCCTACTATTGCAGCTTCATGGGCTGCTGAGGCTATTGAAGCATGGGCCTTGGAGTTAGAAGCTGAAATCTCCTCTGACCATGCTAGACGATGCTTGTCATATATTGTCACAGCTTCTCGATATATTAAAGAGGCGGCTTCTGATGCCGGTATCCTGGCAGCCAAGGCCTCTACTACGTCAGTCCTGGCTCGCCGGATATTGTGGCTGAGATCCTGGTCTGTGGATCTGGATTCTAGAAAAACCCTGGAGGTACTCCCTTTCAAGGGAGATATTCTGTTTGGGGAGGACTTAAATAAGATAGTGGCTGACCGCATGACGGGGCGGACCTCCCCCTGGGGGATCCCAGGGTTGGAGGCCGGCTTCTAGGGTATACCCAGGAATGGTCGAAGACCACTTCAGTTGCCTGGGTACGGGAAGTCGTCACTCGAGGTTACGCCATTGCCTTCAAAATCCGACCCCCCTCATCGATTTTTGCCAGACAGTCGTCCCTTTGGACCGGACAAAGGCAAAAAACTCTACACTCGGTGGTACAGACCCTCCTGGATACAGGAGTCGTAGTACAGGTGCCTCTTGCTCAGAGGGGCCGGGGGTACTATTCTCCGCTGTTTCTAGTCCCGAAACCGAATGGGTACTCCCGGCCCATTCTCAACCTCAAGGCATTGAACAGGTTTGTGAAGATTTCCAAGTTCCGTATGGAAACCCTTCACTCTATAGTTCTGGCCTTGGAACCTTGGGACTACATGGTCTCCTTGGACATACAGGATGCTGACCTGCATATTCCTATAGCAGTGTCACATCAACAATACCTGAGGTTTGCTATTGGCGACATCCATTACCAGTTTCGGGCGTTACCTTTTTGGTTTAACAACGGCTCCGCGAGTCTTCACCAAAGTTATGGCGGTGATGACGGTGGTACTCCGCTGTCAAGGGGTCAGGATACTGCCGTATCTGGACGACTTGTTAATCCTGGCAAATTCCCCAGATCTTCTCCTGTGTCATTTGGATATGACGGTCTGGTTTCTAAAAGCCCACGGGTGGCTCATCAACTGGAAGAAATCCTCCCTGGTCCCTGCTCAGAGCATGGTGCACCTGGGAGCGCTGTTAGACACTCACAACCAGAGGTTGCTCTTGTCTCAGGAGAAAGTCCTGAAGCTTCAGGACAGGATTCGTTGCTTCCTTTCTCATCCGCAAGTGTCGATACATTCGGCTATGCAGGGCTGGGGCTCATGGTGTCAGCATACTCCACAATGTCGAATGCTAATTTCATTCTCTCCCCTTCCAGAAGCTGATTCTAGCCAAGTGGGACGGCCTGCCTCACCGGATCAGGTCTCACATGATCTAATTGACTCCGGAGGTCCGTCTGTCGCTGCTCTGGTGGCTCCATGACCAACAATTGTGCAGGGGCCGTCCCTTCTGGATATCCAACTGGGTCCTATTGACGACAGATACCAGTCTAAGAGGTTGGGGCGAGGTGCTGGAGCAACACTCCTTACAGGGTCAGTGGACCAATGAGGAATCTCTCCTCTCGATCAACATTCTGGAGTTGGGGCCGTTTTCAATGCGTTGAACCTAGCCCAGCATTTAATTCAGAACCATCCTGTTCAAGTACAGTCGGACAACGCCACCACAGTGGCTTACATAAATAATCAAGGCGGCACTCAAAGCCGTTTGGCAATGAAGGAAGCCTCACGGATTCTACAGTGGGCAGAACGCCATCTACCGGCAATATCGGCAATATTCATTCCGGGAGTCCTGAATTGGGAAGCAGACTTTCTCAGTCGTCAGGACGTGCATGCCGGCGAGTGGGGCCTCCATCCAGAAGTGTTTCAACTCCTCGTGGAAAGGTGGGGTCTTCCAGATGTGGATCTGATGGCGTTTCGACACAATCACAAGGTTTCGGTCTTCGGAGCAAGGACAAGGGATCCTCAAGCAGCATTCATGGATGCGCTGGCGGTGCCGTGGAGGTTTCGGCTGCCGTACGTGTTCCCTCCGGTGTCACTCCTGCCCAGGGTAATTCGGAAGTTCAAGCAAGAAAAAGGAAATCTGCTTCTCATAGCTCCGGCTTGGCCCAGATGGCACTGGTTCTCAGACCTGCAAGGCCTATCGTCAGAGCGTCCACTTCTACTTCCACAACGCCCAGACCTCCTCGTTCAGGGCCCTTGTGTCTACCAGGACCTAGCCCGGCTATCTTTGGCGGCGTGGCTCTTGAAGCTTCCGTCTTGAGGGCTGAGGGTTTTTCTGAAGAGGTCATTAAAACTATGTTACGGGCTCGGAAACCGGCTTCTGCTCGGATTTACCATCGGGTCTGGCATTCATACTTTTTTGGTGCGCATCTAACAATTATGACGCTTCCAAGTTTAGTACAGCCAAACTTTTGTCTTTTCTGCAGCAGGGCCTAGATTTAGGCTTGCGTTTGGCCTCCCTCAAGGTTCATATTTCTGCCTTGTCGGTGTGGTTTCAGAGAAAAATTGCGACTTTACCTGATGTTCATACTTTCACTCAGGGTGTGTTGCGTATCCAACCTCCCTATGTCCTGCCTGTGGCTCCTTGGGACTTGTCATTGGTTTTGGAGGCGTTGCAGGAGCCTCCATTTTGAACCTCTTGGTTCAAGCTGACCTTAAGTGGCTGTCCCTTAAGGTGGTGTTCTTGATGGCTATTGCCTCTGCTAGAAGAGTGTTGTATCTGGGTGCCTTGTCTTGTAGTTTCCCATATCTGATATTTCATTGTGACCGGGCGGTTCTTAGGACTCGTCCCGGATGGTTACAGCCTTTGTCTCTCCTGATTTGTCTCCCAAAGAGCAGTCTTTGGATGTGGTACTGGCTCTCCGTATCTATGTGAAGAGAACTGCTTCTATTCGAAAATCTGATTCTGTCTTTGTTTGGATTTCCCAAACATGGCTGGCCTGCTCACAAGCAGACCCTGGCCAGATGGATTAGAGTGGTGATTGCACATGCTTATGTGAAGGCTGGTCTGTCAGCTCCTGCTCACATTACGGCCCATTCTACTCGGTCTGTTGGACCTTCTTGGGCGGCCCACCGTGGTGCGACCCTTGATCAATTGTGCAAGGCGGCTACGTGGTCTTCCGGGAACACGTTCATAAGGTTCTATGCCTTCGTTACTGCCGCTTCCCAGGATGCTTCCTTTGGACACCGGGTTCTTGTGCCCGCTACAGTGCGTCCCCTTCCATAAGGAACTGCTTTAGGACATCCCCATTGTCTATCCTTGTGGAGCCCAGTGTACCCCACAGCAGAAAACGAGTTTTATGGTAAGAACTTACCTTTGTTAAAACTCTTTCTGCGAGGTACACTGGGCTCCACAAAGCGCCCACCCTGACGCACTTAGCTTCTTTGGGTTGATATGGCATTAGCCGCTGACACGTCTCTTGTCCTGAGAGTGTGGTATATGTGGCTACTAACCGTTGTCGTCTCTTTTCCTGCTACTGCATTGGGCTGGTTAACTAAAACTGAGCTCCTGTGCTGGGAGGCGGGTTGATATAGGAGGCGGCGCTGTGCATTCTGGGAACAGTCAAAGCTTTGAGTCTGTTGGCGCCTCGGATCAAGATCCTACTCTACACCCCATTGTCCAGACTTGTGGAGCCCAGCGTACCTCGCAGAAAGAGTTTTAACAAAGGTAAGTTTTTACCATAAAACTCGTTTTCAGATTCCCAAAAGGATTCAGGTCGCTTATCCTTTCCCGGCAGAGGACAGGAAAAGGTGGGAGTCACCCCCAGTTTTAGACAGTGCCCTGTCACGGTTAACAAAAAAGATGATTCTCCCTGCACCTGCGACGGCTTTATTGAAGGAGCCGGCAGACCGCAAGTTGGAGACTACGTTAAAATCTATTTATGTGGCCAATGTTACGCTGCTCAGGCCCACCATTACTTGTGCGTGGGTGAGTAGAGCTTTCGAAAAATGGTCAAATAACTTGTCATCTGAAATTGACACGATAGAGACGAGATTCTCCTAAACTTAGGTCATATCAAAGACGCTGCTGCATACATGCTAGAAGCCATGAAAGATATTGGGCTTTTAGGTTCAAATGCCGCTACCATGACAGTCTCTGCTAGGAGGGCGTTGTGGATTCGCCAGTGGAATGCTGACGCAGATTCCAAGAGAAATATGGAGGCTCTCCCGTATAAAGGTGAGACCTTGTTTGGAGATGGGTTGGATGCGTTGGTCTCTGCGGCTACAGCAGATAAGTCGACATTCTTGCCTTATGCTCCTGCACCGGTGAAAAAGACACATCACTCTCATATGCAGTCTTTTCGGCCCAACAAATACAGAAAGGCCGAAGGTTCCCCCATCTTTGCAGGCTGGGGAAGGGGAAAAAGAAAGAAACCCGCAGCGTCTCCAGGTTCCCAGGAGCAGAAGTCAACCCCTACTTCTGCCAAATCTACAGCATGACGCTGGGGCTCCCTTGCGGGAGTGAGCTCGGGTGGGAGCACGTCTGAAACTTTTCAGTCAGATCTAGATTTAATCTGGCATGGACTCATGGGTCTTACAAATAGTGTCCCATGGGTATAAACTGAGTTTCAAGACGTCCCCCCACGCCGATTTTTCAAATCGACCTTGCCAGCTTCTCTTCCAGAAAGAGAGGCAGTAACAACGGCAATTCAAAAGTTATGTCAGGATCAGCTCATAGTCCTGGTACCCTTGTCGCAACAAGGAGAGGGGTTTTATTCAAGCCTCTTTGTAGTTCCGAAGCCGGACGGCTCGGTCAGACCAATTTTAAACCTGAAAAATCTGAATCTCTACCTGAAAAGGTTCAAGTTCAAGATGGAATCCCTGAGGGCAGTGATTTCCGGTCTGGAGGAGGTGGAATTTATGGTGTCAGTAGACATAAAGGATGCTTAATTGCATGTTCCCATTTATCCTCCTCACCAAGCTTATCTGAGATTCTTAGTACAGGATTGCCATTACCAGTTCCGGAGGGTCCTCCGTCAAAAAGGAGTCAATATAGGTGGTCATTCGGAGTTGTTCGCTCGTTGCCGATTTTCGGCATATTGCGATTTTCCGCTTACTGCGCATGTGCAATGTCCGCAGTGCGACTGCGCCAAGTAAATTTGCTACTAAGTTAGGTATTTTACTCACGGCATTACAAGGATTTTTCTTCGCTCTGGTGATCGTAATGTGATTGACAGGAAGTAGGTGTTTCTGGGCGGAAACTGGCCGTTTTATGGGTGTGTGTGAAAAAACGCTACCGTTTCTGGGAAAAACGCGGGAGTGGCTGGAGAAACGGGGGAGTGTCTGGGTGAACACTGGGTGTGTTTGTGACGTCAAACCAGGAACGAAACTGACTGAACTGATCGCAGTGGCAGAGTAAGTGTCGAGCTACTCAGAAACTGCTAAGAAATTTCTACTCGCAATTTTGCGAATCTTTCGTTCGCAATTCTGCTATGCTAAGATGCACTCCCAGAGGGCGGCGGCTTAGCGTGTGCAATGCTGCTAAAAGCAGCTTGCTAGCGAACAACTCGGAATGAGGGTCATAGTTCCTTATCTGGACGATCTCTTGATAAAAGCGAGATCCAGGGAACAGTTGGTGCAGAACATCGCACTCTCCCTGTAAATGCTTCAACAACATGGTTAGATCATGAATTTTCCAAAGTCACAGTTGGAACCAGCGACAAGATTGTCCTTTTTAGGGATGATTCTGGACACAGAAGTAAAGAGTTTTTTTTCCAGTAGAAAAGGCTCTGGAAATCCAGAAAATGGTCAAACAAATATTGAAACCAACAAGCGTGTCGATCCATTGATGCATTCGGTTGTTGTGGAAAATGGTAGCGGCCTACAAGGCCATACAGTTTGGCCAATCTCATGCCAGAATATTCCAGTGGGACCAATTGGACAAGTGGTCTGGATCCCACCTACACATGCACCGGAAGATAATCCTGTAACCCAAAGCCAGAATTTCACTCCTGTGGTGGCTACACAGTTCTCACCTGCTAGAGGGACGCAGGTTTGGGATTCAGGACTTGGTCCTGGTAACCACGGATACAAGTCTGCGAAGCTGGGGAGCTGTCACACAGGGGGAAAGCTTCCAAAGAAAATGGTCAAGTCAGGAAGCCTGCCTTCACATAAACGTTCTGGAATTGAGAGCCATTTACAATGGCCTTCTACAAGCGGTACATCTTCTTCAAGATAATTCCATGCAGATCGAGTCGGACAATGTAACTGCAGTCGCGTACATAAACATACAAGGCGGAACGAAAAGCAGAGCTGCAGTGGCAGAGGTGACAAAAATTCTCCTCTGAGTGGAAAAGACATGTAAGAGCTCTGTCAGCAATTTTCATTCCGGGAGTGGACAACTGGGAAGTAGACTTTCTCAGCAGAAACGATCTCCATTCTGGAGAGTGGGGCCTCCACCAAGATGTCTTCGTAGAGGTGACAAGTCTTTGGGGAGTTCCTCAAGTAGACATGATGGCATCTCGTCTAAACAAGAAGCTTCAGAGATATTATTCCAGGTCGAGAGACCCTCAAGCAATAGCAGTGGATGCACTGGTGACCCAGTGGGTGTTTCGGTCGGTACATGTTTTCCCTCCACTTCCACTGTTTTCAAAAGAATAAGAAGAACAACAGTTTGAGCAATCTTCATTGCCCCAGGCTGGCCAAGGAGGGCTTGGTACCCAGATCTTCAGGAGTTGCTCATAGAAGATCCTCGGCCTCTTTCTCCTCGCGAGGACCTGCTACAGCAGGGGCTGCGCATGTATCAAGACTTACCGCGGCTACGTTTGACGGCATGGCTGTTGAGCGCCGGATCCTAGCCCGCAAGGGTATTCCCAAGGAAGTCATCCCCACTCTTATTCAGGCCAGGAAAGGAGTAACGTCTAAACATTACCACAGTATTTGGAAAAAATATTCTTGGTGTGATTCCAAGAAGGCTCCTGCAGAAGAGTTTGAGTTGGGACGTTTTCCCCATTTTCTGCAGGCTGGTGTGGATGCGGGCCTTAGATTGAGGTCAATCAAGGTCCAGATTTCGGCCTTATCGGTTTTCTTCCAAAAACAATTGGCCTCTCTTCCTGAAGTTCAGACCTTCGTGGAAGGGGTTCTGCACAGCCTGCCTCCATTTGTGCCTCCAGTGGCACCATGGGACCTTAATGTGGTGTTGCAGTTCCTTCAATCGGATTGGTTTGAACCTCTACAGAAGATAGAGTTGAATTTCTCACTTGGAAAGTGGTGATGCTTTTGGCATTGGCATCCGCAAGGCGGTTGTCTGAGTTGGGGGCCTTGTCTCACAAGAGCCCTTACCTGATCTTCCATGAAGTTACGGTGGAGTTGAGAACTCGCCAACATTTTCTTCCAAAGGTGGTTTCGTCTTTCCACATAAACCAACCAATTGTGGTGCCAGTGGCTACTGACACGTTCACTGAGTCAAAGTTTCTAGAGGTGGTTAGGGCTTTGAAGATTTATGTCGCTATAACATCTAGGATACGGAAAACAGAGTCTCTGTTGTCCTGTATGCTCCCAACAAGATTGGATGTCCTGCTTCCAAGCAGACTATTGCACGCTGGATCAGAGGTACGATTCAGCATGCTCATTCTACGGCTGGATTGCCATAGCCGACGTCGGTGAAGGCCCATTCTGCTAGGAACGTGGGCTCATCCTGGGCGGCTGCCCGGGGGATCTCGGCATTACAACTTTGCCGAGCAGCTACTTGATCAGCGTCAAACACATTTGCTAAATTTTTTATGTTTGACACTTTGGCCGATGAGGACCTCAAGTTTGGTAAATCGGTGCTGCAGGTTCATCCGCACTCTCCCACCCGTACTTGAGCTTTGGTATAAACCCCATGGTCATGAAATGGACCCCAGCATCCTCTAGGACGTATGAGAAAATAGTATTTTAATACCTACCTGTAAATCCTTTTCTCCTAGTCCATAGAGGATGCTGGGTGCCCGACCCAGTGCGTACTTTACCTGCAGTTTTGTTCATTATAGTTACTCAAGTTTTGTTACATTTGTTTTCAGCATGTTGCTGCAAATGGTTCATGCCTGTTGGTGTATGTTATGTTGAATGCCATGTTGTGCGGCATGGTTGAGGTGTGAGCTGGTATAAATCTCACCATTAAGTATAAAAGTAAATCCTTTCCTCGAAATGTCCATCTTCCTGGGCACAGTTCCTATAACCGAGGTCTGGAGGAGGGGCATAGAGGGAGGAGCCAGTTCACACTCTTGAAAAGTCTTAAAGTGCCCATGGCTCCTGCGGAACCGTCTATACCCCATGGTCATGAAATGGACCCCAGCATCCTCTATGGACTAGGAGAAAAGGACTTACCGGTAGGTATTAAAATCCTATTTTTAGCACCTACTATGGAGCAGGAGTCTCATATAGCCCATATGAAACAGGCTGCGCTATTTTTAGAAGAAGCAGCAATAGATATGGGTACGATTACTTAACGGTAGCTGCTTGCAGAGCAATTTGGCTACATACATGGAAAGCTGATTCAGAATCCAAAAAGGTTCTGGAAGCTTTGCTTTTTGTGGGGAACATTCTTTTTGGTAAGGAATTGACAGAGATTCTGGAGTCAGAAGCTGAATCCAAGAAGGTTAAATTTCCTGCCAGTTATACTCCTAAGCCTAAGGGTTCAGGTTTTAGGCCATTTCGGTGGCATGGTAAAACAAAAGGTAAAAATGAACCAAAGCAAACCCAGTACAATAAGTCAGGTAAAACAAGGAAGCAGTGGGCTACTAGAGGGCCAGCTTCCAAACCAGAGCAGAAACCATCAGCCTGAGAGTGCGGGCCTACACTTGGGGAACTCCAAGGTAGGGGGCCATCTTCTTCAGTTTGCACACATATGGCAGCGGTCGACAACAGACGCTTGGGTGCAAGAAGTGGTATCTCAGGGTTATGTTTTCCCTTTCAAAAAACATCCTCCTCTGAGGTTTTTTTTGTACCAGTCCGTCTCACGTAGAGACGAGGGCCAGGGCACTGCAAGAAGCTGTTCACAAATTGCTTCAGTCAGGAGTAATCGTCCCAGTACCTCCAGAACAACGGGGGAAGGAGTTTTACTCCAACCTATTTTTGGTCCAGAAATCAAATGGGTCTTTTCGATCCATCCTCAGTCTCAAAATGTTAAACAAATACATTTGGGTACCAAGGTTCCATATGGAAACATTACGTTCCATAATTTTGGCCATGAAACGGGATTATATGGTATCTCTGGACATACAAGATACTTACCTGCATGTGCCGATAGCATTGTCCCATCAGTGTTATCTCAGGTTCGCTATTCTCCAGCAGCATTTTCAGTTCCAAGCCTTAGCCTTTGGGTTGGCCACAGCCCCCAGAGACTAAAATTCTATACCATTCTTTTAAAAATTGGGGATTTTCCTGACCCATAGTGGGATTTTTAGTGAGTCTAAGACCCCTCGGTATCCTACCATGTTTAATATAATTCTCTAAGCCCATTACATCCCACCATGTTTTCGTTTCCTTAATTAATAATTTCTCTAGTGTGTAATACATCTCGTCACTTTTAACAGAAATATCATTAGGGATTTCTCTTGATTCATTTGTAGAATCCTCAAGATTCTTGCACATTCATGTGTGCGTTTAGACCTGTATTCAGTGCTTCTAAACATCGCTAAACTGAAGAATGATTATCACAGCGATTAATAATAAATGAATTAGCCTCTTAGTATAATAAGCCAATATAAAACCCAACAAACAAAATTTCCCACGTAGCCACACACCTGTGCTGCTACCTGATTAATTTGGAATTCAACAGTCACTTCTCTTAGCCCAAAAGATAGTGAATGCACCAGTGTCCTTCTTTTTAGAACCGCTGCTCCTCCGCCGTCGTAAATAGCCCGGAATTCCACGGGTAACAATATCTAGAAAAAGAGACAGGGAGGGCGCTCCATAGTGCACAATCAATTTAATTTAAGATAAAACAGCACACAAACACTCCGGTTAAAACACAGCGGTAACTGCCCGTACCAGAACACAATCCGCTGTGGGCTTAATACCACATGATTTTGAAACGTATGCCCCCGGCAATTCTCCAAACCTCCCGGCAATCTCCTCGAACAGGACCACAACCTAGTACCGCTAGACCGCTGGACACAGCCATCGCACGTCGGGACACCGTCACTCGTCGATAGCAAAGGAGGCAGGAGGGGGCACGACCACACACGTCAACAAGCCACGCCCCTACGCGTTTCGTCACAGACTTCGTCAGAGGGCTGGCTCACACCACCTTTTAAAAACGGCTCCCTCCAATCAGCTACTTCAGTCAATTGTTTTAACCTAAAACAAAAAGTGCGTCCACACTAGACTATCCAGGTTTATAAATATCTCCTATACTCATCATTAATTAGATGCATCTAATAGCTCCTGAAAGTGCTCCGCATAGGGGCTAATTTGCAATCACTTGCACTTCAACAATTCAAATATATAAAGATCACAGATCCAAATTTAATTATGTAAAGAGAATTCCCCTTCTAGTATTCAAAAAATATTTCTCTATCGTCCTTGTGGATGCTGGGGTTCCTGAAAGGACCATGGGGAATAGCGGCTCCGCAGGAGACAGGGCACAAAAAAGTAAAGCTTTACTAGGTCAGGTGGTGTGCACTGGCTCCTCCCCCTATGACCCTCCTCCAGACACCAGTTAGATTTTGTGCCCGAACGAGAAGGGTGCAATCTAGGTGGCTCTCCTAAAGAGCTGCTTAGAGAAAGTTTAGTTTAGGTTTTTTATTTTACAGTGAGTCCTGCTGGCAACAGGATCACTGCAACGAGGGACTTAGGGGAGAAGTAGTAAACTCACCTGCGTGCAGAGTGGATTTGCTGCTTGGCTACTGGACACTAGCTCCAGAGGGACGATCACAGGTACAGCCTGGATGGTCACCGGAGCCGCGCCGCCGGCCCCCTTGCAGACGCTGAAGATAGAAGAGGTCCAAAATCGGCGGCTGAAGACTCCTCAGTCTTCATAAGGTAGCGCACAGCACTGCAGCTGTGCGCCATTTTCCTCTCAGCACACTTCACACGGCAGTCACTGAGGGTGCAGAGCGCTGGGGGGGGGGCGCTCTGAGAGGCAAATAAAAACCTTACTAAAGGCTAAAAATACCTCACATATAGCCCACAGAGGCTATATGGAGATATTTAACCCCTGCCTAACTCAAATAATAGCGGGAGAAGAGCCCGCCGAAAAAGGGGCGGGGCCTATCTCCTCAGCACACGGCGCCATTTTCTGTCACAGCTCCGCTGGTCAGGACGGCTCCCAGGTCTCTCCCCTGCACTGCACTACAGAAACAGGGTAAAACAGAGAGGGGGGGCAAGATTAATGGCTATATTATATATATATATATAAAGCAGCTATAAGGGAGCACTTATAATAAGGCTATCCCTGTCATATATAGCGCTTTTTGGTGTGTGCTGGCAGACTCTCCCTCTGTCTCCCCAAAAGGGCTAGTGGGTCCTGTCTTCATTAGAGCATTCCCTGTGTGGTTGCTGTGTGTGTCGGTACGTGTGTGTCGACATGTATGAGGACGATATTGGTGTGGAGGCGGAGCAATTGCCAAATATGCAGATGTCACCCCCCAGGGGGTCGACACCAGAATGGATGCCTTTATTTGTGGAATTACGTGATAGTCTCACTTCACTTAAACAGTCGGTTGAGGACATGAGGCGGCCGGACAATCAATTAATGCCTGTCCAGGCGCCCCAAACACCGTCAGGGGCTGTAAAACGCCCTTTGCCTCAGTCGGTCGACACAGATCCAGACACAGGCACTGATTCCAGTGACGACGGTGGAAATTCAAACGTATTTTCCAGTAGGGCCACACGTTATATGATTTTGGCAATGAAGGAGACGTTAAATTTAGCTGATACTACAGATACCGTAAAACAGGGTATTATGTATGGTGTGAAAAAACTACCAACAGTTTTTCCTGAATCAGAAGAGTTAAATGACGTGTGTGATGAAGCGTGGGTTGCCCCTGATAAAAAGTTGATAATTTCAAAGAAGTTATTGGCATTATACCCTTTCCCGCCAGAGGTTAGGGCGCGCTGGGAAACACCCCCTAAGGTGGACAAGGCGCTAACACGATTATCTAAACAAGTGGCGTTACCCTCTCCTGAGACGGCCGCACTTAAGGATCCATCAGATAGGAGGATGGAAGGTATCCAAAAGAGTATATACACACATGCAGGTGTTATACTACGACCAGCTATAGCAACTGCCTGGATGTGCAGTGCTGGAGTAGTTTGGTCAGAATCCCTGATTGAAAATATTGATACCCTAGATAGGGACAATGTTTTGCTGTCGTTAGAACAAATAAAGGATGCATTTATCTATATGCGTGATGCACAGAGAGATATCTGCACACTGGCATCACGAGTAAGTGCTATGTCCATTTCAGCCAGAAGAGCATTATGGACACGACAGTGGACAGGCGATGCGGATTCAAAACGTCATATGGAAGTTTTGCCGTATAAAGGGGAGGAGTTATTTGGAGTCGGTCTATCAGACTTGGTGGCCACGGCTACTGCCGGGAAATCCACATTTTTACCTCAAGTCACTCCCCAACAGAAAAAGGCACCGACCTTTCAACCGCAGCCTTTTCGCTCCTACAAAAATAAGAGAGCAAAGGGCTTGTCGTACCTGCCACGAGGCAGAGGAAGAGGGAAGAGACACCAACAGGCAGCTCCTTCTCAGGAACAGAAGCCCTCCCCGGCTCCTGCAAAAACCTCAGCATGACGCTGGGGCCTCTCTAGCGGACTCGGGGACAGTGGGCGGCCGTCTCAAAAATTACAGCGCGCAGTGGGCTCACTCGCAGGTAGACCCCTGGATCCTGCAGATAATATCTCAGGGGTACAGGTTGGAATTAGAGACGGATCCTCCTCATCGTTTCCTGAAGTCTGCTTTAACAACCGTCTCCTCCGAAAGGGAGACGGTTTTGGAGGCCATTCACAAGCTGTACTCTCAGCAGGTGATAGTCAAAGTACCCCTCTTACAACAAGGGAGGGGGTATTATTCCACTCTATTTGTGGTACCGAAGCCGGATGGCTCGGTAAGACCTATTCTAAATCTGAAGTCCTTGAACCTCTACATAAAAAAGTTCAAGTTCAAGATGGAGTCACTCAGAGCAGTGATAGCGAACCTGGAAGAAGGGGACTTTATGGTATCCTTGGACATCAAGGATGCGTATCTCCACGTTCCGATTTACCCCGCACACCAGGGGTACCTCAGGTTCGTTGTTCAAAACTGTCACTATCAGTTTCAGACGCTGCCGTTCGGATTGTCCACGGCACCTCGGGTCTTTACCAAGGTAATGGCCGAGATGATGATTCTTCTTCGAAGAAAAGGCGTATTAGTTATCCCATACTTGGACGATCTCCTAATAAGGGCAAGGTCCAGAGAACAGCTGGAGACAAGATTAGCACTATCTCAAGAGGTGCTAAGACAACACGGGTGGATTCTGAATATTCCAAAATCCCAATTAATCCCGACAACTCGTCTGCTGTTCCTAGGAATGATTCTGGACACGGTTCAGAAAAAGGTTTTCCTTCCCGAGGAAAAAGCAAAGGAGTTATCCGACCTGGTCAGGAACCTCCTAAAACCAGGAAAGGTGTCAGTGCATCAATGCACAAGAGTCCTGGGGAAAATGGTGGCTTCTTACGAAGCAATTCCATTCGGCAGATTCCATGCAAGAATTTTCCAAAGGGATCTGTTGGACAAATGGTCAGGGTCACATCTTCAGATGCACCTGCGAATAACCCTGTCACCAAAGACAAGGGTGTCTCTTCTGTGGTGGTTGCAGAAGGCTCACCTATTAGAAGGCCGCAGATTCGGCATTCAGGATTGGATCTTGGTGACCACGGACGCCAGCCTGAGAGGCTGGGGAGCAGTCACACAAGGAAGAAACTTCCAGGGAGTATGGACGAGCCTGGAAAAGTCTCTTCACATAAACATTCTGGAACTAAGAGCAATCTACAATGCTCTAAGCCAGGCGGAACCTCTCCTGCAAGGAAAGCCGGTGTTGATTCAGTCGGACAACATCACGGCGGTCGCCCATGTAAACAGACAGGGCGGCACAAGAAGCAGGAGTGCAATGGCAGAAGCTGCCAAGATTCTTCGCTGGGCGGAGAATCACGTGATAGCACTGTCAGCAGTGTTCATCCCGGGCGTGGACAACTGGGAAGCAGACTTCCTCAGCAGACACGATCTTCATCCGGGAGAGTGGGGTCTACATCCAGAGGTCTTCCACATGTTAATAGACCGTTGGGAAAGACCAATTGTAGACATGATGGCGTCTCGCCTCAACAAGAAACTGGACAAATATTGCGCCAGGTCAAGAGATCCACAGGCAATAGCTGTGGACGCGCTGGTAACTCCTTGGGTGTACCAGTCAGTATATGTGTTTCCTCCTCTGCCGCTCATACCAAAGGTATTGAAGATTATACGGCAAAGAGGAGTAAGAACAATACTAGTGGTTCCGGATTGGCCGAGACGGACTTGGTACCCGGAACTTCAAGAAATGCTCACGGACGAACCGTGGCCTCTACCTCTGAGAAGGGACCTGCTCCAACAGGGTCCCTGTCTCTTTCAAGACTTACCGCGGCTGCGTTTGACGGCATGGCGGTTGAACGCCAGATCCTAAAAGGGAAAGGCATTCCAGAAGAAGTCATTCCTACCTTGATTAAGGCAAGGAAGGAAGTCACCGTGAAACATTATCACCGCATTTGGCGAAAATATGTCGCGTGGTGCGAGGATCGGAGTGTTCCGACGGAGGAATTTCAACTGGGTCGTTTCCTACATTTCCTGCAATCAGGATTGTCTATGGGTCTCAAATTGGGATCTATTAAGGTTCAAATTTCGGCCCTGTCAATATTCTTCCAAAAAGAATTGGCCTCAGTCCCTGAGGTCCAGACTTTTGTCAAAGGAGTACTGCGTATACAGCCTCCTGTGGTGCCTCCGGTGGCACCGTGGGATCTAAATGTAGTTTTAGATTTCCTCAAATCCCATTGGTTTGAACCATTAAAAAAGGTGGATTTGAAATATCTCACATGGAAAGTGACTATGTTACTGGCCCTGGCTTCTGCCAGGAGAGTATCTGAATTGGCGGCTTTATCTTATAAAAGCCCTTATCTAATTTTCCATTCGGATAGGGCAGAACTGCGGACTCGTCCGCATTTTCTTCCTAAAGTGGTGTCAGCATTTCACCTGAACCAACCTATTGTGGTGTCTGCGGCCACTAGCGACTTGGAGGACTCCAAGTTGTTGGACGTTGTCAGAGCCTTAAAAATATACATTTCAAGGACGGCTGGAGTCAGAAAGTCTGACTCGCTGTTTATACTGTATGCACCCAACAAGTTGGGAGCACCTGCTTCTAAGCAGTCGATTGCTCGTTGGATTTGTAGCACAATTCAACTTGCACATTCTGTGGCAGGCCTGCCACAGCCTAAATCTGTTAAGGCCCATTCCACAAGGAAGGTGGGCTCATCTTGGGCGGCTGCCCGAGGGGTCTCGGCATTACAACTCTGCCGAGCAGCTACGTGGTCGGGGGAAAACACGTTTGTTAAATTCTACAAATTTGATACCCTGGCAAAAGAGGACTTGGAATTCTCTCATTCGGTGCTGCAGAGTCATCCGCACTCTCCCGCCCGTTTGGGAGCTTTGGTATAATCCCCATGGTCCTTTCAGGAACCCCAGCATCCACAAGGACGATAGAGAAAATAAGAATTTACTTACCGATAATTCTATTTCTCGGAGTCCGTAGTGGATGCTGGGCGCCCATCCCAAGTGCGGATTATCTGCAATACTTGTACATAGTTATTGTTAACTAATTCGGGTTATTGTTTAAGGAGCCATCTTTAAGAGGCTCTTTCTGTTATCATACTGTTAACTGGGTTTAGATCACAAGTTGTACGGTGTGATTGGTGTGGCTGGTATGAGTCTTACCCGGGATTCAAAATGCCTCCCTTATTGTGTATGCTCGTCCGGGCACAGTACCTAACTGGTGTCTGGAGGAGGGTCATAGGGGGAGGAGCCAGTGCACACCACCTGACCTAGTAAAGCTTTACTTTTTTGTGCCCTGTCTCCTGCGGAGCCGCTATTCCCCATGGTCCTTTCAGGAACCCCAGCATCCACTACGGACTCCGAGAAATAGAATTATCGGTAAGTAAATTCTTATTTTATACTGCATCCAACACTAGTCAATCTAATGTGGAAACACTTTACATCATCTATACAGAGAAAACAGAAACAATTTATATTATTTTCATTACAATGTATCCATTGTGATTCATGCTGGTGATACAGAATCCACATGGTTCTCAGTAATCATACGGCACTTAAGCCAAAAATGACTCATTTACCTTGTTTTTAACAGAGAAAAAACATACAATACGTAAACAAAAAAAATTCTTATAAACAGTAACACCAACGTGATCACATTGACACAAATCATTAAAAATTCAATCCTATTGTTTCAAAAATTAATCCTACGGATATAAAATCCCGCAGCTATTAGAAATATAGACTCCTTAACTATTTTAATGATCATACTATTTCTATAAAGCCTACATAATTGCTTTGAACATATGTTAGCCAAAAGTATATATATAAGCAAATAATCAGGAAACTCAAAACATTATTAAAGAGGGAGGAGAGGGAGCATATCAATATACCAATTACAAACTTTATTAACGTTCCTCAATAAACGGGGTCAGTTCATAGTTTTCATTTAACCCTTTTGGTATCAAGGTATTTAACGTTATTATCCAATATGTTTCCCTTTTTATTAACTTTCTATCACGATTTCACAATATATATATATACATACACACACACACACACACACACACACTGGGGCAAAAAAGTATTTGGACAGCTACCGATTGTGCAGCAAGTTGACCCACTTAAAAAGATGAGACGTCTGTAATTTCCATCATAGGTACACTTCAACTGTGAGAGACAGAATCTGGAAAAAAAACAACCAAAAAACAGGAAATCACATTGTATGATTTTTAAACAATTAACATGTATATTCTTGTGGAAAGTAAATTTGGACACCTACCAAGCAGCAAGATTTCTAGCTCTCACAGACCTGTTACTGCTTTAAGAAGCTCTTCTATCCTCCACTCATTACCTGTATTAATGGCACCTGTTTGAACTGGTTATCTGTATAAAAAAACACCTGTCCACACCCTCAAACACTTAAAAACTGGAGAGAAAGAAAGCTCTTGTGTGGGCGCACTCTTGAAAAAAGAAAGAAGAGAAAAATTCTTCAGATATGAATCGAAGAGATGTTTAAAACATATGTTTATTTAGCAATTAATTAAAAAGTTAATAGTATCCCACTGTGATCAAAAGAATAAAGTTTTTTATCTTTTATTATTGGTCGGGGGTGCGTCTCTCACACGTTCCCAATGACAGCACACTAACTTTCATGACATCCCCAACATCACCACCGTCGGTAAATCTCAAATTTAGCTTTCCTACGATCGATATGATTCCATTTTTCCTTGTATTATATACCGCTACATTGTATGATACACTGTTTATTTTTATTTATATTTTTATAATTTTCAATTTTTATTTTTATTTATCCTTACATTTGCCCAGATCAGTTCACTTAATATAGTGTTCTCCTTCTCACAGCCTCTGCCACATAAGCTGGAACACCGACTTACAACCTCGGTTTGACACTACAGTGTGCACCAACACCCACACCTGATTTCTTATAATACATACCTAACTTATTACTTATTACTATAACATACATGCACAGCAATGCCTGAATACCCTCTCTTAACAAGATACCGCCTTCCGTATCATTACTACCATGGCGACAGGGAGACCTTTACGTAAATCACTGGAATACCCTCTCCCAACATGGCGCCGCTTCATGCACCGGGTTACCATGGCGACAGGGATTTTCTCATTGCGCATGCTTACTAGCGCCGTCTCCCTCGTGACCTCGGTCCGATCACGTGCCGCTGATGTCGGCTGGGAAGCGCTGGTACTACGCTTCCACAGCCTGCATAGATACACTTGTCACCCCCGCCCTCAATCAAGAAGTAATATCGCGATTGGCTGCTATTTCAATTAACAGGGCTTTTAAACCCCACACTAAGATAGGAAATGCGAGATCCCGGAAGTGAACAAGCCCAACGGGCGAAACGCGTTTTCCACGGATCCCAGCAGGAGATTCTTCCATGGATGATTACTGGTTACCATTGGTTCCCGGAATTTGACACCATTACACCATGAGTATCATTTTTTAATATCTAAATCCTTATGGTGACATGTGTAACTATGCATAAGAGATACTAGTGATCATAATCTGTGGGATTTCCCACCTATATCACAATCTATCAATCTGTATGTATATAGGGTAATTAACCTGTTGCACATTCTGTCACCAGATTTCTCCTGAACAGTGTATCGCACTGTTCTCATACCAACAGTGAATCTATATCCCTGTACTCATAGGTGTCTATGCACACAACATATCTGGTATCATCATTTTGATTCACAAATTTACCTGACGTTTTTTTTCAGATGTTATTTATTTTTTTGCCATATATAGAGATATTTGTTCCCTCTCTTTGAGATAACCATCTCATGTTTATCAACATAAACTGACTGACATACGGTATATTTCCCTAGTACTTCACATATTTTTTTTCCCCCTTTTTTCCTCCTCTCTCTTTTTTCTTTGCTTTTCTTTGTTTTTCTTTCCCATTCTCACTGGCCCATCCCCTTTCAGTGGACTCTCATCCATGATCCAGGGTGTATCACGTTATGATGTGGTAAATAACTCACCTTGCCTAACGTGGAAAGCAGATCCACACACTAACCAGACCGTATCCTTTTCTATTATCTTTCTCTCTCACTGCTCTTATATAGGTGCACTCTCATTGGTAGATAGCCTCTCTGCTATCATACCACGCCGTTAATGCCCGATCTCGGAAGCCAAACGGCGGTGGGCCAGGTCAGTACCTGAGAGGAGACTCCCAGGGAATACCTGGTGTAGTAGAGAAGGACACTATTCCCCTTCACCTGAAGGGTGGACACCAACAGCAGTATCACCATTATTCACTCCTTCCCTTTCCCCCATCCTTATACCCATTTTGGCTCTTTTTCCCATTGCTTCTCTCTTCTTTCCTTTCCAATTTCACGTCTACCATTAAACGTTCAGGAATGTGTAAGATATGTTGGCAAATTTGTGCCATATGTACAACAGGTGACCAGTAATTTGTCCAGTATTGACCCCTTCAGTGGTCTTTCAAGACATAGAATTGGATTTTCCTGTTTGGTCTTATTAACACAGTATTTCTGTGCTGGTCAGGAGAAACTGCTGTTAGACTATCAGGTGTCTGCAACCTTTCTAATCCGTCTCTTGTGATTATTCAGACCAGAACATTTCTTTTCTTTTCGCATATCTTTTCTCATTTGATATAACCAATAATAAAAGATAAAAAACTTTATTCTTTTGATCACAGTGGGATCCTATTAACTTTTTAATTAATTGCTAAATAAACATATGTTTTAAACATCTCTTCGATTAATATCTTAAGAATTTTTCTCTTTCTTTTTTTCAAGAGTGCGCCCACACAAGAGCTTTCTTTCTCTCCAGTTTTTAAGTACATGTACTTTCTAGCTCTGGGCGCACCACCAATAGGGACTACAATTGAAAGGTCTTCTCTTTCCAATATTTGTCCACTTTTGGTTTCTCTCACTTTATCACAATCTATACCGGTGCCAGGTCATTTTTTCTTTTGTTAGCACACCCTCAAACAGTCAGACTGCTACCTTTCCACCATGGCCAAGACCAGAGAGCTGTCTAAGGACACCAGGGACAAAATTGTAGAGCTGCACAGGCTGGGATGAGCTACTCGACAATAGGCAAGCAGCTTAATGAGAAGAGATCAACTGTTGGCGCAATTATTACAAAATGCAAGTAATACAAAATCACTCACAATCTCCCTTGACCTGGGGCTCCATGCAAGATCTCACCTCGTGGGGTATCAATGATCTTGAGAACGGTGAGGAATCAGCCCAGAACTACATGGGAATCCCTGGTCAATGACCTCAAGAGAGCTGGGACCACAGTCACAAAGGTTACCATTAGTAACACACTACGTCGTCATGGATTGAAATCCTGCAGCGCCAGAAAGGTCCCGCTGCTTAAGCCAGCACGTGTCCAGGCCCGGCTAAAGTTTGCCAGTGACCATCTGGATGATCCAGAGGAGGAATGGGAGAATGTAATGTGGTCAGATGGGAGCATAATCAAACTTTTTGGTATAAACCCCACTCGCCGTGTTTGGAGGGAGAAGAATGATGAATGGCATCCCAAGAAAACCATACCCACTGTGAAGCATGGGGGTGGAAACATCATGCTTTGGGGCTGCTTTTCTGCAAAAGGGACAGGACGACTGATCCGTATTAAGGAGAGGATGAATGGGGCCATGTATCTTTGGATTTTGGGCAAAAACCTCCTTCCCTCAGTAAGAGAATTGAAGATGGAACGTGGCTGGGTCTTCCAGCATGACAATGACCCCAAACACACCGCTCAGGCAACTAAGGAGTGGCTCCGTAAGAAGCATTTCAAGGTCCTGGAGGGGCCTAGCCAGTCTCCAGACCTGAATCCAGTAGAAAATCTGTGGAGGGTGTTGAAAGTCCGTGTTGCCCGGCAACAGCCCCAAAACATGACGGTTCTAGAAAAGAGCTGCATGGAAGAGTGGGCCAAAATACCTGATACAGTGTGTGCAAACCTGGTCAAGAAGTACAGGAAACATTTGACCTGGGGACTTCCGGTGGGCGGAGCATCGCGATGGCCGCATTTTAGTCTAAGCTCCGTCTCCCCATTACAAAATCTAAACCCATCTTTCATTACAACTACCTCTAAATGGGTAATAATCACACTGATTTCAAAAGGAAGATCAGCCCTACACAACAAGCTGAATATTGGGGACGACGAGACGGTGTTTCCACCGGAATCCAGCCTGCAAAGCTTGAGGCCTGTGATGTGAGAGGCCGCCATTACTGGCCTTGAACATACCCCAGCACTGACTCTAATTCCCGAGGGACCTCGGACGTACTGTCGGAGACATAGGGGTCACATCGGACTTGCCTCCCAACACCCAATTAGGTATGAACACGGCGCTGGGAGAGCGGAGATTGACACCCCACTGAATTACTGCGGACGTCAGGCGGATCTCGGACAAGCGGTGATCTAACCCGATCCCCTGGGAACTATTGATTAACCCGCCGGCGGTCTTCGGGGGTCTGGACGGAGAGAGGGAGCTGCGACCTTACCTGCCGCGGTCGGAGACTTCGAGAACGGCTCCGGGTGCTATAAGGCTCGGTGGTGTGGACTGCCGTCGTGATCCACCGTGCTGCCCTCCTGAGAACTCTCCCGCCTTCCTTGTGGGCGCCTAGCTGGGGGTCGGTGCTGCTTGCCCTGAGCGTCGGATGAGAAGGGACACCGGTGTGGACACTGGATCACTGAGGTGCGGAGCTTGATGCCGGGACTGAGACTTGCTCCTGCAGTGGCGAGTGGATTCGCCAGGAGCGGTGGAACTGGGAGCTGGACATCCTGAGCGGCTGTGACCCTGAGGAGGTGGATAAAGGATCGATGCTATCGGCGCGGATACCGGGACGTTGCTGCAGAGCCTGATCTCTTATCAGCCGTGACCTGCCTTCACTTTCTTTGAGAGACTTCAGCTGTGACCCACGGAGGTTTTTTTTTTTCTCAGACAGCGTACCTGACGACCAGTGGATCGGCTCAGGTTGAAGAGACTCTATGTGAAATATACCGTTTTGTCGTTCTCCCTGCTAATAACCCTTCCCACCTCGTGTTCTCCCTCCTCTCCTTACCTTTATCACCTCTCCTGATAATTTATCTTTCACTCTCAATCTACATTAACCAGGCAAGAACCATTCATACAGCCTGACTCTGACCATATAACCTACTATTTGCTGGGATTGCAGGGACATTGGGTATACTTACATTCTTGCAGCAAGTAGTGAGGTGAGGGTAGACTCAGCTCCTTTTGTGTTGTTGTTGTTGTGTTTTTTTTTTTTTTTCTCATAATTCACTATTTTGTAATTGTTATCACTGCAGACGGTCCTGTATTGGCAGGCAAACAGTGCCATCTTGTGGTATTTGATTATATGGACAAGGAGTCTCCATACAACCTACTTTAAGCTAAAAACCTGTTAATACCAGTGACGGTAGAGGTACTGTTTGTTACTGCTTTTTACTATCACCTATATACTTCTGCATTTAGTATAAAAATCATATACAGAATATAATAACCGAGGAAGACGAATCCCAGTCAAATCCTACAATATAGGATTATGTTACAAAATTTCTTTACTATTGCCTATATATTTCTGTATTTACTGAAAAATCCATATACAAGGTGCAATAACCAAAGTAGGTGAATCCTAGTCAAATTATACAATTTATATCCGGTGACTTTTAACATCCTTCACAGAGTTACTTTACTATTACCTATATATTTCTGTGTTTAGTGTAAAATTCACATACAAAGTGTGTTAGCGAAGGTAGGCGAATTTTAATCAAATTCTACATTTCAATAAGCACAACTTATATTTTTTTTTTTTTTACAGACCAGTGGTTGAACCCAACCTTTATCCTTTGAAATCCCCCCCCCCCCTTTTTTTTCTTCTTTTTTTTTTCTCTCTCTCTCTCTTCTCTAGTCATGTAGTTATCTCAAAGACTCCTATCCATAGGTGGTACTGAATCTCTAGCTACATTGGTCATTGTTCCAGGGTATGGACAAATTTGTGGATAGATATCCAACTGATACCATGGTCAAAAACGGGAAATCTCAGTCTAAAAATCCCTCTATTAGGGAAAAGGTGAACATGCCCCCAGCCCAATCGCTCACCCCCATCTGCATCCCAAGATGTTTCTTCCTCCCCAGTGATACCTCCCCTTTCCATGGAAAGCTCATTGCCTTTAAATCCAACCCTTGAAAAAAAGCTGTATGCAATTCAAACGACTTTAAATACGGTCTTGTCCCATTTAGAATCGCATACCAAACGATTAGTGGAGGTAGAACAACGTGTTAGTACGGCAGAAGATGCTATTGTATCTCTGCAAAATTCTGATGACTCCCACTTTCAACAAATAGCTTTCTTGACCTCAAAGATTGATGACCTTGAAAATAGGGATAAGCGAAGCAATCTTAGATTTATAGGCATCCCAGAATCAATATCGGGCTCAGATCTTTTTGATTTATTAAGTGTTGACATAATTCAAATCCTCAATGTTCCTAGTACCTCGGGAACAGTGCTTATCGAACGAGCACATCGTATTGGCCCTGATAGAGGTCCCCCCTCATCCCAAATACGCCCTCGCCCTGTGATTGCCAAATTTCTTAAGAGATAAAGAGAACATACTCATGGCATACAGAAAAAGGTGCACTCTTAAAGTGCGGAACTTTAAAGTGCTGATATTTTAGGACTTTTCGGCCTCTGTGGCTCAGAGGAGGAAAGAATTCACCCCAATTTGCAAACATTTATTTACTGAGAATGTTAAATTTGCCCTTCTGTACCCAGCTAAACTGCGGGTCTTCACTGATGGGAGAACTCTTAATTTTGATACTCCTGACCAAGCTAGAGATCACCTAAAGATTCCGTTGCAAGGTTCCTCTAAAAATCCACCTCCAAATGGATGAGTTGATAGCTTACCATCTTGAATATTTACACTTTAGTCTAATTACCTAGGGGTAAGGGGGAAAGCAAAAAATAAAAAGGAACTAATAGCTCCCTACCTCTCTTGTGAAGGAGGGGTTGACCTCTCATAGATAGACTGTTGGAATTATCACAATAATCACACGTTTACTATTTTTTGTGATGTGTTGCAATTTGTTTATATGTCATTTTTGGTGCTCTTTATTCTTTCTTTCTTTTTTTTTTTCTTCTTCTTTTCTCCTGGATCGCCTGTGGCCCCTACCCACCCTCCTCTTGCAGTTACTATTCCTAATGGATATTCGGAACGCCGGTCTCACTCGCTGGGATGTGACGGGCACTCTAATCAAAGATACCCTATCTACATTCTCCATTGGTAAGTGTGGGATTGGATGACAGCCCATACTGACTCTTCTACTTTAGCCCCCCAACTGACGTCAAATGCTATCCAAATTTTGTCATGGAACGTAGCTGGATTGAATTCAGCATGCAAGCGACGACGGTTATTGTCTCATCTCAAACGATTAACCCCTGATATTATTTTATTGCAGGAAACGCACTGGTTGCGTGGTCCCCATGCGACCCTTAAAGCGGCATGGATTCAGGAATGTGTCTCAGCCTCCCTTGATAAAAAGAAACGTGGTGTGGCAATTTTACTTAGTAAACATCTTCAATATACCATTGATAATGTAGTGGCTGATAGGGAGGGGCGATTCTTGTTGGTGCATCTTACAGTCCACGGTGATAAATTTACTATTTTAAATATCTATGCTCCTAACACACCTCGTTTGGCCTTTTATAAAAAATTATCAAATCTTCTTATGAAGTAGGATACCCCTAATCTGATAATTGGCGGGGACTTTAATTGTTTACATAATCCCCTATTGGATCACTCAGCCGCTATCTCCCCTATCTCTTCAAACCGTGTGAACGGGGTTGACTTTCTTTGTTCCAACCATGATGTGGTGGATCAACGGAGAATACGTAACCCTTCTTGCAAGGATTTCACGTTTCATTCCAAGGTCCATGATGTGTTTACCAGAATAGATTACATTTTGGTAGCGGATACGTTATTCCAGCGAGTCTGCAATACCATAATAGACCCTATCATTATATCGGATCATGCCCCTATACTTTTCGACTTAACTAGACCTACTCCCTGGCATTCCTCACGCTTTTGGTGCTTTCCTACCTTCCTTTCCCAAAATGACGATTTTCAATTATATTTTAAAATTAAATGGAGGGAATATGTAGACGATAACTTAGAACATTGGAATGACCCTGTTCTATTCTGGGAGGCCTCAAAGGCAGTGATGAGAGGGCATGTGATCTCTTACATAGCTAAGCGCAACCGGACTCACAGGAAGACACTGCACTCATTAAAAAACAGACTGAAAGAAGCCTACAACCATTATTTACGATTTTCTACAGCGGATAATAAATCTAATTATTTACATCAAAAACAAATTATGGAATCTTTCCTTATGAAGGAGGGTCAAACCAAATTAGATTACTCCATAAACACTTATTACCGCTGGGGGGGCAAGTCGGGGAAAGTTCTAGCCTACATGGCAAGTAGACAACGGAAGAAACAATTTATTATGAAAATTTTAGATCCAAACTCTAATGTAATGGCTGCCAAACCTGCTGACATTAACAACATATTCCATTCATATTTTACTTCTCTTTACGAGGAATCTTCAGTTGATCCCCTCTTATCAGATTCCTTTCTTGAAGAAGCCAACTTACCATATCTAACAGCTCAACAGAAAGAGGTCCTTTCTAGTGCTATAACCGAGGAAGAGATTGGGTTTGCCATTGATAGCCTACATCTAAACAAATCACCGGGTCCTGATGGATCTAATGGGAACTACTATAAGATACTAAGAGATGATATAATCCCCTCCCTGACTCATGTTTACAAACAGATTCAAGAGGGAAACCTTAAATATCCTACATTTAACGATTCTTATACTATACTATTATTGAAACCCAATAAAAATCCTGATTTAGTAGCCTCGTATAGACCCATTACTCTCCTGAATCAGGATTATAAAATTCTGTCTAAGATTCTGGCTACTCGCTTGCAAACAATCCTTCCTTCTCTCCTGACGTCCCACCAATCTGGTTTCACCCATGGCAGGAACATGGTTCGCAACGTTCGCCTGGCGGTAGCGGCTCTATATTCTTCAACAACTCAGGACCATTCCAATAATATTTTGTTAAGTTTAGATGCCGAAAAGGCATTCGATTCAGTTTTATGGCCACATTTATATGCCATACTACAAAAACGAGGATTTAATCCTTCCTTTATTAATTTAATTAAATATCTTTATAGATCCCCCAGGACAAAATTGTTAATTAATGGTCTCTTAGGTCATCCTATTCAAATGTTCAGGGGAACTCGACAGGGATGCCCTTTATCCCCCTTACTTTTCAATCTTGCATTAGATCCTTTGTTAAGAGTGCTCCAATCCTGGCCCCTTTTCCGAGGAATGTCCTATGGCAATACAGAAATTAAGGTAGCTGCCTTTGCGGACGACCTTCTTCTTTTTATTTCTAACCCACACGCAGGGGTTAAAGTGAGCCGGAACTGCGTTCCGTCAGTTCCACCAGGAGACGGAACGCAGTTCCGCCTCCCCCGGCTCACCTAACCCGATGTCCCGGGCGGCGCTGCAGGGAGATGCCTGGCGCCCGCTGAGATCGCGTTACCAGCGGGCGCCCGTCTCCCTCTCCGCAGCGGCAGCCGGAGGCAGGAGCTCAGTACTGAGCTCCGGCTTCCGGCTCTGTCAGTGCGCGCTATGGGAGAGACGTCATGACGTCTCTCTCATAGTGCAGAGGAGCGGGCGGCGAGAGAGGACTGCGGCGGGAGCGGGGCTAGGTAAGTATAGTTCTCCCCCCCCCTCCCTCCTATATGTGTACCACAGGCGTTTCTACTAGGGGCCTTTACTACTGGGGCAAACTACTGGGGGGCTCTAGTACTGGGGGCAAACTACAAGGGGCAAACTACTGGGGGGCTCTAGTACTGGGGGCAAACTACTGGGGGGCTCTAGTACTGGGGACAAACTACTGGGGCAAACTACAGAGGGGCAAACTACTGGGGGGCTCTAGTACTGGGGGCAAACTACTGGGGGGCTTTACTGCTGGGGCAAACTACTGGGGGCATTACTACAAGGGGGCAAGCTACAAAGGGGCAAACTACTGGCAGCATTACTACTGGGGGCTAAACTACAAGGGGGCATAATTACAGGAGCTAAACTACTGGGGGTATAACTACAAGGGGGCAAACTACTGGGGACATTACTAACTTTGGCAAACTACATGGGGGCTAAACTACAGGGCCTAAACAACTGGGGGCACAACTGCAGGGGGCATTACCACTGGGGGCTAAACTACATGGGGCAAACTACATGAGGGCAAAACTACTGAGGGCATTACCACTCAGAGGCTAAACTAGAGGGGGGGGGGGGGGAGTAAATTGCTGGGGTCAAAACTGCAGGGGCATTACCAGTATGGGCATGACTACTGGGGCTAAACTACAGGGGCTAAACGACTAGGGGCAATACTACACAGGGGCATTACCATTAAGGGCATTACTGATGGGGTGCACAGCTAATGAGGGCATTGTAAAGGGGGCACTTCATAAGGGGCACTACTGTTGGGGGCATTGCATAAGGGGCACTACTACTGTGGGCATTGTATAAGGGATGCTACTGCTGGGGGCATTACTGTATGGGCCGACAAAGAAGCTGCGTTCCCGGTCCGCCCTCCGTCGCTCCGCCCCTACCATCGCCGCCGCACTGGAAGGCCAGGTTCCAGACTCCCAGCTGCAGCGGATCTGGGACCAGGCCGGCTTTATTATCCCTGCCGCTGCATCGAGCTTCTGTGACCGCGGCACTACTAGTTCAAATCTGTCGCTGATTGGCTGCCGGTCCGCAGCAGTTTTGAAATATTAGCGCCGTGGTCACAGGAGCTCGATGCGGCGGCAGGGATAATAAAGCCAGCCTGGTTCCAGATCCACTGCAGCCGCCCTCAGCCTCTTCTGCCGCCCCGCCCTCGGACCTCTGCGCACCCACAGCCTCCTCCTCCGCACTATCTCCGAGGCCCACAGCCTCCTCCACGTCACGCCTACCACAGCCTACTCATCCACAGCACCGCAGACCACCGCCGCTGCTAAACAGGTAATCTAACCTGCTGCCTTTCTCTCTCCCTAGTCCCTACTGTATTCCCCTGCTGTCACTTTCCATGTCCCTGCTGTCACTTTCCATGTCCCTGCTGTCACTCTCCCTGTCACTCTGTCACTCTATAATGTGAATTTCGGCTCATTCTCTGTGCTATAATGTGAATTTTGGCTCATTCTGTGTGCTATAATGTGAATTTCGGCTCATACCGTGTGCTATAATGTGAATTTCGGCTCATACTGTGTGGTGTAATGTGAATTTCGGCTCATACTGTGTGGTGTAATGTGAATTTCGGCTCATACCGTGTGGTGTAATGTGAATTTGGCTCATACTGTGTGGTGTAATGTGAATTTGGCTCATACTGTGTGGTGTAATATGAATGTGGCTCATACTGTGTGGTATAAATGTGAATTTCGGCTCATACTGTGAGCTATAATGTGAAAGGGGTCCTACTATTGTGGTGCATAATGTGTATAAGGGGTATATGGTGTGGTAAACTACACTGAAGGGCACGCCCCCTTTTGCGTGGCCACGCCCCCTTGTCAGGAGTGCGCGCGCCTTCGGCGCGCACATAATTGCATCCTTCACTTTTCCATACCCCCACTTCAAAATTTCCACTTGGGTACTACTACTGTGGGCATTATTACTATTGTGTGACCACGCCCATTTCTTTTTGAGACCACACCCCCTTTTTGCTGCGCGCGCCGTAGGTGCGCGCAATACCTTTATTTCATGGGTGCCGTGGGGAGGGGGGTGAGTTCCACCACCTCTCTAGGACCACTTTAAGCACTGCCCACACGAATGTTTAATGCCCCTTCTTTCTAAATTAGAAGATTTTGGTACGATATCAGGTTTCACCATAAATCACTCCAAATCTACCATTATGGCCCTAAGCGCTTCCTTTCGTAAAAATACATTACAGGTTGGTAATCTGAAATGGGCAGATACTTATATCTCTTACTTAGGGATTCGCCTCCCTAGAAATATCTATGATTTATATACCATTAATATAAAAAGTACTATTGATACAGTCCTTAAAGAGTTGAATGAATGGCAGCATTTACGGTTATCTTACCTGGGAAGAGCAAACCTTATAAAGATGATTACCTTCCCGAAGCTACTGTATCCTATTCAGGTTCTACCACTGGTGTTTACCAAGACAGATCTTAAACGAATTGATGCGGATTTCCGACAATTTATTTGGAAAAAAACAAAACCTCGCCTCAGTCTACAGTTGTTACAAAGAACTAAATCTGAAGGAGGTATTAATTTTCCAAATATGGAAATCTACAATTATGCTGCTGTATGTAGACATATTAAAGATTGGATTTCACATTCTGAATTATATTCCAATTACTTAGTAGAACAGTCCTTCCTTACCAATATAGATTTGGTCTGTTTTTTACATCTCCATAAATCTGACATCCCAACAGAAATATTAGAAAACCCTCTCTTAATGTCAGCATGGTCAGTTTGGCATACGATCCGCAATAAATGGAGACTCAACGCCTCATATTCTTTGTTTCTTCCTTGGCTTGGCAATATGAACTTTCAACACGGTTTAGCTTCTGCTCCCTTTAATTTATGGGCCCAACAGGGGCTTACTATGATTCGTCAGCTTACTGATGCAACCACAAAACATACTCTTACTTTTTCTCAGGCTCAATCTAAATTTTCCTTTTTACAAACCCACAATTTTGCCTTTATGCAAGCACAACACTATGTCTCCAAAGTGATTTCTTATCTTTCTCCCGTGGACTGGACGAGCCAGTTGGATATTGCCTTTCGCTCTTTCTCTAACGCTAGAGGAGCTATCTCTATGTTTTATAAAATACTACGAACACCGTATTATGAAGGCCACTACGATACAGGCATTACTAGATGGCGGAGACACTTTCCTGATCTTAATGAAGCTACCATTCTAAAAGCACTTTTATATTCCAATCGTACCCTCCCAACTATTATATACCAGGAAATGTTTTTTAAAATTTTCTATAGAGGATACCTATCACCTTCTCGCTGTCAGTTGATGGGATTGTCTTCCGGTTCAACATGTCCAAAGTGTACTCGACCAGAGGCTACTCTTTTTCATTGTTTATGGGACTGTACTCATATTAAAAAATTCTGGCTTCAAATAAAACAATTTGCCATCTCAGATTTGGTTAACTTTCTACCTTTGTCCCCTGAATGGGCCATTTTTGGCATACTGACAACCACTTCTAGAATATCTCCAGGTTGTCGCAAGCTATTGTTAATTATATCAGCTGTGGCAAAAAAATGTATCTTACAACAATGGATACACTCATCTCCTCCTTCCTTACAAATGTTTAAAGATAAACTTTTTCACGTTTTTAAAATGGATTGGATGGAGACTTCACTACATAAAGAACAACGCATAGAGACATTTTTTGAGATATGGGAATCCTTTATTGATACTCTAAATATTTCGACAAAGACTCAGATTCATAATTGTTTTCGTTCAACTCTATGGTATGAAACTGCAGTGTTTCTATCTGAACCCCCCATTCGATTAAGTTAACATCCTTCCTCCCTCCCCCCCCTTTTTTTTTTTTTTTTTTGGGGGGGGGGGGGGGCTATGGGCGATCTATTCCCTCCTTTCTTTACATCATATACCCTTTCTTTCTCTTCTTCCTACTCTTCCATACCTCTTTCTTCTTTTCTTCTCTTCTCTCTCTTCTTTCTTCTTGGAAGATTACTTTCTTCCTGATTTGATAATATACCATTTTGATACTTTATGGACTCTATAAATTGGATAGAATTTTTTTTTGTACCACAGTTATTTCCAATATATTGGTCATTTACTTATTATACCAATTATTGCTTTGTTGGCATTGTAACGAAAAATGTTTACATGGAAAATTGAAAATAAAAACACTTTTGGAAAAAAAAAAAAAAAAAAGGAAACATTTGACCTCTGTAATTGCCAACCGAGGTTATATTACAAAGTATTGAATTAAACTTTTTGATTGTCCAAATATTTATTTTCCGCAAGACTATACAAATTAATTGGTTAAAATTCATGCAATGTGATTTCCTAGTTTTTTTTTTTTTCAGATTCTGTCTCGCACAGTTGAAGTGTACCTATGATGGAAATTACAGACCCCTCTCATCTTTTTAAGTGGGTCAACAGCACAATCGGTGGCTTTCCAAATACTTTTTTGCCCCACTGTATTCCACTAAGGGGTGCCAAAATCTATATCCGCTAACAAAAAAAAATAGGCTCCGGCTCAAGTGAGGGAGAGGTGAGGTTCGAGAGGGAGAGGTGAGGACGAGAGAGCGAATGACAGAATTACATTACAGTGCTGAAAGTCGTTATATAGAATACTGCTTTACAGTGTGCTCAGTTGACAGTTCACAAAATATTTGGCGAGCATATCCAGCAGGGCCAGCCAAGAACACAGGCTACACAGCCGCGTATGTAGCCAAGCTTCCAGGTACGCCGTCTCCCGCCGATGCGCAAGGTGAGACTCTGCTCATCCATGGCTTCTGCTGTCCACCAGCACCTCCTGGTCCCGGCCTGACTGCTCCTCTTGAGAGATGGGGATGAGAGAGCGAGAGATGAGGACAAGAAAGAGAGGACAGACACACACACACATCCACGGCATGTATACACCTGCACTTATCCTGCCCAGGGAGCTGCACTGTCCCTTCAGTGCTGATGCTGTAGCTGGTTCTGTGCTGCTGCTGGAGCTGGGATCTGGAACTGCGTGGGTGTCTGGTCTCAGGGTCAGGACTTCAGACAAGCAGGCTGCAGACCAGGTGCTTGTGGGCGGGTGGCCGCATGTAGTACCATGCTCTATTGTCCAATGCCGTCCTGTTGCTCCTCGGACTTTTCCCCTCTGAGGTTGTTCCCAGAATGCTGTGCATTATGGTGTGTGAGAGAGAGAGAGAGAGAGAGGTGAGGACAAGAGAGGGGAAGAGGACTAAAGAAAGAGAGGTGAGGACGAAGAGAGAGAGAGAGAGGGGAGTGAAGCCGAGAGAAATGGGGGGGAGGATAAAAGAGAGATAGAGGTGAGGATGAGAGAAAGGGGTGAAGATGAGAGGAGGGGTGAGGTGGGAGATAGACACAGTCAGCAAGGGCATGTATACACAAGCAGTCACCCTGGCCAGCCTTGGGGCAGCACTCTCCCTGCAGTGCTGTGTTGGGACTCGGATCCGTGACTGCGTGCGTGACTAGTCTCAATGACTTAGGCAGGCAAGCGCAGATCGAGTGCTTGTGGGCCGGCTGCCTCATGTAGAACCACGTGCAATCGCCCAACGCCACCCTGCTGCTCCTCAGACATCTCTCCCCCTCTGCAGCCGGCTGTTCCCAGAATGCCATGCGTGGTGACGTCACGCCTGCACCGGCATGCTTGGAATGGCAGAATAGAGCTCACCAGCAGCTCTGCCACTGAGGGTCCGCGGTACATTTAACTTATTATGGCGGAGGGCGGGGGTGACTGCGGACGCTCCCTCAGCCAACCTCTACAAGAGGAGCAGTCAGGCCGGGGCCAGGAGGCGCTGGCAGACAGCAGATGAGCGGAGTCTCACTTTTTGTGCAGTTGCGGGAGACTGCACCCCTGGAGCTTGGCGCTGTACATGGCTGCGCAGCCTGCGTTAATGGCCGGCCTTTGGTCCCACCAATTTGGAAACATAAATAAATATAAGAGCAAATATAAAAACAATGCTCAGTTATGGTGTCATATTTGCTATGGTATATAAATATACATCGTTCCTTATACAATATAACATTTCTACTAAAACATTAGGTTTGTGCCAGTAAGCTTAAGGTTTTTTAATGTTAACATACTTTATTTTTTTTGCAGGTGAATTTTGAAAGGGACGTTGTTCTCCGATCAAGCCAACTAAAGACGTCCTTTCTTACGCCTCTGTAGAGTTAACAAAAGCTATTTTTATTTAGAGGAGTGTAGAAAACTAACAAAGTTGTTACTCTTCGAAGAAATGAATCACAAAAGAGAGAAAACACTTCAGTGCTCGGAGTGTGACTTACGCTTTGCGGCTAAAACACATCTTCTCATACATAAGAGGATTCACACAGGAGAGAAACCATATCTGTGCTCTGTGTGTGACAAAACCTTCACACGTAAAACACAGCTTGACGTACATCAGAGGAATCACACAGGAGAGCAACCATTTAAATGTTCTGAGTGTAGCAAGTGTTTTTCCCGGAACTTAGGTCTTGTTGTACATCAGATGATTCACACGGGAGAGAAACCATTTAAATGCTCTGACTGCAGCAAGTGTTTTACCTCTAAGCGACAGCTTGTTACACATCAGTGGAATCACACAGGACAGAAACCATTTACATGCTCTCAATGTAGCAAGTGTTTTTCCAATAAGGCACATCTTGTCAGTCATCAGAGGGTTCACACAGGAGAGAAACCATTTACATGCTCTGAATGCAGTAAGTGTTTTTCAGAGAAGTCAAATCTCGTTAGACATCAGAAGAGTCACACAGGTGAGAAGCACTTTAAATGTTGAGTGCAGCAAGTGTTTTACCAAGAAGAAAACATTTATTACTCACATGAGGAGTCACTCTAATGCTTAGAACGTGGCACGTGTTTCATACGTTAACTTGTATTATGTCAGTGGGCCTGATTCTGAGATGGAAGCATAGAATGAGAAAGCAAGAAACTTTGCACCTGGACAAACCCATGTTGCAATGCAAAGGGTGCAAATACATTTGTAATTTTTGCCATGATGTAAGTTCCTTTCTTTTTCCTGTACTCTCTGAAGTTCCCCCAATATTCCTTATAGAAAGGCAATTTTAATTTTTTTTTTTTTTTATAATGACAAGTTTTTATAGAATCTCATGCAGGTGCTGTGAGGAGTTAGGTATGCCGTCAGTCAACATACCTTCGTCGGTATCCCGGCAGCGGAATGCCGGCGGGGAGGGATTTTCAGGGGGTGGGATGTCGGCATGCCGACCGTCGGGATTATCAGGGGGTGGGATGTAGAGGAAAGCTTTCTGTCCAGTAGAGTGTTCCAGCATCTCCTCTCAGTACTGGGATTCTATCCATTACAGGCAGTGCTATAAGTACTGCTTATTTCTATAGGAACTCTGTATGCGTCTCTGTTTTACCCTATGTGTTATATTTAGTAAACTGTTATTCAAAGCTGACAATACTTAGTGCGTAACCCCTGCTGGATATTAAAGTTCAGTAGTACTACACATAAAATCAGACTTGTTTTGTTTGTATTTCTATTGCTCTATTAAAATCCAGCACTCAAGGTAATTAGAATCAGTGACTTTGAAAAAAGTAATAAATATACCCTTACAAGTCTCGTCTGTTCTCTCATACCTTTTTATATTCTGCACATTTATTAGTAAGCTGCTCAATCAGATTGTGATGTCACTCAGGTGCTAAAAGGGAGGGGTAATTCTGGGTAAGAGAAAAACATTTTGCTATCCCTAATGCACACTGAGTGAGAAATAACACTACATAATAATCGGATAATACAGAGATCTTAGTTGCGTATATCTGCAAATACAGGGTTAAGCCCCCAGGCCGAACAGCAAGGCGTCTGTCACTGGGGGTCCCTAATACTAGGTGTGGGTCAAGGGTGTGGGATCCCATCATGTCGGCACGGGCCGGCTACCCCAGGGCAGCACACAGGTGAAAATTAGTATGGGTTAATAGGAAGCACATAAGTGCTATGTGAGTGATGTGTGATTAAAACAATACAAAAATATATACAGTGTGATAGGGAAAAATAAGATTTTACTTACCGATAAATCTATTTCTCGTAGTCCGTAGTGGATGCTGGGGACTCCGTCAGGACCATGGGGATTAGCGGCTCCGCAGGAGACAGGGCACAAAAATAAAGCTTTAGGATCAGGTGGTGTGCACTGGCTCCTCCCCCTATGACCCTCCTCCAAGCCTCAGGATACTGTGCCCGGACGAGCGTACACAATAAGGAAGGATTTTGAATCCCGGGTAAGACTCATACCAGCCACACCAATCACACCGTACAACTTGTGATCTGAATCCAGTTAACAGTATGACAAACGTAGGAGCCTCTGAACAGACGGCTCACAACAATAACAACCCGATTTTTTTTGTAACAATAACTATGTACAAGTATTGCAGACAATCCGCACTTGGGATGGGCGCCCAGCATCCACTACGGACTACGAGAAATAGATTTATCGGTAAGTAAAATCTTATTTTCTCTGACGTCCTAGTGGATGCTGGGGACTCCGTCAGGACCATGGGGATTATACCAAAGCTCCCAAACGGGCGGGAGAGTGCGGATGACTCTGCAGCACCGAATGAGAGAACTCCAGGTCCTCTTTAGCCAGGGTATCAAATTTGTAGAATTTTACAAACGTGTTCTCCCCCGACCACGTAGCTGCTCGGCAGAGTTGTAATGCCGAGACCCCTCGGGCAGCCGCCCAGGATGAGCCCACCTTCCTTGTGGAATGGGCCTTGACAGATTTAGGCTGTGGCAGGCCTGCCACAGAATGTGCAAGTTGAATTGTGCTACAAATCCAACGAGCAATCGTCTGCTTAGAAGCAGGAGCACCCAGCTTGTTGGGTGCATACAGTATAAACAGCGAGTCAGATTTTCTGACTCCAGCCGTCCTTGAAATATATATTTTCAATGCCCTGACAACGTCCAGCAACTTGGAATCCTCCAAATCGCTAGTAGCCGCAGGCACCACAATAGGCTGGTTCAGGTGAAACGCTGACACCACCTTAGGCAGAAAATGAGGACGCGTCCGCAGTTCTGCCCTGTCCGAATGGAAAATCAGATATGGGCTTTTATACGATAAAGCCGCCAATTCTGACACTCTCCTGGCTGAAGCCAGGGCCAGTAGCATGGTTACTTTCCATGTAAGATATTTCAAATCCACTGATTTGAGTGGCTCAAACCAATGGGATTTGAGAAAATCCAAAACTACATTAAGGTCCCACGAAGCCACTGGGGGCACAACCGGGGGCTGTATATGTAGTACTCCTTTTACAAAAGTCTGGACTTCAGGAACTGAAGCCAATTCTTTCTGGAAGAAAATCGACAGGGCCGAAATTTGAACCTTAATGGACCCCAATTTGAGGCCCATAGACAATCCTGTTTGCAGGAAATGTAGGAATCGACCCAATTGAAATTCCTCCGTGGGGGCCTTCCTGGCCTCACACCACGCAACATATTTTCTCCAAATGCGGTGATAATGTTGTGCAGTCACCTCCTTCCTGGCTTTTACCAGTGTAGGAATGACCTCTTCCGGAATGACTTTTTCCCTTAGAATTCGGCGTTCAACCGCCATGCCGTCAAACGCAGCCGCGGTAAGTCTTGGAATAGACACGGTCCCTGCTGAAGCAGGTCCCGTCTTAGAGGTAGAGGCCACGGATCTTCCGTGAGCATCTCCTGAAGTTCCGGGTACCAAGTTCTTCTTGGCCAATCCGGAGCCACGAGTATCGTTCTTACTCCCCTTTGCCGTATAATTCTCAGTACTTTTGGTATGAGAGGCAGAGGAGGAAACACATACACTGACTGGAACACCCACGGTGTTACCAGAGCGTCCACAGCTATTGCCTGAGGGTCTCTTGACCTGGCGCAATACCTGTCCAGTTTTTTGTTGAGGCGAGACGCCATCATGTCCACCTTTGGTTTTTCCCAACGGTTCACAATCATGTGGAAGACTTCTGGATGAAGTCCCCACTCTCCCGGGTGTAGATCGTGTCTGCTGAGGAAGTCTGCTTCCCAGTTGTCCACTCCCGGAATGAACACTGCTGACAGTGCTATCACATGATCTTCCGCCCAGCGAAGAATCCTTGCAGCTTCTGCCATTGCTCTCCTGCTTCTTGTGCCGCCCTGTCTGTTTACGTGGGCGACTGCCGTGATGTTGTCCGACTGGATCAACACCGGCTGACCCTGAAGCAGGGGTTTTGCCAGGCTTAGAGCATTGTAAATCGCTCTTAGCTCCAGTATATTTATGTGAAGAGACATCTCCAGGCTTGACCATACTCCCTGGAAGTTTCTTCCCTGTGTGACCGCTCCCCAGCCTCTCAGACTAGCATCCGTGGTCACCAGGACCCAGTCCTGTATGCCGAATCTGCGGCCCTCTAACAGATGAGCACTCTGCAACCACCACAGAAGAGACACCCTTGTCCGTGGCGATAAGGTTATCCGCTGATGCATCTGCAGATGCGATCCGGACCATTTGTCCAGCAGATCCCATTGAAAAGTTCTTGCGTGGAATCTGCCGAATGGAATCGCTTCGTAAGAAGCCACCATCTTTCCCAGGACTCTTGTGCATTGATGCACAGACACTTTCCCTGGTTTTAGGAGGTTCCTGACAAGTTCGGATAACTCCCTGGCTTTCTCCTCCGGAAGAAACACCTTTTTCTGAACCGTGTCCAGAATCATTCCCAGGAACAGCAGACGTGTCGTCGGGGTCAATTGAGATTTTGGAAAATTCAGAATCCACCCGTGCTGTTGCAGCACTACTTGGGTTAGTGCTACTACGTCCCCCAGCTGTTCCCTGGACCTTGCCCTTATCAGGAGATCGTCCAAGTAAGGGATAATTAATACGCCTTTTCTTCGCAGAAGAAACATCATTTCGGCCATTACCTTGGTAAAGACCCGAGGTGCCGTGGACAATCCAAACGGCAGCGTCTGAAACTGATAATGACAGTTTTGCACCACGAACCTGAGGTACCCTTGATGTGAAGGGCAAATTGGGACATGCAGGTAAGCATCCTTGATGTCCAGGGACACCATAAAGTCCCCTTCTTCCAGATTCGCTATCACTGCTCTGAGTGACTCCATCTTGAACTTGAATTTTTGTATGTACAGGTTCAAAGATTTCAGATTTAGAATAGGTCTTACCGAGCCGTCCGGCTTCGGTACCACAAATAGTGTGGAATAATACCCCTTTCCCTGTTGTAGGAGGGGTACCTTGACTATCACCTGCTGAGAATACAGCTTGTGAATGGCTTCCAATACCGTCGCCCTGTCTGAGGGGGACGTTGGCAGAGCAGACTTTAGGAACCGGCGAGGGGGAGACTTCTCGAATTCCAACCTGTAACCCTGAGATACTATCTGCAGGATCCAGGGGTCCACCTGTGAGTGAGCCCACTGTGCGCTGAAATTCTTGAGTCGACCCCCCACCGCCCCTGAGTCCGCTTGTAAAGCCCCAACGTCATGCTGAGGGCTTTGCAGAAGCCGGGGCGGGCTTCTGCTCCTGGGAAGAAGCTGCTTGGTGCACTCTCTTACCCTTTCCTTTGCCTCGGGGCAAATATGACTGTCCTTTTGCCCGCTTGTTCCTATAGGAACGAAAGGACTGCGGCTGAAAAGACGGTGTCTTTTTCTGTTGGGAGGGGACCTGAGGTAAAAAGGTGGATTTCCCGGCTGTTGCCGTGGCCACCAAATCCGATAGACCGACCCCAAATAATTCCTCCCCCTTATACGGCAATACTTCCATATGCCGTTTGGAATCCGCATCACCTGACCATTGTCGCGTCCATAAACTTCTTCTGGCAGATATGGACATCGCACTTACTCTCGATGACAGAGTGCAAATATCCCTCTGAGCATCTCGCATATAAAGAAAAGCATCCTTTAATTGCTCTAAAGTCAATAAAATACTGTCCCTAGCTAGGGTATCAATATTTTCAGTCAGGGAATCCAACCAAACCACCCCAGCACTGCACATCCATGCAGAGGCGATGGCTGGTCGCAGTATAACACCAGTATGAGTGTATATACTTTTCAGGGTAGTTTCCAGCCTCCTATCCGCTGGATCCTTGAGGGCGGCCGTTTCAGGAGACGGTAACGCCACTTGTTTTGATAAGCGTGTGAGCGCCTTATCCACCCTAGGGGGTGTTTCCCAGCGCACCCTAACCTCTGGCGGGAAAGGATATAATGCCAATAACTTCTTTGAAATTAGCAGTTTTCTATCGGGGTTAACCCACGCTTCATCACACACTTCATTCAATTCGTCTGATTCAGGAAAAACTACAGGTAGTTTTTTCAGACCCCACATAATACCCCTTTTTGTGGTACATGCAGTATCAGAGATATGCAAAGCCTCCTTCATTGCCGTGATCATATAACGTGTGGCCCTACTGGAAAATACGTTTGTTTCTTCACCGTCGACACTAGATTCGGTGTCCGTGTCTGGGTCTGTGTCGACCGACTGAGGTAAAGGGCGTTTTACAGCCCCTGACGGTGTCTGAGACGCCTGTACAGGTACTAACTGGTTTGCCGGCTGTCTCATGTCGTCAACTGATTTTTGTAATGTGCTGACATTATCACGTAATTCCATAAACAAAGCCATCCATTCCGGTGTCGACTCCCTAGGGGGTGACATCACCATTACCGGCAATTGCTCCGCCTCCACACCAACATCGTCCTCATACATGTCGACACACACGTACCGACACACAGCAGACACACAGGGAATGCTCTTATCGAAGACAGGACCCCACTAGCCCTTTGGGGAGACAGAGGGAGAGTTTGCCAGCACACACCCAAGCGCTATAAATATATAGGAACAACCCTATAGAAGTGTTGTCTCCCTTATAGCAGCTTAATATATATATAAAAAACGCCAAAAAAGTGCCCCCCCCCCCCCCCTCTCTGTTTTACCCTGTTTCTGTAGTGCAGTGCAGGGGAGAGTCCTGGGAGCCTTCCTCGCAGCGGAGCTGAGCAGGAAAATGGCGCTGTGTGCTGAGGAGATAGGCCCCGCCGCCTATTTCGGCGGGCTCTTCTCCGGAGTTTGTGAGACCTGGCAGGGGTTAAATACATCCATATAGCCCCAGGGGCTATATGTGATGTATTTTTTTAGCCAGAACAAGGTATTCTCATTGCTGCCCAGGGCGCCCCCTGCAGCGCCCTGCACCCTCCGTGACCGCTGGTGTGAAGTGTGTGACAACAATGGCGCACAGCTGCAGTGCTGTGCGCTACCTCATGAAGACTGAAAAGTCTTCTGCCGCCGGTTTCTGGACCTCTTCACTTTTCGGCATCTGCAAGGGGGTCGGCGGCGCGGCTCCAGGACCGGACTCCATGGCTGGGCCTGTGTTCGATCCCTCTGGAGCTAATGGTGTCCAGTAGCCTAAGAAGCCAATCCATCCTGCACGCAGGTGAGTTCACTTCTTCTCCCCTAAGTCCCTCGTTGCAGTGAGCCTGTTGCCAGCAGGACTCACTGTAAAATAAAAAACCTAAAAACTTTTTCTAAGCAGCTCTTTAGGAGAGCCACCTAGATTGCACCCTGCTCGGACGGGCACAAAAACCTAACTGAGGCTTGGAGGAGGGTCATAGGGGGAGGAGCCAGTGCACACCACCTGATCCTAAAGCTTTATTTTTGTGCCCTGTCTCCTGCGGAGCCGCTAATCCCCATGGTCCTGACGGAGTCCCCAGCATCCACTAGGACGTCAGAGAAAACATGTTAATAAACTGTTGGGGTGTGCCAACCTGAAGCAGCTCAGCCATACCAACACAGGGAAAATTGCACCCCAAACCCACCCCATAAATAATTACAAATATGGCTTGGTCTAATAGCCCAGTGTAAGGCCACATGATAATTGCTCCTACAGCATCTGAGAGCCAGCTTACCTGGAGACACCCCTAGCTTCTCCATGGCACTCTGGAGTCAGCAATCCCTCCTAATGCTGACCCATCCATGCCTCTCTGAAATACAATGCACATTTATTGGCAAGCTGCTCAATCAGATTGTGATGTCACTCAGGTGCTAAAAGAGAGGTAATTCTGGGTAAGAGAAAAACATTTTGCTATCCCTAATGCACACCTTTTATATTCTATTATGCGTACTCTTTAGTAAAATGGTTCAAGTTAATGCTGTTTGCCTGTATCCTTTAGCAGCTAATCAAATAGAAGGCTGATAGCTGATATCAGGTTTCCATGGGTTACAGTACATTGTTTATTTTAAATTTATGTTAGTAAGCCCATCGGATGGCAAATTGTATGCCAAGCCTATTAATAAAGTATCTTCATAATTATTTTATTTGCTAATACATTAAAAGTATTCATATTTTTAACATTTTTCTACAGTTTAGAAGATAGAACCAGGGGAGTAATTAGAGAGTTAGATAATACTGACAGTCTAACAGTAAATAAAAAAAAAAGATCACTTACCATTGATATATTTATTCCGAAGAATCTTGAACAAAGAATCAGTGTACAGTGTTATAGCATACTTGCCTACCTGACCCTCTCCATGAGGGAGAAAATGCTCTGTTCCTGGACTTTCCTGGTAATGTATGATTGCCATCACCTGTGGTGAGCTAGTTAATTGATAAGAAAGGTATTTCACCACAGGTGATGGCAATCATACATTACCAGGAAAGTCCAGGAACAGAGCATTTTCTCCCTCATGGAGAGGGTCAGGTAGGCAAGCATTTGTTATATGGATAAATAGATAATTCAAGAAATAAAATTCACAAAATAAAATTCAAAACCTAAATCGAGCAGGAGAACAGCGCCATGCAGACTAGATAACCCCCCCAATAAGGCTATAGGAGGGTCATTACTAGACTTAGTGAGTACCACAAGGTGGGTGAAAATGGATGAGCAGTCATTATGTCTGCAATGGGAGTATAGCTATATGACTGCTCCAAACATGAAAAGATTTGGTGACTAGATTCTTTAGCCAAATAAACCACCAGACAATCTATCTTAAATAAATGATGTTTCTTCAGAGCAATGTTTCCCAAACTCAGTCCTAAGGGACCCCTAACTGTGAATGCTTTGCAGGTCTCCTAGTAGGTACACAGGTGTATTCATTACTGGCTTGCACATTTTTAAAGATCCACAGGTGGAGCTAATTATTTCAATTGGAGACCTGGAAAACTTGTACTGTTAAGGGGGTACTCACGGAGCAATAATCTAAGCAATCTGACATAGGGGGTAATTCTGAGTTGATCGCAGCAGGAACTTTGTTAGCAGTTGGGCAAAACCATGTGCACTGCAGGGGAGGGCAGATGTAACGTGCAGACAGAGATAGATTTGTGTGTGTTCAGTTCAATCTGCAATCTAAATTGCAGTGTAAAAATAAAGCAGCCAGTATTTACCCTGCACAGAAACAAAATAACCCACCCAAATCTAACTCTCTGCACATGTTATATCTGCCTCCCCTGCAGTGCACATGGTTTTGCCCAACTGCTAAAAATGTTCCTGCTGCGATCAACTTGGAATTACCCCTTAGATTTTAAGCATGATCTGTCAGTGTGTACCCCCCACAGCGATGGCGATGTACGTCCCCTCGCGTTGCTATCACCGGTGCTAGATTTGCCTGCCATGCAGGCTCAACCTAGCATGTCGCTCATTTCACCCACTGAGTGAAATGAGCGCCCCCCCCCCCCCCCCAGCCGCACGCTCGGCACACATCGCGCTGTGCTGAGTAGGGGGAGAGATGTGTGCTGAGCGGTTCAGTCAGCACACATCTCTCCCCACACCTACCCATGAATACGGGCCTTTAGGGGTCCCTGAGGACTGAGTTGGGGAAACACTGCCTTAGAGAGGAGGCATTCCTGGCTGAATCCATACCTGCAGTATGGTCTTTCCTACTTGCTCTGTGCGCAGCAGCTAGAATTTTTGACTCCCAGGCAACACCTGCGGGCAAGATCCCCAATGTGGCCCATTCAGGAGTAAAGGGTAGAAAATTAAGTAAATGCTCCATCGTAAACCTGCAAATCCGAAGCCAAAAGGCTCTAACTGGAAGACAAGACCACAAACAGTGATCAAGATCTGCATTTTCCTCCTCACAATGAGGAAATCAAGGAAATCCTATGGAAAGAAGAAAAAGAAACCTTCGATAAACCGTGATGTGCTCTTTATAAGGGCTCTGAGGAAATTGTCAGTTACATTTAGGAAACATTGCAACCACTGAGGCAGTTACATGAGAAAGAACGGTCTATAATGAGTTGCACCATTTTAAAATATACTTTTTATTATTACAGTTTAAAATCCTATTCAATGTATAGCTGGTCAGCAAAATATTAAGATATAGAAAAGATTGTGAAAAGTGAATACAGGTTGAGTATCCCATATCCAAATATTCCGAAATACGGACTTTTTTGAGTGAGTGTGAGATAGTGAAATCTTTGTTTTTTGATGGCTCAGTGTACACAAACTTTGTTTAATACACAAAGTCATTAAAAATATTGTATTAAATGACCTTCAGGCTGTGTGTATAAGGTGTATATGAAACATAAATAAATTGTGTGAATGTAGATACAGTACACTTTGTTTAATGCACAAAGTTATAAAAAATATTGTCTAAAATTGACTTCAGGCTGTGTGTATAAGGTGTATATGAAACACAAATGCATTCTGTGCTTAGACTTAGGTCCCATCACCATGATATCTCATTATGGTATGCAATTATTCCAAAATACGGAAAAATCCCATATCTAAAAGACCTCTGGTCCCAAGCATTTTGGATAAGGGATACTCAACCTGTAATAAATTTTTTTTTTCTGAAACTACTCTTATTCATCTATTTTGTCATATTGTAATGCTGCTTGAAGATCTTGGTAGTTGCCCCTGAGCATCCAAGAATAAGACCTGTAGGACTGACAATTAGGTCTTCTTACCTTATGACAGCCGCCTTTACCATAAAGCAGGGCACGCTTACTGGTACTCGGATGCCCTCAGGACTTGTGCTACAGACAGTTGCACAAGGTTATCTCCGACGTCTGAGACCAGCTACCAACGGAATGGACCTCAAGACTTTCAAGAAACGACAAAAGACACTAGACAAGTAATGACTAAAGGTGTGTACACACGGTGAGATCCTTGCTATGGACGATTTTGACTATGCTATTTCCCTTGAACTCCCCGAATCCCAGCACCGATTTTGACTAACTTTTCTTGAGATATGGACTATGTGCTTACGATTTTGGCTTATGTGAGATGCAATTGACATGTGAGATGAACTAGATAGTAAACCGATCTAGCAAGGATTGACTTGCCTGCACAGTCTATCTTTTCTTGCGATGCCGACCTGGCGGGACCGCGCATCATGATCGAATTGAGATCTCAAGGTAACTTTCACCTTGCGATCTGCACTAACTTTTCTTGAGATTTTCACTATATAGTCAAAATTGAAAGAAAATATCTCATTGTGTGTACACACCTTAAGTCACGTGAAGCAGACTAGCCAGCACACTGCAATTAAGGCGTCCGTCCTCGCAGAGTGTAGACTGGAATTGACAGGCCAGTAGATCTGTATTATGTGGATGGTATGGCTACACAGAGCAGGCTCCTAGCAGGAGAGAATAGGCCAGGAATGTTGGCTCACTGTAGTTGGTATGATAGTTGCTGAGCAGAATGCAAACTGGTGACGACAGGCCAGGTTTTCCAGAATGGCATAGAAGGTACTGCTCTGATGCGCAAATTTACAGGCTGGTAAAACTGGACAGGGTAGCAGACTCACGGAAATGGATGTGGCTAATGCCAAACTATGCAAACTGATGCTAATGGGACAGGAGCACAGGATATCCCGGAGCAGGTGAACCAGGAAGAACTCGGTTACAAGCAGAGGGACAAGGGCTCCCGCTGCAACTAAGAACTATAACTGACGGAGCCTGGCAGGGCTGACTGAGGGAATAGCAGACAGGAGCAAATCAGCACGCTCCTCAGCCTGACTCACATTTATAAATAATTCCGTGCAGCCCAGAACGCTGCATGTCTGAGTCCAGCTGCCTCTACAAGTGGCTGGCGTTCCTTGTTGCCTAGCGACAAACAGGAAGCTGCAGGGCGGAAGTTCTCTGGTGTCTCGGTCACCTAGCAATGGCCGGAGTGTGCAGGGGCACAAGCCGTTGGCTCATAACACATATAAGTAATGTGCCATCTGCAGGCTACATAAATGGGACATATGTGAAATCTTATTACATTGAGTGTTCTGGTGACCTACATCTAAATGTCAGGAGGTAAAATATTACAAAAGATATCTCTATTGATGAAGGTTGAAATTTATGCTCGTAATAAAAATCATATCTCCCATCAAAGTATACGTTCACATTTACATTCCATTATTAAGCCTAAGGTAGTCGTATGTCTCCATTTACTGACCAGACCTACGTTGACTCAACTACGTTGGGTTTTCTGTACAGTACAGTTGGGACACCATATTATTAGCAGGTATTAAATATAATGTAATTGGTAAACTCATTCCACTTTCTATAAATATCCTGCATGGCCAATTCCCAGAGGTATTACTCAGTACCCGAACATTACTCAACCTTTAATAAATTATATCTGTCATATATAGTGAGGAATTGGGCATTAAATATCATGGTACATTGCCTTTGCAGTGAGAGCCTATTAATTATAATAGTATTAAACAAATCATCTTTACTCTATTGGAGATATGTAAATTAGCGTTCAGACACCTATTTTGATACATACAGATTCAAGTATATTGCTTTCCCAATAATTATTGGCTTGAATCAGTGTTTTTGTTACTTAATGTGTCTAAACAGTTGCAGTAAAATTTCTTTCTGCCAAAGGAAACCTATAACTATTACTCAGTGTGAACTTGACATCAAGCTGTACATTATATTCGACTTTCCTCAGTTATTCAGTCCATTCAAATCAGACTAAAACACTGATCTAACAAAAGTAAGTGTTCCCTGATCATGTCCTTCTCTCATCAACATTCACATGCGTCCTGCCATGTATATCACATTTGAGAGCCTCTGATATATTGTATTTGCTGCTCACTGCTGTCTTCCCTTGTCTCCTGTCATCCACGGGAACAAGTATGTAATGGCAAGAGAAAGTAGACTTGTGAGGGCACACTTATAGTTAAAATGTAACTTTTAATATTAATCTATTAACCTAGCATACATTAGGGAAATAGTGTAAAACAAAGTTCTGCAGCAGGGTACATTGGTTTGCACAGGGAAACATTGGGGTGTAGAATGGATCTGGATCCAGAGGCACCAACAGGTAAAGCTTTAGCTGTCCCAGGATGCATAGGGGCCTCCTCTATAACCCTGCGTCCAGGCACTGTGAGCTAAGTTTTGAGTTGGTGCCTCCAGCAGCAGGTCACTGAACAGGGGGGCTGCGCTGAGCAGCCCTGAAAGATTTTCATCTTGAAGAATTTAACTTTGCTAACAGCTGGCAGCACTGTAAGTCTGTGTGACATTCAGTGCAGCAGCTCCATCACCTCCCAAGCGACGCCGCACACTCCCGTCGGCCTGGTTCCCGGGTACCTGCGGTGGAGGCGTCTCGACTTAGACATGGTCACAGACTGCTCTCCTGGATCGCGTGGCTGCTACAGGGAGGAGGTGTCTCCTAGGCGGGACCCACCATTAAACTACGATCCGTCTGTGGTCTGGGGAGACAGACCGCAGCGATGGCGTGGACACTGTCACTGGGCAGGGACCCCAATAGACCACCAGGGCATTCGAAGCACAGGTCAGGTGTACTAACACCAATTTAAAGAGGCTCCATAGTACCTGGGGTGGAAGACCAGCATAGGGGAGGCGGCGCTTGACCTGTAGCTCCGGCCCAGGGCATAATTTCCTGCAGATTCCCTGCCTTGGAGCTGCCTCACTCCCTCACAGAGACTCTGGGCACCATCTTACAGAGAGTAGCAGCAGGTCTCTGGGATTGCTTGGCAAGGTCTCCTATGCAAAACTGCCTGTGTACAGCACTGTGTCTTTACATTCACTTGCGTATCCTACATGTCTTAGAGACAGTGTTAGTTGAGAAAAGGTGTACATTGTGAAAGTATTCCATTATATCCTGAGACAGCGCCGTGATATAGATATATATATATATATATATATATATATATATATATATAGAAAGAGTATTGTCCACACTCACGTCTTCAGAAAACATTGCTGGGGTGACTTCCAGATAATTGGGATCAAAGTCCCACTCCAATATAAATCCAACAAAAAAAAAAGGCAGGAGCACTCACCAGTCTTCAAAGTAGTAAAATTGGTTTTTATTCAGATCATTAGTGCAGGAATCAAATCGACGTTTCGGTCTGCATGTAGACCTTTGTCAAGATAATTACAGACTGAACAGAGTGCCCTTATATACCCCCATAGAGACCCACCCACTAGTTAATCAAAAGCAACGCCCCCACACCCCATATAAATATAACAACAACAATTGTAAAAACGTACCTATTGTTTATACAAGACAATAAATGAATAGGTACATAGAGTACCAAACACCATCCTACCTAGATCCAGTCAGGTCCAAAGAAGAGATCACAGAGCTGTGTGTGTTTGATATTACATCAGTGAGGCGAGCGCTCCGGCGTGCGTTCCAGCGGCCTCCTCACTTCCTGCCAGTGGAACGCATCACCTGACCGGATGTCGGGCGCTGCCATAGAAACTAAACAACAAACCGGATAATAGAATTTATACACAGCATATCCGGGATCAGACACCCGCAAATGGTCCCAAAGTCCTATGTTGTATTGTGGACATTAAAGAATCATAGTTAAGTATGCATTCTATATTAGATATATCCAACGAAGTTGGTATATAGCAATTTAGCAATGTAATGAATAGCTTGAACCGGACTGGGTAGGTAGGGCGGAGCTGTAGGAGAACCCTATAGCAAGTATACCACATGTACAACAGGATATAGATATATAGTCCTGTATACATGTGGACAAGCAATACAACTAAATAAAGCATAATATTATGGTATCCATCAAAAATAGAAATAATCACCTAATTAGGTGAACATTTCTATTTAAACCATTGAAAGGACCAAATTCAGGAATAAAGAAAAAAGAAAAAATATATATACACATATATATGAGCCACCATCACAGGAACAAGAAAAAATATATATAAAAATGAAAACGTAAAAATAAAAATCAAAAATAAATAAAAAATTAGAAATGCAAAAGAAAATAGATAGTCCAGATTTAATCCAAGAAAATGCCATAATGAATATTATCATTAAGCCCACGAGGTTTTATGGTGTCTAGGCGGTGTATCCAGGCCGCTTCCCGTTTCAACAACAGTTTTGCCCGATCCCCTCCTCTCTTCAATGGTGCTACCCTGTCAATCACCATACTCTTCAAAGTCGCCAGGGGGTGATGAGCCTCATAAAAATGTCTTGCCACTGGTTTGTCAGAGTTACCATTCGTCAAAGCCTCTCTCACAGACAGACGGTGGTTTGCCATCCTTTCGCGAAAGGGGCGAATTGTTTTGCCCACATAGACGAGGGAGCAAGGACATGTCAGGATATAGACAACGAAGTCTGATGTACAGGTCAATCTATGTCGGATAAATATTTTGGCACCAGTGTGTGGGTGATGAAAATATTCCCCACTTGTCATGCTCCGACAGGTTGTACAGTTAATACATCTGTAACATCCCATTTTTTTAGGTGTCAGCCACATCATTGAGCCGACTTCAGTGGGTCTATCAGGCTGCATTAAGATGTCCTTCAGGTTTCGTGCCCGTCTGAAGCTTACCAGAGGTTTGTTTGGCAACCTCTTCATTAGTGTCGGGTCTGTTTTGACCAATGGCCAGTGTTTATTCACTGCCTTTCGTATAGCAGATCCTGCCGTGTCGAAGGTGGTTGACACCACAAATGGATTTTTCTCAGATATTCTCTTCAGTGAGTGTCCCGCATGGATTTTTTTGGCCTTATCAAGACAGTTTATGATAGTCTGGACACCATATCCCCTCGCCATAAATCTATTCTTCATATCCTCCAGTTGTATTATAGTAGTTTCTGGATCTGAATTATTTCGGAGAACTCTCAAAAACTGAGAAATAGGTAAGTTACATTTTAAAGATCCTGGATGGTGGCTGTCAAAAGATAATAAAGTATTCCTGTCGGTCAACTTTCTAAACAGTTTATAGCCATAGCCTGATTCAGTAGTGTAGACACTCACATCTAGGAAATCAATAGTTTTGATATCAAAGTGCATAGTGAACTTAATTGGGGACTCAAGAGAGTTGAGATAATCCAACATCTCAAGGAGAGCCTCTTCAGTGTCCCTCCAAATTAAAAAAATATCATCAATAAACCGCCGATAGAAGGCGATACTATCCCCAAACCGCGGGAAGATGTTCTGATTTTCATAGTCATCCATGTAAAGATTTGCATACGATGGGGCAATATTACTCCCCATCGCTGTTCCCGCCGTCTGGAGATAGTACCGCCCCCCAAAACGAAAATAGTTACATGTTAGAATGAGTTCAAGGAGTTCCATCAGGAATTCAATAGGTGGTGTCCCAGTATGTGAATGTATCAAGGCTCGTCTGGTAGCTGCCAGACCAGCCCCATGTGGGATCACTGTATAAAGTGATGTAACATCAAGAGTGACAAGAATACCTCGATCAACAAAGGGAAGCAAGTTCAAAAGTCTCAAAAAGTCACTTGTATCCTTAAGATAACTACTGGTTTCCCGAACACAAACTTGTAGAAAGCTATCCACATATTGTGCCACATTGGAAAATATTGAGTTGCGTGCAGAGATTATTGGACGTCCTGGTGGTTTATCCAATGTTTTGTGAATTTTTGGTAATAAATACAGTATTGGGCAGATAGGGAAATCAGTCTTCAGGAAACCAGTAGTATCCTCGTCAATCCAACCATGTGATAAAGCAACATCCAATAGTCTATCTAGTTGATTTTTGAAGATCAACATCGGGTCACTGGGTAATAATCTATAAGTATCACAATCAGCAAGTTGTCTCAACGCTTCAGAGTTGTAATCACTTGTATCTAATAGGACCACTGCCCCACCCTTATCGGCAGGTCTCACGGTCACCTGTGAGTTATTTTTTAGATCACTTAAAGCTCTTCTTTCTGCCCAGGTGAGATTATACCTATGCTGTTTATGTTTTCCCAGTGACTTTTTCACATCCTGGTCCAGCATCCTAGTAAAGGTCTTTATGCTAGGGTTAAGAGATGGAGGATCATAGGTACTCTTCCTCTTGAATGTTTTTAGAGTCTGAGCATTGGACCCAGGGTTAGGGAATTTTTCCATCAGTCTCAGTTTCCTCCCAACCTTATATCTATCAATTGCCCAATTGAAATCGTTAAATTTCGGTGTGGGTATGAAACTCAATCCCCTAGAGAGCAAATTGATCTCTGAGGGAGAGAGCTTATATGAAGAGAGATTAATCACCGATTCTTTGTTGCTTTCGGTGGTTTTTTCTTTTCTTTTATATATGCCCCGCCTGAGGTGGGGCTTTCTGCGTTTAAAGGCAATTCCCCAAGTTGTGATCGAGTATTGGCTCTAGATAGGGGGGGTTTTGACCGTGTCTGAGAGTCAGAGGAGTCCCTTTCTGAGGAGGAATAACTATCAAAATGTGTCTGGTTCTGTTTGTATCTATTACCCCTAAACCTAAAGGTGGGGTTTTCGTTACCGGTCAACCAGTTGTAAACCCTATGATCCTTATAATCCCTATCAACCTTCTCAAGTTTAGCTCGTTTAAAGGAGATAAGGTCTTTCCGATATTTATCAATTTGTTCTTTAAGCTTGGTCATCCACTGTTGTGTGTTATCCTTTTGTAAGGATTCAGTGGCAACCGGTTTAAAACCAGCAAGTTCGGTTCTAAGTTTTTTCAAGTCACTTCCTACTTCCTCAATTACCAGAAGAAGCAGATCAAATGAGCATTTGTTTAAAATGGAACACCATTTACTACAGAAGGACGGGTTACCCCTACCAATCGTGGGAATATTCTTCAAACGGAAGCCCCGTGGGATCTGCTTCTTCCGGAAATAGTCAGAAAGAAACTGTCCATGCAACAGTAGGTCAATCTCCCTCTTTTCAAAGTTCAAGAGTTTGTGATACAGATCTAGAGCACTTTCTGCAGGAATCCGTTCAAAATCACTGAACTCAGACAGCACTCGTTCAGCATCTTCATCAGTAAAGCCTAATGAATCATGTTCAGCAGCACGTAATAAGTCAATAGAAACAAGATTCTCCATTTATGGAGGTATATTAAATCAAAAATAAATTTTCATACAGAGCACATCTCCCCTATATGATTCTACACCACCAAATCAGGCCATAGACACCAAAACAGAAAAAAGAAAAAATTGAAAAAAGAAAAAATAGTAATCATAAAAAGAAAAAAACTCATAAAAAAGAAAAAAAGTGGAAAAAATATAGGAAAAATCATGTACAGAAAACTATAAAAAGATGGATATCCATTTACGCTTGATGGAAGTAATCACTTGGTTATCAGAGTTCATTCCATTCAGTCTAAGGAATTTATTCAGAACAGGGATTTTCAAGGCAATTAGATGAAATCCAAAAGTAGTCACTGGTGCAGGACATAAATTGCAAAATCATGCAAGATATTATATAGAAAGAGTATTGTCCACACTCACGTCTTCAGAAAACATTGCTGGGGTGACTTCCAGATAATTGGGATCAAAGTCCCACTCCAATATAAATCCAACAAAAAAGGCAGGAGCACTCACCAGTCTTCAAAGTAGTAAAATTGGTTTTTATTCAGATCATTAGTGCAGGAATCAAATCGACGTTTCGGTCTGCATGTAGACCTTTGTCAAGATAATTACAGACTGAACAGAGTGCCCTTATATACCCCCATAGAGACCCACCCACTAGTTAATCAAAAGCAACGCCCCCACACCCCATATAAATATAACAACAACAATTGTAAAAACGTACCTATTGTTTATACAAGACAATAAATGAATAGGTACATAGAGTACCAAACACCATCCTACCTAGATCCAGTCAGGTCCAAAGAAGAGATCACAGAGCTGTGTGTGTTTGATATTACATCAGTGAGGCGAGCGCTCCGGCGTGCGTTCCAGCGGCCTCCTCACTTCCTGCCAGTGGAACGCATCACCTGACCGGATGTCGGGCGCTGCCATAGAAACTAAACAACAAACCGGATAATAGAATTTATACACAGCATATCCGGGATCAGACACCCGCAAATGGTCCCAAAGTCCTATGTTGTATTGTGGACATTAAAGAATCATAGTTAAGTATGCATTCTATATTAGATATATCCAACGAAGTTGGTATATAGCAATTTAGCAATGTAATGAATAGCTTGAACCGGACTGGGTAGGTAGGGCGGAGCTGTAGGAGAACCCTATAGCAAGTATACCACATGTACAACAGGATATAGATATATAGTCCTGTATACATGTGGACAAGCAATACAACTATATATCTATATCCTGTTGTACATGTGGTATACTTGCTATAGGGTTCTCCTACAGCTCCGCCCTACCTACCCAGTCCGGTTCAAGCTATTCATTACATTGCTAAATTGCTATATACCAACTTCGTTGGATATATCTAATATAGAATGCATACTTAACTATGATTCTTTAATGTCCACAATACAACATAGGACTTTGGGACCATTTGCGGGTGTCTGATCCCGGATATGCTGTGTATAAATTCTATTATCCGGTTTGTTGTTTAGTTTCTATGGCAGCGCCCGACATCCGGTCAGGTGATGCGTTCCACTGGCAGGAAGTGAGGAGGCCGCTGGAACGCACGCCGGAGCGCTCGCCTCACTGATGTAATATCAAACACACACAGCTCTGTGATCTCTTCTTTGGACCTGACTGGATCTAGGTAGGATGGTGTTTGGTACTCTATGTACCTATTCATTTATTGTCTTGTATAAACAATAGGTACGTTTTTACAATTGTTGTTGTTATATTTATATGGGGTGTGGGGGCGTTGCTTTTGATTAACTAGTGGGTGGGTCTCTATGGGGGTATATAAGGGCACTCTGTTCAGTCTGTAATTATCTTGACAAAGGTCTACATGCAGACCGAAACGTCGATTTGATTCCTGCACTAATGATCTGAATAAAAACCAATTTTACTACTTTGAAGACTGGTGAGTGCTCCTGCCTTTTTTGTTGGATTTATATATATATATATATATATATACACACACACGGGCAAAAAAGTATTTGGACAGCCACCGATTGTGCAAGTTGACCCACTTAAAAAGAGGTCTGTAATTTCCATCACAGGTACACTTCAACTGTGAGAGATGGAATCTGAAAAAAAAAACCTAGGAAATCACATTGTATGATTTTTAAACAATTTATTTGTATATTCTTGCAGAAAATAAATATTTGGACAGTCAAAAAGTTTAAGGGTGTGTTCACACGGTGAGATCCTTGCTATGCCAGATTTTCACTTGCGATTTCCCTTGAACTCCCTGGAGCCCAGATAGCACAGATTTTGACTAACTTTTCTTGAGATATGGACTATGGCTCTCATTCCGAATTAATCACTAGCTGCTTTCGTTTACAGCGCACCAATCAGGCAAAAAACCTGCACTTCTGCGCATACATTTGGGGCGCAATGCGCACGCGCAACGTATTTTCACAACAGCCGATGCAGTTTCACACAAGGTCTAGCGACGCTTTTCAGTCGCACTGCTAACCACAGAGTGATTGACAGGAAGTGGGTGTTTCTGGGAGGTAACTGACTGTTTTCGGGGAGTGTGTGGAAAAACGTAGGCGTGTCAGATACAAACGCAGGTGTCCCTGGGGTAACGCAGGCGTGGCTGGCTGGCTGGCCGAATGCAGGGCGTGTTCGTGATGTCAAAACAGGAACTAAATAGTCTGCAGTGATCGCAAGCTAGCAGTAGGCCTGGAGCTGCTCTGAAGCTGCACAAAATTATTTTGTAGCCACTGTGCGATCCTTTTGTTCGCACTTCTGCTAAGCTAAGATACACTCCCAGAGGGCGGTGGCTTAGTGTTTGCACGGCTGCTAAAAGCAGCTAGCGAGCGAACAACTCGGAATGAGGGCCTATGTGTCCTTACGATTTTGGCTTATGTAAGATGTCATTGACATGTGAGATGAACTAGATAGTACACCGATTTAGCAAGGATTGACTTGCCTGCACTGTCTATCTTTTCTTGCTATGCTGACCTGGCGGGACCGTGCATCGGGATCGCAAAGTGACTTTCACCTTACGATCTGCACTAACTTTTCTTGCGATTTTGACTATATATTCAAAATCGAAAGAAAATATCTCACCATGTGTACACACCCTAACTCAATACTTTGTAATATAACCTTGGTTGCCAATTACAGAGGTCAAACATTTCCTGTAGTTCTTGACCAGGTTTGCATACACTATAGCAGGTATTTTGGCCCACTCTTCCATGCAGATCTTCTCTAGATCTGTCATGTTTTGGGGCTGTCGCCGGGCAACATGGACTTTCAACTCCCTCCACAGATTTTTATTGGGTTGAGGTCTGGAGACTGTCTAGGCCACTCCAGGACCTTGAAATGCTTCTTACACAGCCACTCCTTATTTGCCCAGGCGGTGTGTTTGGTGTCATTGTCATGCTGGAAGACCCAGCCACGTTCCATCTTCAGTGCTCTTACTGAGGGAAGGAGGTTTTTGCCCAAAATCTCTTGATACATGGCCCCATTCATCCTCTCCTTAATACGGATCAGTCCCCTTTGCAGAAAGGCAGTCCCAAAGCATGATGTTTCCACCCCCATGCTTCACAGTGGGTATGGTGTTCTTGGGATGCCATTCATCATTCTTCTCCCTCCAAACACGGCGAGTGGAGTTTATACTAAAAAGTTTGATTTTGCTCTCATCTGACCACATTACATTCTCCCAATCCTCCTCTGGATCATCCAGATGGTCACTGGCAAACTTTAGACGGGCCTGGACATGTGCTGGCTTAAGCAGGGGGACCTTTTAAGCGCTGCAGGATTTCAATCCATGATGACATAGTGTGTTACTAATGGTAACCTTTGTGGCTGTGGTCCCAGCTCTCTTGAGGTCATTGACCAGGTCTCACCGTGTAGTTCTGGGCTGATTCCTCACCGTTCTCAAGATCATTGCTACCACACGAGGTGAGATCTTACATGGAGCCCCAGGTCGAGGGAGAATGTCAGTGATATTGTATTTCTTCCATTTTTTTATAATTGCGCAAACAGTTGATCCCTTCTCACTAAGCTGCTTGCCTATTGCCGTGTAGCTCATCCCAGCCTTGTGCAGCTCTACAATTTTGTCTCTGGTGTTCTTAGACAGCTCTCTGGTCTTGGCCATGGTGGAGAGGTAGCAGTCTGTTTGAGGGTGTGGACAGTTGTCTTTCTGCTGCAGGGTACACTGGGCTCCACAAGGATTCACATCGGAGATGTAGAGTAGGATCTTGATCCGAGGCACCAACAGGCTCAAAGCTTTTGACTGTTCCCAAGATGCACAGCGCTTCCTCCTCTATAACCCCACCTCCGTGCACAGGAGCTCAGTTTGTAAGTTGGTGCCATGTAGTAAGCAGGCACTTAACAGGAGGGCTGCCTCTGACAGCCTATTGATAGCTTCTTTTTTTTTTTAAAAGACTGGAGAATTATTTTAACAAGACTTCAGGTCTGCAGTGTGTAAAGTCATAGACTTTTCTGACTGCAGCTCCATCACCCTCATCGCTGCTGTATACTCCCGCGCCCTGGTTGCCGGGGGTCACTGCAGCGGAGGCTCATGTTCCTTCCAGCGTTAGTCACACACACACCGCTGTCCTCCTGGATCGCATGGCCACAGGAACGGGGGAGGTAAGAGGTCTCTTTGGACACACTTTACCATGATCCAGGGCGGCCGTGGGAGGTGGGCCGCGCGCATGCTGGTGTGGACACTGTTACTGGGCAGCCGCTCCACTAGCCACCAGGGACATTAACAGGGCACAGGTCTGGGTTTTTTTTACTCTAAATAACCCCATTTTTCAAAGCCCGCAGTACCCGGTGGGGATGCCAGCAAGGGGGAGCAGGCCTAACCTGTAGCCCCTCCCCCAGGGCGCCATTTCTGCAAATGTTCCCGCCCTGGAGCTGAATTCTCTCCCTCAGTCCCTGTCAGCAGCCATCACAGACAGAGCTGAGCTGTTCCTGGGACTGCTGGGGCAAATCCTCCTCTGTAAAGCCGCCTGATTGCCAGTGCTGTGCATATTACAGGACACTTAAGTATTCTACCTGTCACTGGGACAGTGTTAGTTACGAAAGAGTGCATACATTCAGGGTTGTGTGGTACAAACACCCTGTGATATACATCCAGTATCTACTGTGCTTTGTTATATCTATTGTTGACACATTTAGCCATACTAAGTATTACTTTGTATTGCTAGTCCAGTGCAGTTTTATGGTACATAATTTCTGCATGGTACGCTTGTGACTATATACGTGTGTGTGCATGTAGCTGCTGCGTGGTTGCCTGATTGGGTATTTCACTCAGTGTGCTGCTCCGATATTCCTATACCTGAGGGGGCTAAGTGGATCAGGTTTTTTCTGTATAATATAGGATTTGTATCACAAGATATGCTTGCTGTGTATTTTTACTTGTGATTTATAGTCACCCTATATATCTCTTGAACTCCCGGTTTGTGCTGTCATTCACTGGGAGTTCTTGCGAGGTATATCGCTGCTGAGACTTGTACCAGGTTGCCCGATATTGTGCACATTAGTATGTCAGCTACACGTGGCAACGGAGCTGGGGCTTCTACCACATTGCGTGGTGGTGATGCCACAGACGTGAAGGAGGAGAATATGGCAGCTGAGAGTTCAGGTTCAGGGGGTTCCTTACCTCCCAGTGGGTCCGTAGCAGCAGGGGCATCTCAGGACCCACCTTGGGCTACCTTTTCCATGCTGTTAAACATGCTTGTAACTAAATTGGCGCCCCCTGTGGGATCTCCTGTGCCAATGCAGCAGTTTATGGTCCCTGCTATTAATCCGCCATGGGCAGATCAAATCTCCACTCAGTTACAGCAATTGAACCGGTCACTGTTCAAATCTAAGTGTCACTCTCGCCTGCCTAAGACTAAGTCGTCTTATAAACAGGGCCTTCTAGGAATGGACAATGGGTGGAGCAACCCCACGGGAGGAAGACGAGGAACTTTATGTTGGTGCATTGAGAGCACGAGTTGATGTAATCTTGAATATCTTTCCTCACGGTGTGCCACCAGTAGGCCCTTCGTAAAAAACTGAAACATTTTCTGTACTCCTGGGTGACCGGAAAACTTAGAGATATGAGTCCACTGTAATAATTTCGGACAAAGCTCAGCTGGGACGGATTACCTTCCTGGAGGAGGTCCCAAAGAGGTGGGTGCTGCAGTGATGGATACTGGATTGAGAATTAGGCTTTTTTCAACCGAACTTTCTTCGTCAGAAGCGGTCAGGAAACGAGACAACGCGTCAGCTTTTACATTGAGAGTTCCAGCCCGATATTTGATGATGAATGAGAATAGAGTCAAAAAGAGTGCCCACCTGGCTTGATGGGAGTTGAGGCATTGAGCGGTCTTGATGTAGAGCAAATTCCTGTGATCGGTATAGACGGTAATAGGATGCTTAGCACCTTCCAGTAAATACCTCCACTCTCCAAGGCAGATTTTATTGCCAGAAGTTCCTGGTCTCCTATGGAATAGTTTCATTCAGCAGGTGTAAATTTACGAGAGTAAAAGACGCACGGGTGCAATTTCCCATCCGGAGTACTGTGAAAGGACAGCTCTGACACTGACTGAAGATGCATCTACTTCCAACACATAGGACTTCTCAAGATTTGGTTGCTGAAGTACCGGAGCAGACATAAAATCTGACTTTAAATGAGAAAACACCTCTACGGCCTCAGGAGGCCATAGACTTGGGTCAGAGCCTTTCCTGGTCAGGGCTGTAATGGGGGCTACAATGGTGGAGAAACCCTTTATGAACTTCCTGTAATAGTTAGAAAAGCCCAGAAACCTTTGCACCACTTTCAGGGAAAGTGGTTGAGACCAATCCCGGATTGCTTTAACCTTTTCCGAATCCATTCAAAGCTCTGCTCGAGATGATGTACCCGAGGAACGGAATTGATGGCACCTCAAAGGTGCATTTAGAGAATATGCCAAATGGTTCTTGCGGAGATGACAAAGAACTTCTTTGACCTGCACCCTATGTTCCGAGAGGTTTCTGGAGAAGATCAAAATGTCATCCAAATAGACCATTACGCTTTGGTACAAGTCAGAAAATATTTTGTTTTCAAATCCTTGGAAGATGGCAGGAGCATTACTAAGACCGAACTCCATTACCAAATACTCATAATGGCAGTCCTTGGTATTAAAAGCGGTCTTCCACTCGTCCCCCTGTCTAATGGGTATGAGGTTATAAGCTCCCCTTAAATCAAGGTTCGTGAAAACATGGGCTCCGCAACCCTGATCAAACAGCTCCGTGATCAATGGCAATGGGTATCTGTTCTTGATGGTGATATCATTCATACCACGATAGTCAATGCACAGCCTTAATTCCCCGTCCTTCTTTACGAAAAAAAAAAAACAGCTCCTGCAGGAGTGGTAGAATGAAACCTTTCTGGAAATTTGACTTGATATAATCGGCCATGGCTTGACTCTCTGGCAAAGTCGGGGGATACGTGTGACCTCGGGGCGGCATATTCCCAGGAATTAAATCTATGGGACAGTCCCAAGGTCTATGGGGCGGCAATTGATCGGCTGCTTGCTCGGAAAACACATCTGTGTATTCTTGATAAGGCTCCGGCAGAAGTTCTCGGTCTGATTTGGAGGACACCGGAAGCGGGTAAACGGGCATGAGGCAACTTGAATGACAGAAGGAGCTCCAGGATAAAATTTGCGAAGACTCCCAATCAGTGTGGGGGTTATGGATCTTGAGCCAGGGTAAGCAGAGGACAAGGTCATGAGTCATCGCCGGAACCACTAGAAACTCCAGATGTTCTAGATGTTAAGCTCCCACCTGTAGCTTTATTGACACTGTATGACTGGAAATGACTCACTTGGAGATTTGAGTACCATTAATAGCAGTCAGCATTATAGGTTGGTCAAGGGACTTCAGCTTCAGACCCATCCCCTGGGCGCAACAGAGCGAGATAAAATTCCCAGCGGCCCCGGAATCCAGCAAGGCGTAGAAGGACTTAGTGGAAGACTCATAAAAAAAATAATACAGGGAGTAAACAGTCCTTTGCTGGAGAATATTTGGTCGTGGTACCCAACTTGACTCCTCCGAAACAAGCTAGGTTTGCCCGTTTTCCGGACTAGACTTACAAAACTTAATAAAATGATCTTCAGCTCTGCAGTAGAGGCAGAGTCTCCCCTCACGACGACACTGGCGTTCTTCAGGAGACAAACAGGACCGATTGATTTGCATGGGTTCGTCCTGACTTGGTGATGCAGCTTGTCTTGGAGGATGAGACCGGAATTTAGGCCGATCCGTCCAGCTACGCTCACCCCCATGCTCCCGCATGCGGAGATCCACTTTGACACAGAGCAAGATCAGCTCTTCAAGTTGGACAGGCAGATCCCTGGTGACCAACTCATCCTTAAGTCGATCCGACAGACCACTCCAGAAGGTGGCCCTGAGAGCTTTGTTATTCCAGCGCAATTCTGATGCGGTGGTCTAAAATTGGACTACATACTGCCCTACGGAATGAGAGCCTTGTCGAGCACGGAGCAGTTCGGTAGAAGCTGCGGTGGACCTACCGGGCTCGTCAAAAATTCTTCTGAAGGACGCTATGAAGTTGGTGTAATTAGAGACTAGTGGGTCTGAATGTTCCCACAATGGAGATACCCAATCCAACGCTGAACCTTCAAGCAGGTAAATGATGTACGCCACTTTGGACTGATTCGTGGGGAAGTTATGTGAGAGCAGTTCAAAGTGCACCCCGCACTGGTTCAAGAACCCGTGGCAGTGTTTAGAATCTCCGTTATATCGGGATGGAGTAGTGAGCTGGAGACGAGACCTACCCGCTGCTGAGGGCTGGGCACTACTGGGGACTACTACTGGAGTGGGGCCCAGAGCCACTGAAGCCAAGGTTGCTTGTATTTGATCCAGTCGACCAGACAACTCCTGGAGATACGGCATCACCTGACCATGTGCCGCCTCCTGACTCTACACAGGAGGCCAAACTGTATGGCACTTGCCTCTGCGTTCTGATCCTCCGAGTCCATTTGGCCTGAGTATACTGTCACACACTTGGGCTGAGAAAGTTGGGTACTCTGGGATTCTTCTGATGGTCAGAAAGAAGAACCGTAGCTAGGTCAAAATAGAGACGGTCGGTTGTAAGTTCTCCTCATGCAACTTTATAACAACTAATCCTTAAGAACGATGTCAAGAACTGAATGAAGAAATTAGATAATGACGTGAACTGTGCTGAAGAACTCTGAATGAAGAAATGAATGATGACTTTTGAACGATGCTGAAGAACACTGAATGAAGAAATAAATGACTTGTGAACGATGCTGAAGAACACTGAATGAAGAATTGAATGATGACTTGTGAATGATGCTGAAAAACTCTGAATGAAGAAATTTGTCACGAACCTGGGTTGAGAGGGTTGAGAACTCAGGGATTCTTCCAATAGTCGGGTGGAAGAACTGTAGTCGGAATAGAGACGCCCGAATGTAGGTCTTCTTCATGCAGGACCAATACTGAACTTAGTCAGTGAACGATGCTGCGTGCACTGAATGAGGAATAAAACAAAGACTTGAGAATGGTGCTGGAGAACTCTGAACGAAGGAGTAAATGATGATTTGAGAACTATGCTGAAGAACACTGAACAAAAAGACAAGTGATGTTTTGAGAATGACGCTGAAGAACTCTGAATGAAGAGTTGAGTGATGACTTGTGAACAATGCTGAAGAACACTGAACGAGCAGATGAGTGATGATTTGAGAATGCTGCTGAATAACACTGAACAAAAAGACAAGTGATGTTTTGAGAACAATGCTGAAAAACACTGAACGAAGAGGCGCTGGCAGCAGCGGAGTCTGTGAGCCAAGGGACTCACAAGCCAGGAGCACTGGAGGCTGCAGGCTGAGACACACTTGTACGCTGGAAGCACTGGAGTCTGCGTGCTGGGAGACACACTTAGATGCTGGAAGCACTGGGGAGTCTGTGAGCCAAGAGACACAGTAGCTTAGCAGTGACGATACTTCCCTCTCTCTTCTCATTGGCAGAGGGGCGGTGCTAACAACACCAGCCCCCTCGCCCCCACGTGGACAATCATGGCGGCGCTTATGGAGCCAGGGACCGCCGATGGCAGCATCACCTGCACCCAGGGAGACAGGAGCCGGCGGGGGAAGAGACCACCCCAGAGACCAGTGCGGCCAGACAGGTAAGCCCTTGAACACTGACAGTGGCCCCTGGACACTTTCCTGGCTTGGTTGGGTGCTTGGAGTGAAAGATCCGCACAAGACAAGGGGCAGAGACATCCGAAGCTTTCACCCAACTTCTTTCCTCAAGACCATAACCTTTCCATTCCACCAGATACTGCAGATTCTTGCAGCAGTAACGAGAATCGAGAACACTCTTGACCTCAAACTCCGTTCCCTCTTCGGATCTCCACTGGAGCTGATCTTGGAGAGTCTGAATGGAACCGATTTAGAATAAGAGGGAGGAGAAGAGAAATATGGAAAGAGTTCGGTATTCGGAAGTGAGAGGGCAAACCCAATTTGCAGACAACTGGATTCAGGACTTGCAGTACAGGGTATAGACCGATGAATCTCAGAGCAAATTTCATAGCGGGTACCTTCAGACGAAGGTTGCGGGTGGAGAGCCGCACCATGTCGCCAATCTTGTATCGAGGAGCTGCCCATCGTTTCTTGTTCGTGAAAAGTTTATATCTGATGGAGACTTTTTTGAGGTTAGCATGAACTTTACTCCAAATGCGGCTGAAGTGCTGCAGAGTGGAAGTTTCGGCAGGAACATCTTCCGTAGGACAGGATGATAATTCCGGGTGGAATCCATAATTGATAAAAAAATGGGGTTTCACCAGTGGAGGTATGATACTGATGGTTATGGGCGAATTCTGCCCAGGGCAACAACTCTACCCAGTTGTCCTGAGAAGGCAAAAATTACATGCGGAGGAAAGTCTATAAGTCCTGGTTGACTCTTTCGGTTTGTCCGTTGGTCTGTGGGTGGTAGGCAGAAGAAAACAAGTTTTATTTGGAGGGCTGAACAGGGAGCTTTCCAGAATCTCGCAGTGAACTGCACCCCTCGAGCAGAAACCACCTCCTGGGGTAATCCATGTAGCCAAAATTGTTCCTGGATAAATAGTTAAGCCTGTTTGGGAGCTGTTGGTAGACCTGTCAAAGGAACAAAACGTGCCATTTTTGAGAAGCGATCCACGATCACCCAGATGGTGTTACAACCCTCAGAGGGGGGCAACTCGGTGATGAAGTCCATAGAGATATGGGACCAAGGTCTTCTAGAAATAGACAAAGGTCGAAGCAATCCAGCAGTAGGTAGACGAGGATCTTATGTTGAGTACATTGAGGGCAAGAGCTCACGAAATCTTGTATATCTCTCCTCATAGAGGACCACCAATAAGATCTACGCGAAAATTCAAATATTTTTTGGGCTCCTGGGTGTCCGGAGGACTTGCAGATATGAGCCTACTGCAGCAATTTCGGTCGGAGTTCAGCTAGAATGGACGTCCTCCCAGGAGGAGGACCTAGAGAAGTGGGAACTTCAGAAATGGAGACATGACTGAGAATTAAACTTTTCTCAACGGGATTCTCTTCATCGGAAGTGGTCAGGGAGCGAGACAGGGCACCAGCTTTTGCGCTGAAAGTCCCGTCCTGGTACTTAATGACAAATGAAAACCGAGTAAAAAAGAGTGCCCATTTAGCTCGACGGGGATTTAAACATTGGGCAGTCTTGATGTATAACAATTCCATGTGGTCGGTGTAGATGGTAATTAAATGTTTAGCACCCTCCAATAAATATCTCCACTCCTCTAAGGCAGATTTTATTGCTAAAAGTTCCTGATCTCCAGTGGTATAAATACGTTAAGCAGGTGAAAACTTTTGAGATTGGAAACCACATGGGTGCAACTTCCCATCAGAAGAGTACTGAGAGAGGACGGTTCCGACACCAACTGAAGAGGCATCCACTTCCAAGAAAAACGGTTCTTCAAAATTTGGCTGCTGGAGCACCGGAGCAGACATAAAGGCCGACTTCAACTGGACAAACGCTACAACAGCTTCGGGAGGCCACGAACTCGGATTGGAACCTTTCTTGGTCAGAGCAGTAATAGTGGAAAACCCTCTTATGAACATCCTATAATAATTTGCGAAGCCTAGGAATCTTTGCACCGCTTTCAAGGAGAGAGGTTGTGTACAAACCTGGATAGCTTTGAGCTTTCTTGGATCCATGAGAAGCTCTGTGCCCGAGATGACATCTCAGAGGAAAGGAATTGATGGAACTTCAAAAGTACATTTGGAGATCTTGCCATACAGATGGTTATTGCGAAGACGACATAGCACTTCTTTGACCCGAATTCTGTGCTCCGAAATGTCACAGGAAAAGATATGTCGTCCAGGTATACCACGACACATTGATATAGCATATCCCGAAAGATTTAGTTGACAAACCCTTGGAAGACTGCCAGAGCATTACATAGTCCAACTGGCATTACCAGATACTCCTACTGCCCATCCCTAGTGTTAAAAGCGGTCTTCCATTCATCCCCTTGTCTTATTCGAATGAGATTATAGGCTCCCCTCAAGTCGAGTTTTGTGAAGACTTTGGAACCGCATATCCTGTCAAAAAGCTTGGTAATCAGAGGTAATGGACATCCATTCTTGACGGTGATATCGTTTAACCCTCGATAGTCTATGTAGGGTCTTAATCCGCCATCTTTTTTTTCACAAAAAAGAAACCAGTTCCCTGCCGGAGAAGTGGAGGGCCGGATGAACTTCTTTTGAAGGTTCTCCCTGATATATTCCGACATCACTTGCATCTTGGGCAAAGACAAAGGGTGCGTACGACCACGAGGTGGCATCTTCCCAGGGATCAGGTCAATTGGGCAGACCCAGGGTCTATGGGGTGGTAACCGGTCGGCTACTTGCTCTGAGACTACATCTGCCAATTCCCGATAGGGCTCAGGAAGGGATTCTTCGATAGGCTTGGAGGAGGCATGCAGACTGATGTAAGGCAATTTGTGCGGCAAAAGGAACCCCAGGACAGAATTTGCAAAGTCTCCCAATCAATATGGGGATTATGAATCTTGAGCGAAGGGTAGGCTGAGAACCAACTCATGTGACATATCCGTAATCACCAGGAACTCCAGGTATTTATGATGCAAAGCTCCAACCTGTAAGTTGAGGAGCTAAGTTCGGTAGGAAACAATTCCGTTAGATATCTGGGGGCCATTAATAGCAGTTAACTTGATGGGTCGGTCGACGGGCCTCACTCTCAGATGAAACTCTCGGACACAACTGGCAGCAATAAAGTTCCCAGCAGCACCGGAATCCAATAATGCAAGTAAAGTCTTAGTGGAGAACCCCGTCGACAGCTGAACTGAAAGTAGACAGTCCTTCCCAGGAGATTTAACTGTAGTACCTAACTTGACTCCTCCAGAACAGGCTAGGTTTGTCCGTTTCCCGGGTGGGTCTTGCAGGATTTAATAAAATGATCCACGGCACCACAATAGAGGCAAATTGTACCTTCACGACGGCGTTGTCATTCTCCCAGAAAATAAGAATTTACTTACCGATAATTCTATTTCTCGGAGTCCGTAGTGGATGCTGGGGTTCCTGAAAGGACCATGGGGAATAGCGGCTCCGCAGGAGACAGGGCACAAAAGTAAAGCTTTTACAGGTCAGGTGGTGTGTACTGGCTCCTCCCCCTATGACCCTCCTCCAGACTCCAGTTAGGTACTGTGCCCGGACGAGCGTACACAATAAGGGAGGATTTTGAATCCCGGGTAAGACTCAAACCAGCCACACCAATCACACCGTACAACTTGTGATCTAAACCCAGTTAACAGTATGATAACAGAGGAGCCTCTGAAAGATGGCTTCCTAAACAATAACCCGAATTAGTTAACAATAACTATGTACAAGTATTGCAGATAATCCGCACTTGGGATGGGCGCCCAGCATCCACTACGGACTCCGAGAAATAGAATTATCGGTAAGTAAATTCTTATTTTCTCTATCGTCCTAAGTGGATGCTGGGGTTCCTGAAAGGACCATGGGGATTATACCAAAGCTCCCAAACGGGCGGGAGAGTGCGGATGACTCTGCAGCACCGAATGAGAGAACTCCAGGTCCTCCTTTGCCAGGGTATCAAATTTGTAAAAATTTACAAACGTGTTCTCCCCTGACCACGTAGCTGCTCGGCAGAGTTGTAATGCCGAGACCCCTCGGGCAGCCGCCCAAGATGAGCCCACCTTCCTTGCGGAATGGGCCTTAACAGATTTAGGCTGTGGCAGGCCTGCCACAGAATGTACAAGTTGAATTTTGTTACAAATCCAACGAGCAATCGACTGCTTAGAAGCAGGTGCACCCAACTTGTTGGGTGCATACAGTATAAACAGCGAGTCAGATTTTCTGACTCCAGCCGTCCTTTAAATGTATATTTTTAAGGCTCTGACAACGTCCAACAACTTGGAGTCCTTCAAGTCGTCTGTAGCCGCAGGCACTACAATAGGCTGGTTCAGGTGAAACGCTGATACCACCTTAGGGAGAAAATGCGGACGCGTCCGCAGCTCTGCCCTATGTCGAATGGAAAATTAAATAAGGGCTTTTATAAGACAAAGCCGCCAGTTCAGATACTCTCCCGGCCGAAGCCAGGGCCAGTAACATAGTCACTTTCCATGTGAGATATTTCAAATCCACATTCTTTAGTGGTTCAAACCAATTGGATTTGAGGAAATCTAAAACTACATTTAGATCCCACGGTGCCACCTTAGGCACCACAGGAGGCTGTATATGCAGTACTCCTTTGATAAAAATCTGGACCTCAGGGACTGAGGCCAATTCTTTTTGGAAGAATATTGATAGGGCCGAAATTTGAACCTTAATAGATCCCAATTTGAGACCCATAGACAATCCTGATTGCAGGAAATGTAGGAAAACGACCCAGTTGAAATTCCTCCATCGGAGCACTCCGCTGCTCGCACCACGCAACATATTTTCGCCAAATACGGCGATAATGCTTCGCGGTGACTTCCTTTCTTGCCTTTATCAAGGTAGGAATGACTTCTTCTGGAATGCCTTTTCCTTTTAGGATCTGGCATTCAAACGCCATGCCGTCAAACGCAGCCGCGGTAAGTCTTGAAAAAGACAAGGACCCTGCTGAAGCAGGTCCCTTCTCAGAAGTAGAGGCCACGGATCGTCCGTGACCATCTCTTGAAGTTCCGGGTACCAAGTCCTTCTTGGCCAATCCGGAGCCACTAGTCTTACTCCTCTTTGCCGTATAATCCTCAATACCTTTGGTATGAGAGGCAGAGGAGGAAACACCTATACCGACTGGTACACCCAATGTGTTACCAGCGCGTCCACAGCTATTGCCTGCGGATCTCTTGACCTGGCGCAATACCTGTCCAGTGTTTTGTTGAGGCGAGACGCCATCATGTCCACCATTGGTTTTACCCAACGGTTTAATAGCATGTGGAAAACTTCTGGATGAAGTCCCCACTCTCCCGGGTGAAGGTCGTGTCTGCTGAGGAAGTCTGCTTCCCAGTTGTCCACGCCCGGGATGAATACTGCTGACAGTGCTATCACGTGATTCTCCGCCCAGCGAAGGATCCTGGCAGCTTCTGCCATTGCCCTCCTGCTTCTTGTGCCGCCCTGTCTGTTTACATGGGCGACTGCCGTGATGTTGTCCGACTGGATCAACACCGGTCTTCCTTGAAGCAGAGGTTTCGCCTGGCTTAGAGCATTGTAGATTGCTCTTAGTTCCAGAATGCTTATGTGAAGAGACTTTTTCAGGCTCGACCACACTCCCTGGAAATTTCTTCCCTGTGTGACTGCTCCCCAGCCTCTCAGGCTGGCATCCGTGGTCACCAGGATCCAATCCTGCATGCCGAATCTGCGGCCCTCCAATAGATGAGCCTCCTGCAACCACCACAGAAGGGATACCCTTGTCCTCGGCGACAGGGTTATCCGCAGGTGCATCTGAAGATGCGACCCTGACCATTTGTCCAACAGATCCCTTTGCATGGAATCTGCCGAAAGGGATTGCTTCGTAAGAAGCTACCATTTTTTCCCAGGACTCTTGTGCATTGATGTACATACACCTTTCCTGGTTTTAGGAGGTTCCTGACCAGGTCAGATAACTCCTTGGCTTTTTCTTCGGGAAGAAAAACCTTTTTCTGAACTGTGTCCAGAATCATCCCCAGGAACAGCAGACGAGTTGTCGGCATTAATTGGGATTTTGGAATATTCAGAATCCATCCGTGCTGCTTTAGCACCTCTTGAGATAGTGCTAAACCCATCTCTAGCTGTTCTCTGGACCTTGCCCTTATTAGGAGATCGTCCAATTATGGGATAATTAATACGCCTTTTCTTCGAAGAAGAAATATTATCTCGGCCATTACCTTTGTAAAGACCCGAGATGCCGTGGACAAACCAAACGGCAGCGTCTGAAACTGATAGTGACAGTTTTGTACAACGAACCTGAGGTACCCCTGGTGTGAGGGGTAATTGGAACGTGGAGATACGCATCCTTGATGTCCAAGGATACCATAAAGTCCCCTTCTTCCAGGTTCGCTATCACTGCTCTGAGTGACTCCATCTTGAACTTGAACTTCTTTATGTACAGGTTCAAGGACTTCAGATTTAGAATAGGCCTTACCGAGCCATCCGGCTTCGGTACCACAAAAAGAGTGGAATAATACCCCTTCCCTTGTTGTAGAAGAGGTACCTTGACTATCACCTGCTGAGAATACAGCTTGTGAATGGCTTCCAAAACCGTCTCCCTTTCTGAGGGGGACGTTGGTAAAGCAGACTTCAGGAAACGGCGAGGTGGCTCTGTCTCTAATTTCAACCTGTACCCCTGAGATATTATCTGCAGGATCCAGGGATTTACCTGCGAGTGAGCCCACTGCGCGCTGTAATTCTTGAGACGACCGCCTACCGCCCCCGAGTCCGCTTGCGAAGCCCCAGCGTCATGCTGAGGCTTTTGTAGAAGCCGGGGAGGGCTTCTGTTCCTGGGAAGGAGCTGCCTGTTGCTGTCTCTTCCCTCGTCCTCTGCCTCGTGGCAGATATGAATAGCCCTTTGCTCTCTTATTTTTAAAGGAACGAAAGGGCTGCGGTTGAAAGGTCGGTGCCTTTTTCTGTTGGGGAGTGACTTGAGGTAGAAAGGTGGATTTCCCGGCCGTAGCCGTGGCCACCAAATCCGATAGACCGACCCCAAATAACTCCTCTACGCATCGCCTGTCCACTGTCGTGTCCATAAAGCTCTTCTGGCCGAAATGGACATAGCACTTACCCGTGATGCCAGTGTGCAGATATCTCTCTGTGCATCACGCATATAAAGAAATGCATCCTTTATTTGTTCTAACGACAGTAAAATATTGTCCCTGTCCAGGGTATCAATATTTTCGATCAGGGACTCTGACCAAACTACCCCAGCACTGCACATCCAGGCAGTCGCAATAGCTGGTCGTAGTATAACACCTGCATGTGTGTATATACCTTTTTGGATATTTTCCATCCTCCTATCTGATGGATCTTTAAGTGCGGCCGTCTCAGGAGAGGGTAACGCCACTTGTTTTGATAAGCGTGTTAGCGCTTTGTCCACCCTAGGAGGTGTTTCCCAGCGCTCCCTAACCTCTGGCGGGAAAGGGTATAAAGCCAATAACTTCTTTGAAATTAGCAGTTTTTTATCGGGGCACCCCACGCTTCATCACACACGTCATTTAATTCTTCTGATTCGGTAAAAACTACTGGTAGTTTTTTCACACCCCACATAATACCCTGTTTAGTGGTACCTGTAGTATCAGCTAAATGTAACATCTCCTTTATTGCCAAAATCATATAACGTGTGGCCCTACTGGAAAATACGGTTAATTCGTCACCTTCACCACCGGAATCAGTGCCTGTGTCTGGGTCTGTGTCGACCGACTGAGGCAAGGGGCGTTTTACAGCCCCTGACGGTGTTTGAGGCGCCTGGACAGGCACTAATTGAGTGTCCGGCCGCCTCATGTCGGCAAACGACTGCTTAAGCGAGTTGACGCTATCCCGTAATTCCACAAATAAAGGCATCCATTCTGGTGTCGACCCCCTAGGAGGTGACATCCTCATATTTGGCAATTGCTCCGCCTCCACACCAATAACGTCCTCATACATGTCGACACACACGTACCGACACACAGCAGACACACAGGGAATGCTCTATACGAAGACAGGACCCACTAGCCCTTTGGGGAGACAGAGGGAGAGTCTGCCAGCACACACCAAAAAGCGCTATATATGACAGGGATAGCCTTATGATTAAGTGCTCCCTTATAGCTGCTTTTATATTAATATATTGCCATTTATTTTGCCCCCCCTCTCTGTTATACCCTGTTTCTGTAGTGCAGTGCAGGGGAGAGACCTGGGAGCCTTCCTGACCAGCGGAGCTGTGACAGAAAATGGCGCCGTGTGCTGAGGAGATAGGCCCCGCCCCTTTTTCGGCGGGCTCGTCTCCCGCTATTTAGTACATTTAGGCAGGGGTAAATATCTCCATATAGCCTCTGGGGCTATATGTGAGGTATTTTTAGCCTTTTTAAAGGTTTTCATTTGCCTCCCAGGGCGCCCCCCCCCCAGCGCCCTGCACCCTCAGTGACTGCCGTGTGAAGTGTGCTGAGAGGAAAATGGCGCACAGCTGCAGTGCTGTGCGCTACCTTAAGAAGACTGCAGGAGTCTTCAGCCGCCGATTCAGGACCTCTTCTTGCTTCAGCATCTGTGAGGGGGCCGGCGGCGTGGCTCCGGTGACCATCCAGGCTGTACCTGTGATCGTCCCTCTGGAGCTTCATGTCCAGTAGCCAAGAAGCCAATCCATCCTGCACGCAGGTGAGTTCACTTCTTCTCCCCTCTGTCCCTCGTTGCAGTGATCCTGTTGCCAGCAGGAATCACTGTAAAATAAAAAACCTAAGCTAAACTCTCTAAGCAGCTCTTTATGAGAGCCACCTAGAATTGCACCCTTCTCGGCCGGGCACAAAAATCTAACTGGAGTCTGGAGGAGGGTCATAGGGGGAGGAGCCAGTACACACCACCTGACCTGTAAAAGCTTTACTTTTGTGCCCTGTCTCCTGCGGAGCCGCTATTCCCCATGGTCCTTTCAGGAACCCCAGCATCCACTTAGGACGATAGAGAAATAACCGGGACTGGTTGATCTGCATGGGTTTGTCCGGACTTGGCAATGCTGCTTGCCTAGGACAGAGAGGCCGGAATCTGGACCGATCCAACCGACTATGCTCACCACCACGCTCCTGTATGTGGAGGTCCACCAGAAGGCTGCCCTGAGGGCTTCGTTATTCCAGCGTAGTTCTGAAGCAATGGTCTGGAATTGGATGACGTACTGTCCTACCGAACGAGAGCCTTGACGAACACGGAGGAGTTTGGTAGAAGCGGTAGAGGACCTGCCGGGCTCATCGAAGATTCTTCGGAAGGAAGCAATGAAGTTGGTGTAATTGGAGACTAATGGGTAAGAACGTTCCCACAATGGAGACACCCAATTCAATGCTGAACCCTCAAGCAAGGAAATGATGTATGCCACTTTGGAACGAGCCATGATAAAATTATGTGAGAGCAGTTCAAAGTGCACCTCGCACTGGTTAAGAAACCCACGGCAATGTTTTGGATCTCCATTACAGTGGGATGGAGTAGGAAGCTGGAGGCGTGGCCTAATTGCTGCCAGAGGCTGTATGCTACTGGAAACTGCTACTGGGGCAGATACTGAAGGAGGACTCGGAACCACTGAGGCCAAAGATGCTTGGATTTGATCCTGACGGCCAGACAATTCCTGAAGATACTGCATCACCTGACCATGTGCCGCCTCCTGACTCTGTACCCAGGAAGCCAAGCTTTGAATGGAGCTTGCCTCCATGTTCCTGTCCCCCGAGTCCATTGGGCCTTAGTATACTGTCACAAACCTGGGTTGAGAACTTGGGGATTCTTCCGATGGTCGGGTGGAAGAACCATAGTTGGGTCGAAATAGAGATGGCCGAATGTAGGTCTTCCTCATGCAGGACCTATAGTGAACTTAGTCAATGAACGATGCTGGGTGCACTGAATGAGGAATAAAACAAAGACTTGAGAATGATGCTGGAGAACTCTGAACGAAGGAGTAAATGATGACTTGGGAACAATGTTGAAGAACACTGAACGAAGAGATGAGTGATGACTTGAGAACGATGCTGAAGAACACTGAACGAAGAGATGCTGGCAGCACTGGAGTCTGTGAGCCAATGGACTCACAAGCCTGGAGCACTGGACACTGCGGGCTGAGAGACACACTTGTATGCTGAAAGCACTGGAGTCTGCGTGCTGGGAGACACAATTAGATGCTGGAAGCACTGGAGTCTGCGTAGCGGGGGGGACACTTAGATGCTGGAAGCACTGGGGAGTTTGTGAGCCAAGAGACACACGGTGGTAGCTTAGTAGCGACAAAACTCAGGCGCTGGGGCTTTGCCCATCGTCTCCATTTGAACTTCCCGCCCTATTTTCATTTGCAGAGGGGCGGTGCTGATGTCATCAGCCCCCTCACCCCCATGGCGTGACATGGCGGCGCCTATGGAGCCGGGGACTGCTGGCGGCAGCATCGCCCACGCCTCGAGAGACAGGAGTCGGCGGGGGAAGAGACCACCCTGGAGACCAGTGCACCCGGACAGGTAAGCACGGCGGCCACTGCTGCGCAGCCATGACAAAATGAAAAATGACTTGGGAACGATGCTGAAGAACACTGAGCTCAGTGAGAGACTGGAAACACTTGCAATGCTGGGAACTCTGGAACTCAGTGAGTGGCTGTGAACCAATTCTCCTTGAAGGGCAGCGTGAGCCTGGGAGCAGCTAACAGGTGTCACAACTGAGGGCCTGAGCTGACGGGAGGCAGCCTCAGTTGTAGGGGCTGAGATGTACCGGAACCTGGGAGGTTGTATCAGACCCCTGGACATGTAAGTAACATGAAGAAGAACCGCCCGAAGGCGTGACCACGACAACTTGAATAAAAGTCAATTATGTTTATTTATGACAAACTCCATGCATCACAGTAGCAGTAAAAGAAACATAAAAGTCAGCAAAGAATAAATACAGTTCCTGGGAACTACAGGGTGGCAGGAGCCACAGGGCACTGGTAGTGTGAGATAGTTCTTATAATCTTCTAGATGGAAAGTCCTTACCAGGCCCGACTGTAGCAATGGAGATAACCCAGGATTGTACCAGCTGGTGTTCCAGGAAAAGCTGGGCTGCTGAAGATAAAACGGCTGCTGTGGATACTGGCTGGAACCAGACTGTTGTTGGCACGGAGTGGATACTGGCTGGAACCAGTTAAATAATAAATGAACTTGGGAGCGATGAAATATGAGCTGAAGTTAGGAGTTTGAGAGCGGTGAAATTATAATACCGGTGGAGAGTGGTAAAGTGTAGAAAGGACACCGGCCCTTTAAGAGAAGCTGTACTCTGCTGGAAACTGGGCTGGAAGCAGGTAATGTTGTAACTGGAAACAGATGAATCCACAATGGATCGGAGAGTCAGGCTACACCGCAGGTGGAATGCTGGTGCGGGTCTCTATGGTGGAAGTCTTGAGACAGGAGCTGGAACCTGGAAGACAATCACAGGAGAGAGACAAACAGGAACTAGGTTTGACAACCAAAGCACTGACGCCTTCCTTGCTCAGGCACAGTGTATTTATACCTGCAGCAAGGAAGGGATTGGCTAGGCAATTATGCAGATTAACAATACTGACAACAGATTGGAGGAAATGATCAGCTGACAGAATCCAAGATGGCTGCGCCCATGCAGACACTTGGAGGGAAGTTTGGTTTGTAATCCATGTGGTAATGAAAACAGTAATGGCGGCGCCGGCCACTGGAGACAGGAGACGCCAGGCTGATAAGTGCACATCCAACCACGCGGACACAGCGGAGGCCGCGGCTGACGTAATCGCCACTCTGACACTCTGCATGCAGAAGCTCAGGGACGGCGGCGGAGGCCGCGGGAGACGCCATGCCAGATGTAATATGGCGTTACTGTGACAGCGTCTCAGAGAGACAGGAGAGGATGCAGGAATGTGAACATTAGGATAACAGATGGGATCCGGTCCTGGAGCGCTGAGCCAGCCTTAGGAGGCATCTGATGGGTAAGAAATGGCGTCCAGATACCCGGATCGTGACAGCACCCCCCCCTTTAGGAGTGGCCCCAGGACACTTCTTTGGCTTTTGAGGAAACTTGGAATGGAATCTCCGGACCAAGGCAGGAGCATGGACATCAGAAGCATTGGTCCATGAACGTTCCTCAGGGCCATAACCCTTCCAGTCAATAAGATATTGTAGTTGACCGTAACGGTGACGTGAGTCCAGGATCTTGGCCACTTCATACTCAACGCCTCGTTGAGTTTGGACTTTCGGAGTTGGAGGAAGTGAGGAATGAAACCGATTCAAGATCAGCGGTTTCAACAGGGAAACATGGAATGTCCTGGGTATTTTTAAGAAGGGAGGCAACTGAAGTCTGTAAGCAACAGGATTGATGACTTGTTCAATCTTGAAAGGACCGATATAGCGAGGTGCAAACTTCATACTGGGAACTCTTAACCTCAAATTCTTCGTGGATAACCATACCCGATCACCCACCTTGAGAGCAGGAACTGCTCGACGCTTCTTATCCGCAAACTTCTTGTACCTGAACGATGCCTTGAGCAGAGCTGATCGTACGCTCTTCCAGATATTGGCAAACTGATGCAAGGTGATATCCACTGCGGGAACAGAAGTTGCTGGAAGCGGTTGGAACTCAGGGACTTTAGGGTGGAATCCAAAGTTAGTGAAGAATGGTGTTGAAGCAGATGAAGAATGATACTGGTTGTTATGACAGAACTCGGCCCAGGGAAGTAATTGAACCCAGTCATCTTGAGAGGAGGACACATAGATGCGGAGGAAGGCCTCCAAGTCCTGATTCACCCTCTCGGTTTGACCATTGGTCTGAGGATGGTAAGCCGTAGAAAACTTTAGCTTGACTTGGAGGACTTGACATAAACTTCGCCAGAATTTGGCTGTGAATTGAACTCCTCGATCTGAGATAATCTCTTCAGGAAGACCGTGGAGTCGGAAGATCTCTTGTATAAATACTTGAGCCAACTTGGAAGCTGACGGAAGACCGGTGAGAGGAATGAAGTGTGCCATCTTGGTGAACCGGTCAACTACCACCCAGATGGTATTGAACTTGTTGCACATGGGTAAATCTGTAATAAAATCCATCGACAAATGGGTCCAAGGTCGACGGGGAACAGATAGTGGAACCAGTTGCCCCGCAGGCGACTGGCGGGATACCTTATGTTGAGCACACTTTGGGCAAGATGCAATAAACTCCAAGACGTCCTTTTTCAGAGTTGGCCACCAATAGGACCTAGAGATAAACTCCAGGGTTTTTTGGATACCTGTATGTCCGGCAAAACGGGAAGCATGGGCCCAATGCATGAGCTTCTTCCTTAGCATCGGTTTCACAAAACTTTTCCCTGATGGGGGCGTAGAGTCCATCCCTACCGTGGAGAATGCCAACGGATTTATAATAGGATGCGTGTCTGAAGACTCTGACTCATTTTCTTGCTCCCATGAGCGGGAAAGGGCATCGGCCTTGCGATTCTGAGAGCCCGGACAGAACTGGAGTTTAAAGTCGAACCTGGAAAAGAAAAGTGCCCATCTGGCCTGACGAGGGTTGAGACATTGTGCGCCTTTCAGATATAAAAGGTTCTTGTGGTCTGTAAGTATGGTGATTGAATGAGAAGCTCCCTCCAACAGATACCTCCACTCTTCTAGAGCGAGCTTGATGGCTAGCAACTCCTGGTCGCCAATGGCATAGTTGCGCTCAGCTGGGGAGAACTTCCGGGAGAAGAAACTGCAAGGGTGTAAATGGCCATCTTTAGCCCTCTGAGATAACACCGCTCCTACTCCAACGGAGGAGGCATCCACCTCTAAGATGAAAGGAGAGTCGATGTCAGGCTGTTTCAGAACAGGCGCAGAGACGAACCTTTGTTTTAAAAGATGAAATGCTTGCATGGCTTCTTCAGACCACTTGGACGGGTTAGCACCCTTCTTAGTGAAAGCAGTAATAGGCGCCACAATGGTGGAAAAGTCTCGTATAAACTTTCGGTAATAGTTGGCGAACCCCAAGAACCTCTGGACCCCTTTGAGGGTTAAGGGTATCGGCCAATTTTGGATTGCTTGTAGTTTCTCAGGATCCATCTCTAGTCCGGAACCGGACACAATGTACCCTAGAAACGGAATGGACTTGACTTCAAAGACGCATTTCTCTAATTTGCAATAGAGATGATTGACACGGAGACGGGACAGAACCTCTTTAACCCAAAAACGATGTTCCTCTAAATCGTTGGCAAAAATGAGGATATCGTCTAGATAGACCACGACATGACGGTATAGAATGTCTCTGAAGATCTCATTGACAAAATGCTGGAAGACAGCTGGAGCATTGCTCAATCCGAAGGGCATGACGAGGTACTCATAATGTCCGTCACGGGTGTTAAAGGCGGTCTTCCACTCGTCACCCTCACGGATCCGGATGAGATTGTATGCACCTCTCAAGTCCAGCTTTGTAAAGATGGTAGCTCCGCTAACTCTGTCAAAGAGCTCAGTAATCAGGGGTAAAGGATAACGGTTCTTGATGGTAATGTCGTTCAAACCTCTGTAGTCAATGCACGGCCGCAGACCACCATCTTTCTTTTTTACAAAAAAGAAGCCTGCGCCGGCTGGGGAAGAAGAAGGTCGAATGAACCCCTTTGCTAGGTTCTCTTTAATGTATTCCTCCATAGAATGCGTCTCAGGCAGAGACAACGGATAAGTTCGGCCTCGAGGTGGAACCTTCCCTGGAACGAGATCAATCGGGCAGTCCCATTCTCTATGAGGAGGAAGGATATCAGCAGAAGCTTTACTGAACACATCCGTGAAATCTTGATATGGAGGAGGTGGAACATCAGACGACCTGGGGGAGGAAGAACAGACAGGCAATACTTTAAACAAACATGTCTCAGCACAGGAGGAACCCCATGCCAGGATTTGCGTAGTCGTCCAATCAATTGTAGGATTGTGAAGACGGAGCCATGGAAGGCCCAGGACCACAGGATGTGTGGCTCTTGGAATCACTAAAAAAGAAATAAGTTCGGAATGAAGAACTCCCACTCTCAGACGAACTGGTAGAGTCCTTAAAGAAATAACTGCATCAAAAATTTTGCTGCCATCCACGGCAGTTACAGAAATGGACGAAGGAAGTCTCTCGGTGGGTAGGGACCACCGTTTACCATAGGCTTCGGTAATAAAGTTCCCAGCTGCTCCGGAATCAAGGAGGGCAATGACGTTCCGATAACGTTGAGCAACTTGAAGCGAGACTGGGAGATTACAATCTTGAGGAGATGGAGAGGAGATCATTACTCCTAGCCGGCCCTCTCCTTGGCGAGCTAGGATTTGGAGTTTCCCGGACGTTTGGGACAGGCATTAATGGTGTGAGACGGAGCTGCACAATAAAGACAGAGAGACTCGGAGAGACGTCTTCGGCGCTCAGCAGGAGTTAAACGGGAACGGCCAATTTGCATGGGCTCATCTTTAGTTGGTGACAGTTGGCGAGGAGGAGGAGCAGAAGATTTTGGAGCAGATGATCTTCCACGCTCAGTTGCTCTCTCTCTGAAACGTAAATCAACTTTCGTGCAGAGTGAGATTAGCTCATCTAACTTAGAGGGTAAGTCTCTGGTAGCTAACTCATCTTTAATACGCTCAGATAAGCCATGCCAGAATGCAGCATACAGGACCTCGTCGTTCCATGCCAGTTGGGATGCCAGGATCTGGAACTGTATCAGATATTGTCCTACAGTACGTGACCCCTGGCGTAAACGGAGAATCTCGGATGAAGCTGAGGTTACCCGGCCTGGCTCGTCGAAGATGCGCCTGAATGTTGACACGAAGGCAGTGTAGGAAGATAGCAGGGTGTCGGACCTCTCCCATAACGGTGATGCCCAATCAAGGGCTGAGCCACTGAGAAGAGAAATAATGTAGGCAATTTTTGTACGGTCACTGGGAAAATTGCCAGGTTGTAGCTCAAACTGAATCTCACACTGGTTGAGAAATCCCCTGCAGAATCTTGGAGATCCGTCAAATTTTGCTGGCGTTGGAAGATGAAGACGTGGAGCAGAAATGGGTAAGGTGGGTGGGGTTATAGCTGGAGTCACTGTGGTTGACGCACCAGACGCGCCTGATCCACGGAGAGTTGTCTCAATCCCATCCAGCCGAGTAGAGAATCCTGGAGACAGCGGATGATGTGGCCCTGTGCAGCCTCCTGATGTTCTAGTCGGGCTGCCAGTTCTTGCATCGGCCTGGCCGCTTGATCCTGGTCTCCGGCTGGATTCATTAGGTCAGTGCTTACTGTCACAACTGAGGGCCTGAGCTGACGGGAGGCAGCCTCAGTTGTAGGGGCTGAGATGTACCGGAACCTGGGAGGTTGTATCAGACCCCTGGACATGTAAGTAACATGAAGAAGAACCGCCCGAAGGCGTGACCACGACAACTTGAATAAAAGTCAATGATGTTTATTTATGACAAACTCCATGCATCACAGTAGCAGTAAAAGAAACATAAAAGTCAGCAAAGAATAAATACAGTTCCTGGGAACTACAGGGTGGCAGGAGCCACAGGGCACTGGTAGTGTGAGATAGTTCTTATAATCTTCTAGATGGAAAGTCCTTACCAGGCCCGACTGTAGCAATGGAGATAACCCAGGATTGTACCAGCTGGTGTTCCAGGAAAAGCTGGGCTGCTGAAGATAAAACGGCTGCTGTGGATACTGGCTGGAACCAGACTGTTGTTGGCACGGAGTGGATACTGGCTGGAACCAGTTAAATAATAAATGAACTTGGAAGCGATGAAATATGAGCTGAAGTTAGGAGTTTGAGAGCGGTGAAATTATAATACCGGTGGAGAGTGGTAAAGTGTAGAAAGGACACCGGCCCTTTAAGAGAAGCTGTACTCTGCTGGAAACTGGGCTGGAAGCAGGTAATGTTGTAACTGGAAACAGATGAATCCACAATGGATCGGAGAGTCAGGCTACACCGCAGGTGGAATGCTGGTGCGGGTCTCTATGGTGGAAGTCTTGAGACAGGAGCTGGAACCTGGAAGACAATCACAGGAGAGAGACAAACAGGAACTAGGTTTGACAACCAAAGCACTGACGCCTTCCTTGCTCAGGCACAGTGTATTTATACCTGCAGCAAGGAAGGGATTGGCTAGGCAATTATGCAGATTAACAATACTGACAACAGATTGGAGGAAATGATCAGCTGACAGAATCCAAGATGGCTGCGCCCATGCAGACACTTGGAGGCAAGTTTGGTTTGTAATCCATGTGGTAATGAAAACAGTAATGGCGGCGCCGGCCACTGGAGACAGGAGACGCCAGGCTGACAAGTGCACATCCAACCACGCGGACACAGCGGAGGCCGCGGCTGACGTAATCGCCACTCTGCATGCAGAAGCTCAGGGACGGCGGCGGAGGCTGCGGGAGACGCCATGCCAGATGTAATATGGCGTTACTGTGACAGCGTCTCAGAGAGACAGGAGAGGATGCAGGAATGTGAACATTAGGATAACAGATGGGATCCGGTCCTGGAGCGCTGAGCCAGCCTTAGGAGGCATCTGATGGGTAAGAAATGGTGTCCAGATACCCGGATCGTGACAACAGGGACGATACTCAAGCACTGGAGCTGTGCCCAGTGCCTCCTTTTGTATAGCCCACCCGTCCTCTGATTGGGGGAGAGATCACCGGGCCGCGCCATTGGTCCACCCTGCCCACGTGGACACTGGGCACAATGGTGGTGCCCGTGGTCCGAGAGACGCCAGCCGGATGCCGGAGGAGACCCAGCGTGCGGCAGCAAGGTATGCTCGGCGGCCGCCACTCCCGCAGTGTGACAGAAGGATTAGTAGTGGGGAGAAAAGTTGTCTTAGTAGTTGCCAGTTCAGACACAATTTTATTTAGGTCTTCCCCAAACAAAATGTCCCCAGTGAAGGGGAGGACTTCCAAAGTCTTCTTTGAGTCCAAATCCACTTTCCATGACCTCAACCACAGTATGCGGTGCACCAGGAAAGACGTAGCTGATCCCTTGGCCGCCAATACTCCCACCTCAGAGGACGCTTCTTGAATGTAATAAGAAGTGGTGGTAATATGAGACAGGTATTGCCTGGCAGTTTCAGAGATATCCTCTGGCAGCTCTTCCTCTAACGCCTGAACCTACGCCTCAATACCTTTTGCCGCCCAAGAGGCAGCTATAGTGGGTCTATGAACAGGCAGAGTAGATAACACCACTAGGTGGCTGACATGAGAATCCACCGGTGGCGGAGTCTCCCATTTGTTACACAAGTCTGCTGGGAGAGGGTAGTGAGCCAAAGCCCATTTGGGAATAGGGGATTTCTTCCCTGGGTTAGACCAGGGTTTCGGTCTGATGTCCACTAAATGATCAGACTGGGGTAACAGTTTTAACCACCTTCTGCTGTTTAAACTTATCAGTTTTCTTTGCCACAGTAGTGTAATCCTCCTCATCTGTGATTTGAAGGATATGCTTAAGAGCAACCACCAGGTCAGGGACATCTATTAATAAGGGAGAATCTTTCTCAGTAACACAGGATTCCATGTCAGACAAGACCGTATGCTCCCCCTCCTCTTCATATGAGACATCAGAGAGGTTTGTAGACTGTGAGGAGCAAAGAGCCCGCTTAGAAGGACCAGGTACACGGGAGTGCACAACTATATTGTTAGACCCAAATTCACCTAGCCCAGGTTTACGGCATATAGTGACATATATTATTATTATATCTGGGAAACACTGAAAGTGAAACCACACAGCAGATACAGTCACATGCAATGCAGAAATGATATCACAATAATGCTGCACTGGACTTACATATATATCACAGCGAGGTCATAAACTGGAGTGTATAGCAGGATACTCATATAATATACTCTGCAATGTACACCTTTTCTCAACTAATGCTGTCTTTAAGGCATGTAGAATACGGAAGTAAATCTAAGGACACAGTGCTGTAAACAGGCACCTTTACATGGGAGACCTTGCCCAGCAATCCCGGAGACCTGCTGCTGCTCTCTGTAAGATGGCGCCCAGAGTCTCTGTGAGGGAGTGAGGTAGCTCCAGGGCGGGAAATCTGCAGGAGATGGCGCCCTGGGCTGGGACTTCAGGTCAAGTGGCACCTCCCCTATGCTGGTCTTCCACCCCAGGTATTATGGAGCCTCATTAAACTGGTGTTAGTACACCTGACCTGTGCTCTGAATGCCCTGGTGGTCTAGTGGGGTCCTTACTCAGTGACCGTCTCCATGCCAGTGCTGCGGTCCGTCTCCCCAGACCGTGGACGGATCGTAGTTCAATGGCGGGTCCTGCCTAGGAGACCCTCTTACCTCCTCCCTGTAGCAGCCACGTGATCCAGGAGAGCAATTTGCGACCGCACCTAAGTCGGGACGCCTTACCTGGGAATTTGGGAGGTGATGGAGCTGCAACACTGAATGTCACAATGATATACAGTGCTGCCAGCTCAGTTAGCAAAGTCAAATTCTTCCAGATGAAAAGCTTTTAGGGCTGCTCAGTGCAGCGCCCCTCCTCCGTGACCTGCTGCTGCAGGCACCAACTCAAAACTGAGCTCACTATGCCTGGAGGCGGGGTTACAGAGGAGGCCCCTATGCATCCTGGGACAGCTAAAGCTTTACCTGTTGGTGTCTCTGGATCCAGAGCCCTCTACACCCCGATGTTTCCCTGTGGAAACCAATGTACCCTGCTGCAGAAATTTGTTTTACACTATTTCCCTAATGTATGCTAGGTTTTTAATATTATAAAGTTAAATTTTAACTAAAGGGAAGACAGCAGTGAGCAGCAAATACAATATATTAGGGGCACTCAAATGTGATATACATGGCAGGACGCATGTGAATGCCGATTAGAGAGAAGGACATTATCAGGGAACACTTACTTTTGTTAGATCAGTGTTTTAGTCTGATTTCAATAGACTGAATAACTGTAGAAAGTTGAATACAAAGTACATCTTGATGTCAAGTTTACACTGAGTAATATTTATAGGTTTCCTTTGGCAGAAAGGGGATGCAGTCAATTAAAATCCCGACAGTCAAAATACCGATAACCATTGACCGATCGTCAAAATACCAAAATGGTCAAAATGCCGAAATTAAAAATGTCCGCAGACAAAATACAGACATTTAAATGTCGACAGGTCAAAAAAAATTACATGAGTTTTTCATTGAAACCAGCTTGTTCATACTTTAACATCTCAGATTACTTGTTTACTCCTATTATAACTAATAGGCTCCCACTGCACAGGTAAGTTATCATATGATATTTAATGCTCAATTCCTCTCCATACAGGATAGATATACTTTATTAGAGGGTGAGTAATGGTCAGGTACTAATACCTGTGGGAATTGGCCATGCAGGATATTTATTGAAAGTGGAATGAGTTTACCAATGACATTATATTTTCTCTGACGTCCTAGTGGATGCTGGGGACTCCGTAAGGACCATGGGGAATAGGCAGGCTCCGCAGGAGGCTGGGCACTTTAAAGAAAGATTATATACTATCTGGTGTGCACTGACTCCTCCCCCTATGCCCCTCCTCCAGACCTCAGTTAGAATCTGTGCCCGGCAAGAGCAGAGGCACCTAGTGGGCTCTCCTGAGCTTGCTAGAAAGAAAGTATGTTAGGTTTTTTATTTTCAGTGAGATCTGCTGGCAACAGACTCACTGCTACGAGGGACTGAGGGGAGAGAAGCAAACCTACCTGCTTGCAGCTAGCTTGTGCTTCTAGGCTACTGGACACCATTAGCTCCAGAGGGATCGAACACAGGCAGCAGTCCTTGGTCGTCCGGTCCCGAAGGCGCGCCGCCGTCCCCCTCACAGAGCCAAAAGCACTGAAGACCGGAGAAGATCCGAAGACGTCGAAAGCGGCGGCATGAAGACTCCTGTCTTCATTAAGGTAGCGCACAGCACTGCAGCTGTGCGCCATTGCTCCCGCAGAACACCACACACTCCGGTCACTGGTGGGTGCAGGGCGCTGGGGGGGGGGGCGCCCTGGGCAGCAATATTATAACTTTTGGGCAAAAAGTACCCACATATACAGCCTTTGCTGTATATGGGGAAAACCCCCGCCATTTTTACACAGGATCTGAGCTGGACAGAAGCCCGCCGCTGAGGGGGCGGGGCCTTCTTCCTCAGCACACCAGCGCCGTTATCACTTCACAGCTCCGCTGGAAGCAAGCTCCCTGGGCTCTCCCCTGCAGTATCCAGGTACTCCAAGAGCAAAAAGAGAGGGGGGGGGGCACATAAATTTAGGCGCAAAAACAGTTTATTCAGCTGCTACTGGGGTCACACTGAGTTTAGTGTCATTCCTGGGTAAAATAGCGCTGTGGTGTGTGCTGGCATACTCCTCCTCTGTCTCCCCAAAAGCCTTAGGGGGGTCCCTGTCCTCAGTCAGAGCATTCCCTGTGTGTCTGCGGTGTGTCGGTACGGCTGTGTCGTCATGTTTGATGAGGAAGGTTATGTGGAGGCGGAGCAGGTGCATATGGATGGGGTGTCGACACCGTCGGTGCCGACACCAGATTGGATGGATATGTGGAAGGTGTTAAATGATAATGTGAACTCATTACACAAAAGGTTGGACAAAGCTGAAGCCTTGGGACAGTCAGGGGCTCACCGTCTGCCTGATCCCGCGGGGCAGAAGCCCTCAGGCTCTCACAAGCGTACACTGTCTCAGTTAGACAACACAGATGCCGACACGGAGTCTGACTCCAGTGTCGACGATGAGCAGGCTAAATTACAGCCAAAAATCTCTAAAGCCATCCGATACATGATTATAGCAATGAAAGAGGTATTGCATATTAATGAGGAAATCCCTGTCCCTGACAAGAGGATTTATATGTTTGGGGAGAAAAAGCAGGAGGTGACTTTTCCCCCGTCACATGAGTTATGTGAAAAAGCCTGGGAATGTCCAGAAAAGAAGGTAGTAATTCCCAAGAGATTGCTAATGGCGTATCCTTTCCCGCTAACGGACAGGTCACGTTGGGAATCCCCTCCCAGGGTAGACAAGGCTTTAACGCGCCTATCTAAAAAGGTGGCTCTGCCGTCTCAGGATACGGCCGCCCTAAAGGATCCTGCAGATAGGAAGCAGGAAGCAATCCTGAAGTCTGTGTATACACTGTCTGGTACTCTCCTGAGACCAGCCATTGCGTCAGCATGGATGTGCAGCGCAGTAGCAGCGTGGGCGGATAACCTGACGGAAGAATTAGATACCCTAGACAGGGATACTATTTTGCTGACCCTGGGGCATATCAAGGATGCTGTTCTGTATATGCGGGATGCCCAGAGGGACATGTGATCTTTAAGTTCTAGAGTGAACGCACTGTCCATTGCTGCCAGAAGAGGTTTATGGACCAGGCAGTGGACAGGGGATGCCGATTCCAAAAAGCATATGGAAATTTTAGCATATAAGGGTGAGGAATTGTTTGGAGAAGGTCTCTCGGACCTGGTCTCTACCGCCACGGATGGGAAATCAAGATTCTTACCGTATGTTTCCTCACAGCCTAAAAAAGCACCATATTATCAGATGCAGTCCTTTCGTTCCCAAAAGGGAAAAAAGGCTAGAGGTGCATCTTTCCTTGCCAGAGGTAAGGGAAAGGGAAAAAAGCTGCATCATGCAGCCAGTTCCCAGGAGCCAAAGTTCTGCCCGGCCTCCTCTAAGTCTGCCGCATGACGTTGGGGCTCCACAGGCGGAGCCAGGAGCGGTGGGGACGCGTCTCAGACATTTCAGCCACCGATGGCTATGTTCACAGGTGGATCCTTGAGCGATAAAAATTGTGTCACAAGGATACAAACTGGAATTCGAAGAGGAGCCCCCTCAGCGTTTCCTGAAATCCGCCTTGCCGACTTCCCCCATGGAGAGGGAAGTAGTGCTGGCAGCAATTCACAAACTATTTCTACAGCAGGTGGTGGTGAATGTTCCCCTACTCCAGCAGGGGAAGGGGTACTATTCCACCTTGTTTGTGGTACCGAAACCGGACGGTTCGGTCAGGCCCATTTTGAATTTAAAGTCCCTGAACAGGTACATGAAAAAGTTCAAATTCAAGATGGAGTCGCTCAGAGCGGTCATTGCAAGCCTGGAAGAGGGGGATTTCATGGTGTCGTTGGACATTAAGGATGCTTACTTGCATGTCCCCATTTATCCTCCTCACCAGCAGTACCTCAGGTTTGTGGTACAGGATTGTCATTACCAATTCCAGACGTTGCCGTTTGGCCTGTCTACGGCACCGAGAGTATTTACCAAGGTAATGACGGAGATGATGGTACTCCTCCGAAAGCAAGGAGTTACAGTTATCCCATACTTGGATGATCTCCTCATAAAGGCGAGGTCCAGGGAGCAGTTGCTGAGCAACGTTGCGCTCTCTCAGGATGTGTTACAACAGTACGGCTGGATCCTGAATATCCCAAAGTCGCAGCTGATTCATACCAATCGTCTGCCCTTCCTGGGCATGATTCTGGACACGGACCAGAAGAGAGTATTTCTCCCAGAGGAGAAGGCACAGGAGCTCACGACTCTGGTCAGGGGCCTCTTGAAGCCAAAACAGGTATCGGTGCATCACTGCACACGAGTACTCGGGAAAATGGGTGGCGTCATACGAAACCATTCCATTCGGCAGGTTCCATGCGAGGATTTTTCAGTGGGATCTGTGGTCCGGCTCGCATCTTCAGATGCATCGGCTGATCACCCTGTCCCCCAGGGCCAGGGTGTCTCTGCTGTGGTGGCTGTAAACCTCTCACCTACTCGAGGGTCGCAGGTTCGGCATACAGAACTGGGTCCTGGTAACCACGGATGCCAGCCTCCGAGGGTGGGGGGCAGTCACTCAGGGAAGAAACTTCCAAGGACTGTGGTCAAGTCAGAAGACTTGTCTGCACATCAATGTCCTGGAACTAAGGGCAATATACAACGCCCTGAGTCAAGCGGAGCCTCTGCTCCGAGACCGCCCAGTGTTGATCCAGTCAGACAACATCACGGCGGTCGCCCATGTAAACCGCCAGGGCGGCACAAAAAGCAGGGTGGCAATGGCGGAAGCCACCAGGATTCTTAGTTGGGCGGAGAATCGCGTACAAGCACTGTCAGCAGTGTTCATTCCGGGGGTGGACAACTGGGAAGCAGACTTCCTCAGCAGACACGACCTACACCCGGGAGAGTGGTGACTTCATCAAGATTGCAAATCTATGGGAACGGCCACAAGTGGACATGATGGCGTCCCGTCTCAACAAAAAGCTAAAACGGTATTGTGCCAGGTCAAGGGACCCTCAGGCGATAGCTGTGGACGCCCTGACAACGCCATGGGTGTTTCAGTCGGTCTACGTTTCCTCCTCTGCCTCTCATACCCAAGGTATTGAGAATCATAAGAAGAAGAGGAATGAGAACAATACTCATTGTTCCGGATTGGCCAAGAAGGTCTTGGTACCCGGGAACTGCAATAAATGCTCTCAGAGGACCCATGGCCTCTGCTTCTTAGACAGGACCTGTTACAGCAAGGGCCCTGTCTGTTCCAAGACTTACCGCGGCTGCGTTTGACGGCATGGCGGTTGAACGCCGGATCCTAGCAGAAAAAGGCATTCCGGATGAAGTAATTCCTACGCTGATTAAGGCTAGGAAAGATGTGAGGCCAGAAAGGCCCCTACAGAGGAATTCCAGCTTGGGCGATTCCTACACTTTCTACAGTCAGGTGTGACTAAGGGTCTGAAATTAGGTTCCATAAAGGTCCAAATTTCGGCTTTATCCATTTTCTTTCAAAAGGAACTGGCTTCATTGCCTGAAGTTCAAACTTTTGTGAAAGGTGTGCTGCACATTCAGCCCCCTTTTGTGCCACCAGTGGCACCGTGGGATCTTAATGTAGTCTTGGACTTCCTGAAATCCCACTGGTTCGAGCCACTTAAGACAGTGGAGTTCAAATATCTCACTTGGAAAGTGGTCATGTTATTGACCTTGGCTTCGGCCAGACGTGTGTCAGAATTGGCGGCTTTATCATGTAAAAGCCCCTATCTGATTTTCCATGTAGACAGGGCAGAACTGCGGACCCGTCCGCAGTTTTTGACAAAGGTGGTGTCTTCTTTTCATCTGAACCAACCTATTGTGGTGCCTGCGGCTACTCGTGACTTGGAGGACTCCCAAGTTATTGGATGTAGTCCGGGCTTTGAAAATTTATGTTTCCAGAACGGCTAGAGTCAGGAAGACTGACTCGCTGTTTATACTGTATGCACCCAACAAGCTGGGTGCACCTGCTTCAAAGCAAACTATTGCGCGCTGGATCTGTAACACGATTCAGCAGGCTCATTCTGCGGCAGGATTGCCGCATCCAAAATCGGTTAAAGCCCATTCCACAAGGAAGGTGGTCTCTTCTTGGGCGGCTGCCCTAGGGGTCTCGGCATTACAGCTTTGCCTAGCAGCTACTTGGTCACGTTCAAACACGTTTGCAAAATTCTACAAGTTTGATACCCTGGCTAAGGAGGACCTTGAGTTTGCCCATTTGGTACTGCAGAGTCATCCGCACTCTCCCGACCGTTTGGGAGCGTTGGTATAATCCGCATGGTCCTTACGGAGTCCCCAGCATCCACTAGGACGTCAGAGAAAATAAGAATTTACTCACCGGTAATTCTATTTCTCGTAGTCGGTAGTGGATGCTGGGCGCCCGTCCCAAGTGCGGACTTTCTGCAATACCTGTATATAGTTATTGCGCAATACAGGGTTTTTTGTTATGAGCCATCTGTTCAGTGAGGCTCAGTTTCTGTTCACACTGTTAACTGGGTAAGTTTATCACTAGTTGTACGGTGTGATTGGTGTGGCTGGTATGGATCTTACCCTGGGTTCCAAATCCTTTCCTGGTAATGTCAGCTCTTCCGGGCACAGTTTCCTTAACTGAGGTCTGGAGAGGCATAGGGGGAGGAGTCAGTGCACACCAAATAGTATATAATCTTTCTTTAAAGTGCCCAGCCTCCTGCGGAGCCCGCCTATTCCCCATGGTCCTTACAGAGTCCCCAGCATCCACTACGGACTACGAGAAATAGAATTACTGGTGAGTAAATTCTTATTTAATACCTGCTAATTATATGGTGTCCCAACTGTACTGTACAGAAACCCCAATGTAGATCTGGTCAGTAAATGGAGACATAATAAGGGAATATAAATGTGAACATATACCTTGATGGGAGTGAGATATGATTTTTAGTACCAGCATAAATTTCAACCGTCAATGGAGATATATTATGTAATATTTTACCTCCTGCCATTTAGATGTCACCGGAACACTCATTGTAATAAGATTTCACATATGTCCCATTTATGTAGCTGGCAGATGGTACATTACTGAAGCACTTATATGTGTTACGAGCCGCCGGCTCGTGTCCCTGCACGCTCCGGCCATTTCTAGGTGACCAAGACACCAGAGAACTTCCACCCGGCAGCTTTCTGTTTGATGCTAGGTGACGGGACGCCAGGCACTTGCAGAGGCAGTTGAGCTCAGACATGCAGCGCTCCAGCTGGACAGAATTATTTATCAATGGGAGGCAGGCTGAGAAGCATGCCGATTTGCTCCTGTCTGCTATATCCCTCAGTCAGCCCTGCCAGGCCCCATCGGTTATAGTTCTTACTTGCAGCGGGACCCCTTGTCCCTTTGCTTGTAACTGAGTTCTCCCTGGTTAACCTGCTCCAGAATATCCTGTGTTCCTGTCCGAATTGTATGCATCAGTTTGCATACAGTTCGGCATTAGCCACATCCATTGCTGTGAGTCTGCTACTCTGTCCAGTTTTACCAGCCTGTAAATTTGCATGTCAGAGCAGTACCTTCTACGCTATTCTGGAAAACCTGGCCTGTCATCACCAGTTTGCATTCAGCTCAGCAACTATCATACCAACTACAGTGAGCCAACATTCCTGGCCTGTTCTCTCCTGCTATCAGCCTGCTTGGTGTAGCCATACCATCCACATAATATAGATCTACTGTCCTGTCAACTCCTGTCTACACTCTGCGAGGACGGCCGCCTTAATTGCTGTGTGCTGGCTAGTCTGCTCCACATGACTTAGTCCTTACTTGTCTAGTGTCTTTTGTCATTTCTTGAAAGTCTTAAGGTCCATTCCGTTGGTAGCTGGTCCAAGATGTCTGAAATAAGCTTGTACCACTGTCTGTAGCGTAAGTCCTGCGGGCATCTCACTACCAGTAAGCGTGCCATGCTTTATGGGAAAGGCGGCTTGTCAGTCCTACGGGTCTTATCCTTGGATGCTCGGGGGTGACTACCAAGATCTTCAAGCAGCGTTACAATTTGACGAAATAGATGAATAAGAGTAGTTTTAGAAAAAAAATATTTTTATTATTCACTTTTCATATTCTTTTTTATATCTTAATATTTTGCTGACCTCAATTTATACATTGAATAGGAGTTTAAACTGTAATAATAAAAGGTATATTTTTAAATGGTGCAACTCATTATAGACACTTCTTTCTCATGTAACTGCTTCAGTGGTTGCAATTTTTCCGAAAATGTAACTGATAATTCCCTCAGAGACCGTGCTGACTCCTGTTGCCTTCTCCTTGCAAACAATTCAAAAGAGCCCATCATGAATTTTCGATGGTTTCTTCTTCTTCCCATAGGATTTCCTTGATTTCCTCATTGTGAGGAGGATAACGCAGCTCTAGATCACTGTTTGTGGTCTTGCCCTCCAGTTAGAGCCTTTTGGCTTCGGCTTTGCAGGTTTATGCTGGAGCATTTGCTTAATTTTCTACCCTTTACTCCTGAATGGGCCATATTTGGGATGTTGCCCAGGAGTCAAAAACTCTAGCTGCTGCACACAGAGCAAGTAGGAAAGACCATACTGCAGGTATGGATTCAGCCAGGAATGCCTCCTTTCTAAGTGCTGTATTCAATAACTGTCGGAAGCTGCTGTCTTGTCGAAAAGACAGCAGCTTCCGACAGAAATAGTTCAGAAGGGGTTCCGACTTATTCACTAGGGGCTGATTTTTTCCGACAAGTCGGTAAGTCCCGACTTTTCGGAAAACATGTGGATCGGTGGAATAGCCGCCGATCCACGTGCTTCTGTCGGAAATGGGGCCAAATCCGACAGGTTTTGGCCCCCTTTCCGACAAACTCAATCCAACTTGAAAACACGTCGGATTGAGGTGAGGAGACATGTGGTGCTGCGGGCCGCGAGGGGAACAGAGATCGGCTACCGGCGAGGGAAGCTGGCTGTCTGCAGCGGTGGCAGGAGGCGCTGCAGGGAGACCTCTCTCCCTGCAGCGCCTCACCACGCCACAGACATCTCCGCCTGCAGCCAGCTCCCCCCGCAGGCACCTCTTTCCCTGCAGCACCTCCAGACATGTCCCCCCACAGCGAATCTCTGCTTCCCCCCGCTGCCCAGCTTACCCCCGCCGTTGTCATTCTCACGCCCCCGCCATCATCTGCACTTCTGGCCACTGTTGTCAGCGCATCTGCAGCCGCTGACAGCAGTGCTCGTCCATTGAATAGGGGTTGTCCGATCCATTCCGACAACTGCATGTCTGAATGGATCAGACTTTTATTGACTATAACCCTATGGCAGTGTTTCCCTAACTCAGTCCTCAGGGACCCCTAACAGTACAAGTTTTACAGGTCTCCAATTAAAATAATTAGCTCTACCTTTGGATATTTTTAAATGTGCAAGCCAGTATTTAATACACCTGTGTACCTACTAGGAGACCTGCAAAGCATTTACAGTTAGGGGTCCCTTAGGACTGAGTTTGGTAAACATTGCTGTAAGGAAACATCACTTATTTAGGATAGATTGGCTGGTTGTTTATTTGGCTAAAGAGTCTCTCACCACATCTTTTCATGTTTGGAGCAGTCATATAGCTATACCCCCATTGCAGACCTAATGACTGCTCATCCACTTTCACCCACCAAGTCTAGTAATGACCCTCCTATAGCCTTATTGGGGGGGTTATCTAGTCTGCATGGCGCTGTTCTCCTGCTCGATTTAGGTTTCTTAATTTTATTTTGTGAATTTTATTTCTTGAGTTGTCTATTTATCCATATATCACTGTACACTAATTATTTGTACACGATTCTTCAGAATCAATATATCAATGATAAGTGATCGTTTAGGGTTTTTTAATTTACCGTTAGACTGTCAGTACTATCCAGCTCCCTAATTACTCCTCTGGTTCTATCTTCTAAACCAGTGGTTCTCAAACTCGGTCCTCAGGACCCCACTCGGTACATGTTTTGCAGGTCACCTGTAGATTTTTAAACTGTGACAGTTGGTGATACACAGTGCAGCTTCTGGATGACATGGAAAACATGAACCGTGTGGGGTCCATAGGTCTGCAAACTCGGTCCTCATTACCCCACACAGTGCATGTTTTGCAGGTAACCCAGGTGGTGCACAGGTGTATTAATTACTCACAGATACATTTTAAAAAGGTCCGCAGGTGGTGTTAATTATTTCACTTGTGATTCTGCGAGACCTGCAAAACATGTACTGTGTGGGGTAATGGGGACCGAGTTTGCAGACCTATGATCTAAACTGTAGAAAACTTTTAAAAATATGAATACTTTTACTGTGCTAGTAAATAAAATTATTGTGAAGATACTTTATTAGTAGGCTTGGCATCCAATTTGCCATCCAATGGGCTTAATAACATGAATTTAAAATCAATCTGCTGTAGCCCATGGCATAATGATATTAGTTATTAGCTGTCTACTGCCAGCAAACTAACATGTTAGAATTTGATTAGCTGCTAAAGGATACAGGCAAACAGCATAAACTTGAACCATTTTACTAAAGAGTACGCATAATAGAATATAACAGGAATTAGAGAGAACAGATGAGACTTGTAGGGGTATATTTGTTACTTTTTTTTTAAAGTTACTGATTCTAATTACCTTGAGTGCTGGATTTAATAGAGCAATAGAAATACAAACAAAACAAGTCTGATTTTATGTGTAGTACTACTGACCTTTAATATCCAGCAGGGGTTAGGCACTAAGTATTGAAAGCTTTGAATAATGGTTTATTAAATATAACACATATGGTGAAAGAGAGACACATACAGAGTTCCTATAGAAATAACCAGTACTTATAGCTCTGCCTGTAATGGATAGAATCCCAGTATTGAGAGGAGCTGCTGGAACACTCTACTGGACAGAAAGCGTTCCTCTACTACTCCCAGCTGGATGTAGTGACCGGCGGTCACAACACCTCACCCGACATCTTACCCGCCAAAAATCCAGACGGTCGGCATGCCGACCAACAGGGACTATTCTCACTTGTGAGTGCCCGTAAGGGGCTTCTTGCACTCCCCCCCGTCGGCATTCCGCTGCCAGGATACCGGCGAAGGTATGCTGACTGGCGGCATACCTAACTCCTCCCAGTACCTACTTGAGATTCTATTAAAAAAAATCACTATTACAAACATTTTATTTGCCTTTCTCTAAGGCATATTGGAGAAAATTCAGAGCATAAAGTACAGCGGGGGAAAAAAAAAAAGGAACTTGAACCATGGCAAAAATAACAAATGTATTTGCACCCTTTGCATTGCAACATGGGTTTGTCTAGGTGCAAAGTTATTTGCTTTCTCATTCTATGCTTCCATCTCAGAATCAGGCCCACTGACATAATACAGGTTAACTTATGAAACATGTGTCACGTTCTAAGCATTTGAGTGATTCCTTGTGTATTAAATGTTTTCTTCTTGGTAAAACACTTGCTGCACTCAACATTTAAAGTGCTTCTCACCTGTGTGGCACTTCTTATGTCTAACAAGATTTGACTTCTCTGAAAAACACCTGCTGCATTCAGAACATACAAATGGTTTCTCTCCTGTATGAACCCTCTGATGACTGACAAGATTTGTCTTTTTGGAAAAACACTTGCTACATTGAGAGCATGTAAATGGTTTCTCTCTTGTGTGACTTCTCTGATGACCAACAAGCTGTGACATCTGGGAAAAATATTTGCTGCATTCAGAGCATTTAAATGGTTTCTCTCCTGTGTGAATCATCTGATGTTTATCAAGCTGTGACTTCTGGGAAAAGCATTTGCTGCATTCAGAGCATGCAAATGGCTTCTCCCCTGTGTGAGTCCTCTGATGACAAACAAGATGTGACTTCTGGGAAAAGCATTTGCTGCATTCAGAGCATGCTAATGGCTTTTCCCCTGTGTGAGTCCTCTGATGAATAACAAGAATTTGCTTTGAGGCATAACACTTGCTGCAGTCAGAGCATTTAAATGGTTTCTCTCCTGTATGATGCCTCTGATGTGTAACAAGCTGTCGCTTAGAGGTAAAACACTTGCTGCATTCAGAGCATTTAAATGGTTTCTCTCCTGTGTGAACCATGTGATGTCTAACAAGACTCCGCTTCCGGGAAAAACACTTGCTACACTCAGAGCATGTAAATGGTTGCTCTCCTGTGTGACTCATCTGATGTATGACAAGCTGTGATTTATGTGTAAAGCGTTTGTCACACACAGAGCACAGATATGGTTTCTCTCCTGTGTGAATCCTCTGATGAATGAGAAGATGTGTTTTAGCTGCACAGCGTAAGTCACACTCTGAGCACTGAAGTGTTTTCTCTCTTTTGTGCTTCATTTCTTCGAAGAGTAACAACTTTGTTACAGGTTACTCCTATCCTCTAAATAAAAACGGCTTTTGTTAACTCTCCAGAGGCGTAAGAAAGGACGTCTTTAGTTGGCTTGATCAGAGAACAATGTTCCTTTCAAAATTCACCTGCAAAAAAAAAAAAAGTATGTTAACATTAAAAAGCCTGAAGTTTACTGGCACAAACCTAATTTTTTTGGTAGAAAATAAGAATTTACTCACCGGTAATTCTATTTATCGTAGTCCGTAGTGGATGCTGGGAACTCCGTAAGGACCATGGGGAATAGCGGGCTCCGAAGGAGGCTGGGCACTCTAGAAAGATCTTAGACTACCTGGTGTGCACTGGCTCCTCCCACTATGACCCTCCTCCAAGCCTCAGTTAGGTACTGTGCCCGGATGAGCGTACACAATAAGGAAGGATTTTGAATCCCGGGTAAGACTCATACCAGTCACACCAATCACACCGTACAACTCGTGATAATATACCCAGTTAACAGTATGAAACAACTGAGCCTCTCAACAGATGGCTCAACAATAACCCGATTTAGTGAACAATAACAAGTATTGCAGATAAACCGCACTTGGGATGGGCGCCCAGCATCCACTACGGACTACGAGAAATAGAATTACCGGTGAGTAAATTCTTATTTTCTCTGACGTCCTAGTGGATGCTGGGAACTCCGTAAGGACCATGGGGATTATACCAAAGCTCCCAAACGGGCGGGAGAGTGCGGATGACTCTGCAGCACCGAATGAGAGAACTCCAGGTCCTCCTCAGCCAGGATATCAAATTTATAGAATTTTGCAAACGTGTTTGCCCCTGACCAAGTAGCAGCTCGGCAAAGTTGTAAAGCCGAGACCCCTCGGGCAGCCGCCCAAGATGAGCCCACCTTCCTTGTGGAATGGGCATTGACAGATTTTGGCTGTGGCAGGCCTGCCACAGAATGCGCAAGTTGAATTGTACTGGAAATCCAACGAGCAATAGTCTGCTTAGAAGCAGGAGCACCCAACTTGTTGGGTGCATATAGGATAAACAGCGAGTCAGATTTTCTGATTCTAGCCGTCCTGGAAACATATATTTTCGGGGCCCTGACCACGTCTAAAAACTTGGAGTCCTCCAAGTCTGTAGTAGCCGCAGGCACCACAATAGGTTGGTTCAGGTGAAACGCTGACACCACCTTAGGAAGAAACTGGGGACGAGTCCTCAATTCTGCCCTATCCATATGGAAAATCAGATAAGGGCTTTTACAAGACAAAGCCGCCAATTCTGATACACGCCTGGCAGAAGCCAAGGCCAATAACATGACCACCTTCCACGTGAGATATTTCAGATCCACGGTTTTTAGTGGTTCAAACCAATGTGATTTCAAGAAACTCAACACCACATTGAGATCCCAAGGTGCCACCGGGGGCACAAACGGGGGCTGAATATGCAGCACTCCTTTTACAAATGTCTGAACTTCAGGTACTGAAGCTAGTTCTTTTTGAAAGAAAATCGACAGAGCCGAGATCTGTACCTTAATGGAGCCTAGTTTTAGGCCCATATTCACTCCTGTAAAGAGATTGGTTACCCAGGGGTACTTGGGCGCTTTAGATACGAGATGTCCCGCCAAGCTGCAGTCTCAGAAAAAGGGAAGTCACTCCCGTAGGTAATGCACAAAAAAAGAGGTATTGAGACTGCGCTAAGTTTGATGAATACAACAATGTTAGTATAGTCAATAAAACAGTTTTATTTCTAAAATTAGTACAATAGGTGTAAAAAAAAATATTAGTAAAATAAGTACATGTAAGAAATATTAAATATTCAATGGTATGGTTTCTAAAATTCAGATAGACATTCCAATGGCTTACCCAATACGCCAGGTAGAGAGATTAAAATTTGTGGAGATATATGCAGTGACCGTTCCAGATATTTATCCCCTATATCATTATAGTCCAGCTTAAATCAACTGGCAGTTGATTGCAGCGAAACGCGTCAGGTGAACCAGGGACCCCTGCCAGGAATTGATTCTAAGGAGGACCGAACCATTCCCCAAGCTTTTGTCCAGACGGCCTTTCCAAATTCTCAGACTCTACACGGCAAACACTGCATAAAGGACTACACCAACCGTAACGCATGAGGAGCTCTCCACTAAAGATTCAGGAGCACATTACCCTCTAACGGTAACTAGTCCATCCATTGGACCTTGCCTAAATTCTGAGACTGTTGTTTAAGCTGGACTATAATGATATAGGGGATAAATATCTGGAACGGTCACTGCATATATCTCCACAAATTTTAATCTCTCTACCTGGCGTATTGGGTAATCCCTTGGAATGTCTATCTGAATTTTAGAAACCATACCATTGAATATTTAATATTTCTTACATGTACTTATTTTACTAATATTTTTTTTACACCTATTGTACTAATTTTAGAAATAAAACTGTTTTATTGACTATACTAACATTGTTGTATTCATCAAACTTAGCGCAGTCTCAATACCTCTTTTTTTGTCCATATTCACTCCTGCTTGCAGGAAATGCAGAAATCGACCTAGTTGAAATTCCTCTGTTGGGGCCTTTTCGGCCTCACACCATGCAACATACCTCCGCCATATGCGGTGATAATGATTTGCTGTAACCTCTTTCCTGGCTTTAATAAGCGTAGGAATGACTGCCTCCGGAATACCCTTTTCCTTCAGGATCCGGCGTTCAACCGCCATGCCGTCAAACGCAGCCGCGGTAAGTCTTGGAACAGACAGGGCCCCTGCTGGAGCAGGTCTTGTCTTAGTGGTAGAGGCCACGGGTCCTCTGAGATCATCTCTTGAAGTTCCGGGTACCATGTTCTTCTTGGCCAATCCGGAACCACGAGAATTGTGTTTACCCTTCGTCTTCTTATTATTCTCAATACCTTTGGTATGAGAGGCAGCGGAGGAAACACATACACTGACTGGTACACCCACGGCGTTACCAGAGCGTCTACAGCTATTGCTTGAGGGTCCCTTGACCTGGCGCAATACCAGTCTAGCTTTTTGTTTAGACGGGACGCCATCATGTCCACCTGTGGACGACCCCACTGATGAACAATCATTTGGAAGACTTCTGGATGAAGTCCCCACTCTCCCAGGTGGAGGTCGTGTCTGCTGAGAAAGTCTGCTTCCCAGTTGTCCACTCCCGGAATGAACACTGCGGACAGTGCTGGTACATGATTTTCCGCCCATGTGAGAATCCTTGTGGCTTCCGCCATTGCCATCCTGCTTCTTGTGCCGCCCTGACGATTCACATGGCGACTGCCGTGATGTTGTCTGACTGGATCAGCACCGGCTGGTGTAGAAGCAAGGATTTTGCTTGACTGAGGGCATTGTAGATGGCCCTTAGTTCCAGAATATTTATGTGAAGGGAAGTCTCCTGACTTGACCATAGTCCCTGGAAATTTCTTCCCCGGGTGACTGCTCCCCAGCCTCGAAGGCTGGCATCCGTGGTCACCAGGACCCAGTCCTGTATGCCAAACCTGCGGCCCTCCAGGAGATGAGCACTCTGCAGCCACCACAGAAGAGACACCCTGGTTCTGGGAGACAGGGTTATTAAGCGATGCATCTGAAGATGCGATCCGGACCACTTGTCTTACAAGTCCCATTGAAAAATTCTGGCATGGAACCTGCTGAATGGAATTGCTTCGTAAGAAGCTACCATTTTTCCCAGGACTCGCGTACAGTGATGCACCGATACCTGTTTCGGTTTCAGGAGGTCCCTGACTAGAGAAGACAACTCCCTGGCTTTCTCCTCCGGGAGAAACACTTTTTTCTGGACCGTATCCAGAATCATCCCCAGGAACATTAGACGTGTCGTCGGCATCAGCTGTGACTTTGGGATATTCAGAATCCAGCCGTGCTGGTGCAGCACTTCCTGAGATAGTGCCACTCCCACCAACAACTGTTCCTTGGACCGTGCCTTTATTAGGAGATCGTCCAAGTACGGGATAATTAAAACTCCCTTTTTTCGAAGGAGTATCATCATTTCCGCCATAACCTTGGTAAATATCCTTGGTGCCGTGGAGAGTCCAAACGGCAGCGTCTGGAATTGGTAATGACAATCTTGTACCACAAATCTGAGGTACTCCTGGTGAGGATGGTAAATAGGGACATGCAGGTAAGCATCCTTGATGTCCAGAGAAACCATGTAATCCCCCTCGTCCAGGCTTGCAATAACCGCCCTGAGCGATTCCATCTTGAACTTGAATTTTTTTTATGTACAAGTTCAAGGATTTCAAATTTAAAATGGGTCTCACCGAACCGTCCGGTTTCGGCACCACAAATAGTGTGGAATAGTAACCCTGGCCTTGTTGAAGTAGGGGTACCTTGATTATCACCTGCTGAGAATACAGCTTGTGAATTGCCGCTAGCACCGCCTCCCTGTCTGAGGGAGCAATCGGCAAGGCAGATTTTAGGAACCGGTGGGGTGGAGCCGTCTCGAATTCCAGCATGTATCCCTGTGATACTACTTGAAGGATCCAGGGATCCACCTGTGAGCGAGCCCACTGATCGCTGAAATTTCTGAGGCGGGCCCCCACCGTCCCTGGCTCCACCTGGGGAGCCCCACCGTCATGCGGCGGACTTGGAAGAGGAAGCGGGGGAGGACTTTTGTTCCTGGGAACCTGCTGTCTGTTGCAGCCTTTTTCCCCTACCTCTGCCCCTAGACAGAAAAGACCCTCCTTTTCCACGCTTGTTTTTCTGGGTCCGAAAGGACTGAACCTGATAAAATGGCGCCTTCTTAGGCTGCGAGGGGACATGGGGTAAAAATGCTGACTTACCAGACGTTGCTGTGGAAACTAGGTCGGAGAGACCATCCCCAAATAATTCCTCCCCTTTATACGGCAAAACTTCCATGTGCCTCTTGGAATCTGCATCTCCCGTCCACTGACGAGTCCATAAGCCTCTCCTAGCAGAGATGGACAATGCACTTACTTTAGATGTCAGCCGGCAGATTTCCCTCTGTGCATCTCTCATATATAAGACTGAATCTTTTATATGGTCAATTGTTAGGAGAATAGTGTCTCTGTCTAGTGTGTCAATATTTTCTGACAGTTTATCTGACCACGCAGCGGCAGCACTGCACATCCATGCTGACGCAATAGCTGGTCTAAGTATAATGCCTGAGTGTGTGTATACAGACTTCAGGACTGCCTCCTGCTTTCTATCAGCAGGCTCCTTAAGGGCGGCCGTATCCTGAGACGGTAGTGCCACCTTTTTTGACAAACGTGTGAGCGCTTTATCCACCCTAGGGGGTGTTTCCCAACGTGACCTATCCTCAGGCGGGAAAGGGAACGCCATTAGTACCTTCTTAGGAATTACCAATTTTTTATCAGGGAAAAGCCACGCTTCTTCACACACCTCATGTAATTCATCTGATGGGGGAAAAACTACGGGTAGTTTTTTCTCCCCAAACATAATACCCTTTTTAGTGGTACCTGGATGTAAATCAGAAATGTTTAACACCTCTTTCATTGCCTCAATCATGCAGTGAATGGCCTTGACAGGCATTAGATTTGACTCATCGTCGTCGACACTGGTGTCAGTATCCGTGTCGACATCTGGGTCTGCAACCTGAGGTAGCGGGCGTTTTAGAGCCCCTGACGACCCCTGAGACGCCTGGACAGGCACAAGCTGAGATCTCGGCTGTCCCACATTTGGCATGTCGTCAAATTTCTTATGTAAGGAGTCTATACGTGCACTCATCTCTTTCCATAAGCTCATCCACTCGGGTGTCTGCCCCGCAGGGGGTGACATCCCTTCTAAATGCATCTGCTCCGCCTCCACCTCATTATCCTCCTCAAACATGTCGACACAGCCATACCGACACACCCCACACACACAGGGAATGCTCAAACAGAGGACAGGACCCACAAAAAGCCCTTTGGGGGGACAGAGTAAGAGTATGCCAGCACACACCAGAGCGCTATATATGTACAGGGACTAACTGAGTTATGTCCCTAATAGCTGCTTTTCAATAATATATAGATATATCTTGCCAAATTTAATGCCCCCCCCCCTCTTTTTTCCCTCTTACTGTGACTGTAAACTGCAGGGAAGAGCCAGGGAGCTTCCTTCCAGCGGAGCTGTGAGGGAAAAATGGCGCCAGTGTGCTGAGGAGATAGGCTCCGCCCCTTTTTCGCGGCCTATTCTCCCGCTTTTTATGGACTTCTGGCAGGGGTATTTACCTCATATATAGCCCCTGGGGCTATATATTGAGGTATTTTAGCCAGCCAAGGTGTTTTTATTGCTGCCTCAGGGCGCCCCCCCCCAGCTCCCTGCACCCTCAGTGACCGCAGTGTTAAGTGTGTATGAGGAGCAATGGCGCACAGCTGCAGTGCTGTGCGCTACCTTGGTGAAGACTGATGTCTTCTGCCGCCGATTTTCCGGACCATCTTCTCGCTTCTGGCTCTGTAAGGGGGACGGCGGCGCGGCTCCGGGACCGAACACCAAGGACTGGGCCTGCGGTCGGTCCCTCTGGAGCTAATGGTGTCCAGTAGCCTAAGAAGCCCAATCCGGCTGCAAGCAGGCGAGTTCGCTTCTTCTCCCCTTAGTCCTTAGCTGCAGTGAGCCTGTTGCCAGCAGGTCTCACTGAAAATAAAAAATCTAAGACTATAACTTTCTAAGAGCTCAGGAGAGCCCCTAGTGTGCATCCAACCTCGGCCGGGCACGAAATCTAACTGGGGCTTGGAGGAGGGTCATAGTGGGAGGAGCCAGTGCACACCAGGTAGTCTAAGATCTTTCTAGAGTGCCCAGCCTCCTTCGGAGCCCGCTATTCCCCATGGTCCTTACGGAGTTCCCAGCATCCACTAGGACGTCAGAGAAATGTTATATTGTATAAGGAACTTGATGTATATTTATATACCATAGCAAATAGGACACCATAACTGAGCATTGTTTTTATATTTGCTTTTATATTTATTTATGTTTCCAAACTAGTGGGACCAAAAGCCGGCCAGCCAATAACGCAGGCTGCACAGCCATATATGGCGCCAAGCTTCAAGGGTGCAGTCTCCCGCCGCTGCACAAAAAGTGAGACTCCGCTCATCTGCTGTCTGCCAGCGCCTCCAGGTCCCGGCCTGACTGCTTCTCTTGTAGAGGTTGGCTGAGGGAGCGTCGCAGTCACCCCTACCCACCGCCATAAGTTACGTGTCCCGGACCCTCAGTGGCAGTGCTGCTGGTGAGCTCTCTTCTGCCCTCCCACCTTCCCAGAATATCGGTGTGGGCGTGACGTCAACGCGCACGGCATTCTGGGAGCAGCTGGCTGCACAGGGGGAGAGAAGTCTGAGAAGCAGCAGGATGGCATTGGGCAATTGCACGTGGTTCTACATGAGGCCGCCAGCCCACAAGCACTCGATCTGCAGCCTGCCTGCCTGAGATCCTGAGACCAGTCACTGATTCCAACACAGCACTGCAGGGAGAGTGCTGTCCCAAGGCTGGCCAGGGTGAGTGCTTATGTATACATGCCCTTGCTGGTTGTGTCTATCTCCCACCTCACCCCCTCTCTGTCCTCACCCCTTTCACATCCTCCCCTCACTCTCTGTTTTGTACTCCCCTCTCTCTCATCCTCACCTGTATCTCTCTTTTGTCCCCCCCTTCTCTCTCTTTTGGCCTCACTCTCTCTTTGTCCTCACCTCTCTCTTTAGTCCTCTTCACCTCTCTTGTCCTCACCTCTCTCGCTCTCTCATCATAGCGCACAGCATTTTGGGAGCGGCCGTGGAGGAGAGAAGTCCAAGTAGCAGCAGCACGACACTGGCGCATGGTACTACACGCGGCCAACTGCCCACAAGCACCTCGTCTGCAGCCTGCCTGTCTGAAGCCCTGACCCTGAGACCAGTCACCCACGCAGTCCCGGATCCCGGCCCCAGCAGCAGCACAGGGCCAGCTGTAGCATCAGCACTGCAGGGGCAGTGTTGCCCCCTGTGTAGGACGAGTGTGGGTGTATACATGCTGTGGCTGACTGTGTGTGCCTCTGTCCTCGTTTTCTTGGCCTCACCTCTCGCGCTATCATCCCCACTTCTTGCTCTCTCATCCCTACCTCTCAAGAGGAGCAGTCAGGCCGGGACCAGGAGGTGCTGGCGGACAGCAGAAGCTATGGATGAGCGGAGTCTCACCTTGCGCATCGGTGGGAGACGGCGCCACTGGAGCTTCCCTACATCTGCAGCTGTGTAGCCTGCAATCTTGGCCGGCCCTGCTGGTTATACTAAACAATTATTTTTATTCCACTAAGGGATGCCAAAATCTATATCCGCTTACAAAATAAAATAGGCTCAGGCCGGCCCTGGTGGGACCCCATTTCCAGTCAGATGTGTAGTATAGAGAAATCTATCTTCCTGCAACAGATACAATCTCTATACAATACAATCGACTGCTGAGACAAATTATGTCATCACACTGGAATGGAACGACAGTTGGTATGAACTCTGACCCAAACCGCCTGTGTTAGAGTTGCTCCGAAGAGTAATGGGGCAGTGACAGACACCGATAGAGGGGAGGGAGGGGGGGGGGGGGGGGGGGGGAGTTTTAGGGTGGGGAAATAGAGAAAAAGGGTAGAGGGGAGATAAAATGAGGGGAATGAAGACAGAGAAAAAAAAATAAGATTTTAAACCTACCGGTAAATCTTTTTCTCCTAGTCCGTTGAGGATGCTGGGGACTCCGTAAGGACCATGGGGTATAGACGGGCTCCGCAGGAGACATGGGCACTCTAAGACTTTAGATGGGTGTGGACTGGCTCCTCCCTCTATGCCCCTCCTCCAGACCTCAGTTAAAGAACTGTGCCCAGAGGAGACGGACAGTACGAGGAAAGGATTTTTGTTCATCTAAGGGCGAGATACATACCAGCCCACACCATACACACCGTACAAGATGGTACATACTAAACCAGCTAACAGTATGAACCAAACAGCATCAGCCAAAGACTGATCACAACTGTAACATAAACCTTATGTAAGCAATAACTATATACAACCCTTGCAGAAATTGTCCGCACTGGGACGGGCGCCCAACATCCTCTACATACTAGGAGAAAAAGATTTACTGGTAGGTTTAAAATCTTATTTTCTCTTACGTACTAGAGGATGCTAGGGACTCCGTAAGCACCATGGAGATTATACAAAAGCTCCAGACCGGGCGGGAGAGTGCGGATGACTCTGCAGCACCGACTGAGCAAACATGAGGTCCTCATCAGCCAGGGTATCAAACTTGTAGAATTTTCCAAAAATGTTTGAACCCGACCAAGTAGCAGCTCGGCACAGCTGTAATGCCGAGACACCTCGGGCAGCCGCCCAAGAAGAGCCCACCTTCCTAGTGGAATGGGCCTTTATCGAATTTGGTAACGGCAATCCCGCCATAGAATGAGCCTGCTGATTCGTGTTACAGATCCAACGAGCAATAGTCTGCTTAGAAGTAGGAGCGCCAACCTTGTTGGCCACATACAGGACAAACAAAGCCTCTGTTTTCCTAACTCTAGCCGTCCTGGCTACATACATTTTTAAGGCCCTGACTACATCCAGGGACTTGGAATCCTCCAAGTCACTTGTAGCCACTGGCACCACAATACAACCTATTGGTTCATATGGAATGACGAGACCATCTTAGGTAGAAATTGAGGACGAGTTCTCAACTCCGCTCGATCCACATGGAAAATCAGATATGGGCTCTTGTGAGACAAAGCCGCCAATTCAGACACCCACCTCGCAGATTCCAGGGCCAACAACATGACCACTTTCCAAGTGAGAAAGTTTAACTCCACCGTTTGAAGAGGCTCAAACCAGTGTGATTGAAGGAACCATAACACCACGCTAAGGTCCCAAGGTGCCACTGGAGGCACAAAAGGAGATTGAATGTGCAGCACTCCTTTCACAAAAGTCTGGACCTCTGGGAGAGAAGCCAACTCCTTCTGAAAGAATATAGAGGAGGCCGAAATCTGCACCTTAATGTAGCCTAACTTTAGGCCCATATCCACTCCGGTCTGTAGAAAATGGAGAAAACGACCCAGCTGAAAATCTTCCGTAGGAGCATTCTTGGCTTCACACCAAAACACATATTTCCTCCAGATACAGTGATAATGCCTTGCTGTTACCTCCTTCCTAGCTTTGATTAGAGTAGGGATGACTTCCCCCGGAATACCCTTCCTAGCTAGGATTTGGTGTTCAACCGCCATGCCGTCAAACGTAACTGTGGTAAGTCCTGGAACACGCAGGGCCCCTGTTGTAACAGGTCCTCCCTGAGAGGAAGAGGCCACGGATCTTCTGTGATCATTTCCTGAAGATCCGAATACCAGGCCCTTCAAAGCCAATCTAGAACAATGAGTATTGTCTGCACTCTTGTTCGTCTTATGATTCTCAATAGTTTTGAGATGAGTGGAAGAGGAGAGAACACATAGACCGACTGAAACACCACGGTGTCACTAGGGAGCCCACTGCCACTGCCTGAGGGTCTCTCGACCTGGAACAATACTTCCAAAGCTTTTTGTTGAGGCATGATGCCATTATGTCTATTTGAGGAAGTCCCCAACGACTTGTTACTTCTGCAAAGACTTCTTGATGAAGCCCCCACTCTCCTGAATGGAGATCGTGTCTGCTGAGGAAGTCTGCTTCCCAGTTGTCTACACCCGGGATGAAGACTGCTGACAGAGCGCTTACATGATTTTCCGCCCAGCGAAGAATCCTGGTGGCTTCTGCCAATGCTGCTCTGCTCCTTGTCCCGCCTTGGCTGTTTACATGCGCCACAGCTGTGACATTGACTGAATCAGAACTGGTAGGTTGCGAAGAAGATTCTCAGCTTGCTGTAGGCCGTTGTATATGGCCCTTAATTCCAGCACATTGATGTGTAGACAAGCCTCCTGGCTTGACCATATTCCCTAAAAAATTTCTTCCTTGTGTGACTGCTCCCCATCCTCGAAGGCTCGCGTCCGTGGTCACAAGAACCCAATCTTGAATGCCGAACCTGCGACCCTCTAGAAAGTGAGCACTCTGAAGCCACCACAGGAGACATACTCTGGCCCTGGGGGACATGCTTATCCTCCGATGCATTTGTAGATGGGACCCTGACCACTTGTCCAGAAGGTCCCACTAAAAATTTCTCACATGGAACCTGCCGAACGGAATCGCCTCGTAGGCCGCCACCATCTTTCCCAATACTCGAGTGCATTGATGAACTAACACTCTTTTTGGTTTTAGCAGGTCCTTGACCATGTTCTGGAGTTCCTGGGCTTTTTCCATTGGGAGAAAAACCCTCTTTTTCCGTGTCCAGAATCATGCCCAAAAATGCTAGCCGAGTTGTCGGAACCAACTGCGACTTTGGTCGATTTAGAATCCAGACGTGTTGTTGTAGCACTCTCAGGGAGAGAGACACGCTGTTTAGTAACTGATCTCTCGGTCTTGCCTTTATCAGGAGATCGTCCAAGTATGGAATAATTGTGACCCCCTGCTTGCGCAGGAGCACCTAATTTCCGCCATTACCTTGGTGAAAATTCTCGGGGCCGTGGAAAGCCCAAACGGCAACGTCTGAAACTGGCAATGACAATCCTATACAGCGAATCTCAGGTACGCCTGATGAGGATATATGGGGACATGAAGGTATGCATCCTTTATGTCCAGAGACACCATAAAATCCACCCCTTCCAGGCTGGAGATCACTGCCTGGAGAGATTCCATCTTGAATTTGAACCTCTTCAAATATAGGTTTAGGGATTTCAGAATTAGAATTGGTCTGACCAAGCCGTCCGGTTTCGGGGCCACAAACAGGGTTGAATAAAACCCCTTTCCCTGTTGCCCTGGGGGAACCTTGATAATCACCTGTTGTTGACACAGTTTCTGTATGGCAGCTGAAACTGTTTCCCTCTCTGCGGGAGAAGCTGGCAAGGCCGATTTGAAAAATTGGTGTGGAGGCACATCTTCGAACTCCAATTTGTAGCCTTGGGATACAATTTCGATCACCCAAGGATCCAAATCCGACTGAACCCAGACCTGGCTGAAGAGACAAAGACGGGCCCCCACCGGTGCGGACTCCCGCAGCGGAGCCCCAGCGTCATGCTGTGGATTTTGTAGAGGCCGGGGAGGATTTTTGTTCCTGGGAACTAGCCGTAGCTGGTGCTCTTTTCCCTCTACCTTTACCTCTGACAAGGAAGAGCCCCGACCCTTTCTGAACTTATGCGACCGAAAGAACTGCATCTGGTATTGAGGTGTTTTCTTTTGCTGTGGGGGAACATAAGGCAAAAAAGAAGACTTACCCGCGGTAGCTGTGGAAACCAGGTCCACAACTAGGTCTCACAGCCTCTCTCATATATAACGCTGCGTCCTTAATGTGACCCAAGTTATCTACCCACGCTGCAATTGCGCTACCAACCCATGCCGATGCTACTGCCGGCCTGAGTAGGGCTCCAGTGTGCGCGTAAATTGATTTCAAGGTAGTTTCCTGCCTGCGATCCGCAGGATCTTTTAGGGCCGCCGTGTCCGGGGATGGTAGTGCCACCTTTTTGGATAAGCGCATCAAAGCCTTGTCCACCGTGGGCGAGGATTCCCACTATAACCTATCCTTTGAGGGGAAAGGATACGCCATAATAATTCTCTTGGTAAACCTGCAGTCTCTTGTCTGGAGTTTCCCAAGCTTTTTCAAATAAAGCGTTCAGCTCATGAGATGGAGGAAACATTACCTCAGGTTTCTTCCCCTTAAACATGCAGACCCTCGTGTCAGGGACAGAGGGGTCCTCTGTGATATGTAAAACATCTTTTATTGCAATAATCATATATTGAATACTCTTGGCCACTCTTGGGTGTAACCTTGCATCATCATAGTCGTCACTGGAGTCAGAATCCGTATCGGTATCAGTGTCTGCTACCTGGGAAAAGGGACACTGCCAAGCCATGGATTGACTCCCTGCTTTGTCCTTGGACTCTGCTTTGTCCAATCTCTTATGCAATAAAGTCACATTAGCCTTTAACACATTCCACATGTCCAATCAATCCGGTGTCGGCTGTGCCGACGGAGACACCACCACCATCTTCTCTGCATCCTCCCTAGATGAGCCTTCCGCTTCAGACATGTCGACACAAACGTACTGACACCCCCGCACACACTGGGATCTATAAATATGGGGACAGTACCCCAATAGGCCCTTTAGAGAGACAGAGAGACAGAGAGAGTATGCCAGCACACACCCAGCGCCACTAGACACTGAAACACAGTCCCAGCCTATACAGCGCTTTTTTGTATATGTGATTTGCACCAAATAAATGTGCCCTCCCCTCGTTTTTTATCCCGTTACTTGGTTCAGCAGGGGAGAGTCCGGGAGCAGCTTCTCTGCAGCATGCTGTGGAGAAAATGGCGCTGGTAAGTGCTGGAGGATCAAGCCCTGTCCCCTCGACGGCGGGCTTCGGTCCCGCTCAATTTTATTATACTACGGAGTTTTATAATATACTGCCTCCGCAATACCTAAGCCTGGTGCCAGTCTTATTTGAGGTAATTATTGCTGCCCAGGGCGCCCCCCCTGCGCCCTTGTTGTGTCTGTGTGGGAGCAATGCCACGCAGCGCGACTGCTGCGTGGTACCTCACTGAAGATCTGAAGTCTCCTGCCGTCTGTGAAGTCTTCTTTCTTCTTATACTCACCCGGCTTCTATCTTCCGGCTCTGTGAGGACGGCGGCGTGGCTCCGGGACGAACAGCGAGGACGACGCCTGTGTTACGACCCTCTGGAGCTAATGGTGTCCAGTAGCCTAAGACGCAGAGCCTATCAGTATAGTAGGTCTGCTTCTCTCCCCTTAGTCCCATGATGCAGGGAGCCTGTTGCCAGCAGTGCTCCCTGAAAATAAAAAACCTAACAAAAGTCTTTTCAGAGAAACTCAGTAGAGATCCTCTGCAGTGCATCCAGTCTCCTCTGGGCACAGGATCTAACGGAGGTCTGGAGGAGGGGCATAGAGGGAGGAGCCAGTTCACACCCATCTAAACTCTTAGAGTGCCCATGTCTTCTGCGGAGCCCATCTATACCCCATGGTCCTTACGGAGTCCCCAGCATCCTCTAGGACGTAGGAGAAACATAAAATCAAGGTAAGACTTGCCATTATAACTAGTGATGAGCGGGTTCGGTTCCTCGGAATCAGAACCCGCCCGAACTTCACCCATTTTACACGGTTCCGAGGCAGACTCGGATCCTCCCGCCTTGCTCAGTTAACCCGAGCGCGCCTGAACGTCATCATCCCGCTGTCGGATTCTCGCGAGATTCGTATTCTATATAAGGAGCCGCGCGTCGCCGCCATTTTCACTCGTGCATTGGAGATGATAGGGAGAGGACGTGCAGCGTTCTCTCAGTTGTGTTCAGTGTGCTGCAAATATCTGTGCTCGGTGTGCTGCAAATATCTGTGCTCAGTGTGCTGCAAATATCTACGTTCTCTGCCTGAAAAACGCTACATATCTGTGCTGCATTGTAGTATATAGTAGGAGGACAGTGCATAATTTTGCTGTGACCACCAGTATATATATAGCAGTACGGTACAGTAGTCCAATGCTCTACCTCTGTGTCGTCAAGTATACTATCCATCCATACCTGTGGTGCATTTTAGTTGTGCGCAGTATATATAGTAGGAGGACAGTGCATCATTTTGCTGACCACCAGTATATAATATATAGCAGTACGGTACAGTAGTCCACTGCTCTACCTGCCTCTGTGTCATCAAGTATACTGTCCATCTATACCTGTGGTGCATTTAAGTTGTGCGCAGTATATATAGTAGGAGGACAGTGCATAATTTTGCTGACCACCAGTATATAATATATAGCAGTACGGTACAGTAGGCCACTGCTCTACCTACCTCTGTGTCGTCAGGTATACTATCCATCCATACCTGTGGTGCATTTAAGTTTTGCGCAGTATATGTAGTAGGAAAACAGTGCATAATTGTGCTGACCACCAGTATATAATATATAGCAGTACGGTACAGTAGTCCACTGCTCTACCTACCTCTGTGTCGTCAAGTATACTATCCATCCATACATGTGGTGCATTTAAGTTGTGCGCAGTATATATAGTAGGAGGACAGTGCATAATTCTGCTGACCACCAGTATATAATATATAGCAGTACGGTACAGTAGACCATTGCTATTGATATATTACTGGCATATAATTCACACATTAAAAAATCCACTTCCACTTCGTGCTGAAGCTGCTGCCACTAGTCATGGCCGAGACGATGAAATGCCATCAACGTTGTCTGCCAAGGCCGATGCCCAATGTCATAGTAGAGAGCATGTAAAATCCAAAAAACAAAAGTTCAGTAAAATGACCCAAAAATCTAAATTAAAAGCGTCTGATGATAAGCGTAAACTTGCCAATATGCCATTTACAACACAGAGTGGCAAGGAACGGCTGAGGCCCTGGCCTATGTTCATGGCTAGTGGTTTAGATTCACATCAGGATGGAAGCACTCATCCTCTCGCTAGAAAAATTAAAAGACTTAAGCTGGCAAAAGCACAGCAAAGAACTGTGCATTCTTCTAAATCACAAATCCCCAAGGAGAGTCCAATTGTGTCGGTTGCGATGCTTAACCTTCCCAACACTGGACGGGAAGAGGCGGCGCCTTCCACCATTTGCACGTCCCCTGCAAGTGCTGGAAGGAGCACCCGCAGTCCAGTTCCTGATAGTCAAATTGAAGATGTTACTGTTGAAGTACATCAGGATGAGGATATGGGTGTTGCTGGCGCTGAGGAGGAAATTGACAAGGAGGATTCTGATGGTGAGGTGGTTTGTTTAAGTCAGGCACCCGGGGAGACACCTGTTGTCCATGGGACGAATATGGCCATTGACATGCCTGGTCAAATTACAAAAAAAAAATCACCTCTTTGGTGTGGAATTATTTTAACAGAAATGCAGACAACTGGTGTCAAGCCGTGTGTTGCCTTTGTAAAGCTGTAATAAGTAGGGGTAAGGACGTTAACCACCTAGGAACATCCTCCCTTATACGTCACCTGGAGCGCATTCATCAGACGTCATTGACAACTTCAAAAACTTTGGGTGACAGCGGAAGCAGTCCACTGACAACTAAATCCCTTCCTCTTGTAACCAAGCTCCTGCAAACCACACCACCAACTCCCTCAGTGTCAATTTCCTCCTTACACAGGAAAGCCAATAGTCCTGCAGGCCATGTCACTGGCAAGTCTGACGAGTCCTCTCCAGCCTGGGATTCCTCCGATGCATCCTTGAGTGTAATGCCTACTGCTGCTGGCGCTGCTGTTGTTGCTGCTGGGAGTCGATCGTCATCGCAGAGGGAAAGTCGGAAGACCACTTGTACTACTTCCAGTAAGCAATTGACTGTCCAACAGTCCTTTGCGAGGAAGATGAAATATCACAGCAGTCATCCTGCTGCAAAGCGGATAGCTCAGGCCTTGGCAGCCTGGGCGGTGTTAAACGTGTTTCCGGTATCCACCGTTAATTCACAGGGAACTAGAGTATTGCTTGAGGTACTGTGTCCCCGGTACCAAATACCATCTAGGTTCCACTTCTCTAGGCAGGCGATACCGAGAATGTACACAGACGTCAGAAAGAGAGTCACCAGTGTCCTAAAAAATGCAGTTGTACCCAATGTCCACTTAACCACGGACATGTGGACCAGGGGAGACTCAGGACTATTTGACTGTGACAGCCCACTGGGTAGATGTATTGCCTCTCGCAGCAAGAACAGCAGCGGCGGCACCAGTAGCAGCATCTTGCAAACGCCAACTCGTTCCTAGGCAGGCTACGCTTTGCATCACCGCTTTTCAGAAGAGGCACACAGCTGACAACCTCTTACGGAAACTGAGGAACATCATCGCAGAATGGCTTACCCCAATTGGACTCTCCTGGGGATTTGTGACATCGGACAACGCCACCAATATTGTGCGTGCATTACATGTGAACAAATTCCAGCACGTCCCATGTTTTGCACATACATTGAATTTGGTGGTGCAGAATTATTTAAAAAACGACAAGGGCGTGCAAGAGATGCTGTCGGTGGCCCGAAGAATTGCGGGCCACTTTCGGCATTCAGCCACCGCGTGCCGAAGACTGGAGCACCAGCAAACACTCCTGAACCTGCCCCGCCATCATCTGAAGCAAGAGGTGGTAACGAGGTGGAATTCAACCCTCTATATGCTTCAGAGGATGGAGGAGCAGCAAAAGGCCATTCAAGCCTATACAGCTACCTACGATATAGGCAAAGGAGGGGGAATGCACCTGACTCAAGCGCAGTGGAGAATGATTTCAACATTGTGCAAGGTTCTGCAACCCTTTGAACTTGCCACACATGAAGTCAGTTCAGACACTGCCATTCTGAGTCAGCTCATTCCCCTCATCAGGCTTTTGCAGAAGAAGCTGGAGGGATTGAAGGAGGAGCTAAAATGGTGCGATTCCGCTAGGCATGTGGGACTTGTGGATGAAGCCCTTCATTCGCTTAACCAGGATTCACGGGTGGTCAATCTGTTGAAATCAGAGCACTACATTTTGGCCACCGTGCTCGATCCTAGGTTTAAAGCCTAAGTTGGATCTCTCTTTCCGGCAGACACAAGCCTGCAGAGGTTCAAAGACCTGCTGGTGAGACACATGTCAAGTCAAGCGGAACGTGACCTGTCAACAGCTCCTCCTTCACATTCTCCCGCGAGGAAAAGGCTAAGAATTCCGAGCCCATCCACTGGCGGTGATGCAGGGCAGTCTGGAGCGAGTGCCGACATCTGGTCCGGACTGAAGGACCTGGCAACGATTACCGATATGTTGTCTACTGTCACTGCATATGATTCTGTCACCATTGAAAGAATGGTGGAGGATTATATGAGTGACCGCATCCAAGTAGGCACGTCAGACAGTCCGTACGTATACTGGCAGGAAAAAGAGGCAATTTGGAGGCCCTTGCAGAAACTGGCTTTATTCTACCTAAGTTGCCCCCCCTCCAGTGTGTACTCCGAAAGAGTGTTTAGTGCAGCCGCTCACCTTGTCGCAATTGGCGTACGAGGTTACTTCCAGAAAATGTGGAGATGATGTTCATCAAAATTAATTATAATCAATTCCTCCATGGAGACATTCACCAGCAATTGCCTCCAGAAAGTACACAGGGACCTGAGATGGTGGATTCCAGTGGGGACGAATTAATAATCTGTGAGGAGGGGGATGTATACAGTGAAAGGGGTGAGGAATCGGACGATGAGGAGGAGGTGGACATCTTGCCTCTGTAGAGCCAGTTTGTGCAAGGAGAGATTGATTGCTTCTTTTTTGGTGGGGGCCCAAACCAACCAGTCTTTTCAGTCACAGTCGTATGGCAGACCCTGTCGCTGAAATGATGGGTTTGTTAAAGTGTGCATGTCCTGTTTATACAACATAAGGGTGGCTGGGGGGGCCCAAGGACAAATCCATCTTGCACCTCTTTTTTCTTTCATTTTTCTTTGCATCATGTGCTGTTTGGGGATTATTTTTTGAAGTGCCATCCTGTCTGACACTGCAGTGCCACTCCTAGATGGGCCAGGTGTTTCTGTCGGCAACTTGGGTCACTTAGCTTAGCCATCCAGCGACCTTGGTGCAAATTTTAGGACTAAAAATATTGTGAGGTGTGAGGTGTTCAGAATAGACTGGAAATTAGTGGAAATTATGGTTATTGAGGTTAATAATACTATGGGATCAAAATGACCCTCAAATTCGATGATTTAAGCTGTTTTTGTAAAAAAACACCCGAATCCAAAAACACACCCGAATCCGACAAAACATTTTCAGGGAGGTTTTGCCAAAACGCATCCGAATCCAAAACCAAAACCCGAAAAATGTCCGGTGCACATCACTAATTATAACCAGTACATAATGTAATACAGCCTACTAAAGTTTCATAAAGAACCATAGATGATAATACCTGCTACCAATCTGGTCACATCTGTTGTCATCTGATGCACTAGGTTTCTGGCATTTTCTCTACATGTCATGGAAATGGGGATATTATAAAACCCTCCAGTCATTCTGATCAGTATGAGGTGTGTAGAGGAAACCAGTTTACTTAAGAGCAGATAGGTGATTTTGATGCGAGAGACACAGGTAGATTTGGGGAATATCAACAAAGTCATATTTTGTTTTATGTACTTGCCATAAAACCTTTCATTAATTGAATTGATGTTGCCTGCCATATACATCCCCCCTCCCTACTTTAAGCAGGACACCAGCTTTTTCCACTATAAAATTCCTTCTAGAGACAACACCACATGCAAACTGAAGAGAACAGGAACAAGTGGAAGACGACATAGCATTACATAAGGGAGGGAAAAGAGTTTCCCAGAGAGACCATGAGAAAATAAGATTTTACTTACCGATAAATCTATTTCTCGTAGTCCGTAGTGGATGCTGGGGACTCCGTCAGGACCATGGGGAATAGCGGCTCCGCAGGAGACAGGGCACAAAAGTAAAAGCTTTAGGATCAGGTGGTGTGCACTGGCTCCTCCCCCCATGACCCTCCTCCAAGCCTCAGTTAGGATACTGTGCCCGGACGAGCGTACACAATAAGGAAGGATTTTGAATCCCGGGTAAGACTCATACCAGCCACACCAATCACACTGTACAACCTGTGATCTGAACCCAGTTAACAGCATGATAACAGCGGAGCCTCTGAAAAGATGGCTCACAACAATAATAACCCGATTTTTGTAACAATAACTATGTACAAGTATTGCAGACAATCCGCACTTGGGATGGGCGCCCAGCATCCACTACGGACTACGAGAAATAGATTTATCGGTAAGTAAAATCTTATTTTCTCTGACGTCCTAGTGGATGCTGGGGACTCCGTCAGGACCATGGGGATTATACCAAAGCTCCCAAACGGGCGGGAGAGTGCGGATGACTCTGCAGCACCGAATGAGAGAACTCCAGGTCCTCTTTAGCCAGGGTATCAAATTTGTAGAATTTTTACAAACGTGTTCTCCCCCGACCACGTAGCTGCTCGGCAGAGTTGTAATGCCGAGACCCCTCGGGCAGCCGCCCAGGATGAGCCCACCTTCCTTGTGGAATGGGCCTTGACAGATTTAGGCTGTGGCAGGCCTGCCACAGAATGTGCAAGTTGAAATGTGCTACAAATCCAACGAGCAATCGTCTGCTTAGAAGCAAGAGCACCCAGTTTGTTGGGTGCATACAGGATAACAGCGAGTCAGTTTTCCTGACTCCAGCCGTCCTGGAAACCTATATTTTCAGGGCCCTGACAACATCTAGCAACTTGGAGTCCTCCAAGTCCCTAGTAGCCGCAGGTACCACAATAAGCTGGTTCAGGTGAAACGCTGACACCACCTTAGGAAGAAACTGGGGACGAGTCCGCAGCTCTGCCCTGTCCGAATGGACAATCAGATATGGCTTTTGTGAGACAAAGCCGCCAATTCTGACACTCGCCTGGCCGAGGCCAGGGCCAACAGCATGGTCACTTTTCATGTGAGATATTTATTTCAAATCCACAGATTTGAGCGGTTTAAAATGTGATTTGAGGAATCCCAGAACTACGTTGAGATCCCACAGTGCCACTGGAAGCACCAAAAAGGGGGTTGTATATGCAATACTCCCTTGACAAACTTCTGGACTTCAGGAACTGAAGCCAATTCTTTCTGGAAGAAAATTGACAGGGCCGAAATTTGAACCTTAATGGACCCCAATTTGAGGCCCATAGACACTCCTGTTTGCAGGAAATGCAGGAATCGACCGAGTTGAAATTTCTTCGTGAGGCCTTCCTGGCCTCACACCACGCAACATATTTTCGCCACATGTGGTGATAATGTTTTGCGGTCACCTCCTTCCTGGCTTTGACCAGGGTAGGAATGACCTCTTCCGGAATGCCTTTTTCCCTTAGGATCTGGCGTTCCACCGCCATGCCGTCAAACGCAGCCGCGGTAAGTCTTGGAACAGACCTGGTACTTGCTGAAGCAAGTCCCTTCTTAGCGGCAGAGGCCATGAGTCCTCTGTGAGCATTTCTTGAAGTTCCGGGTGCCACGTCCTTCTTGGCCAATCCGGAGCCACGAGTATAGTTCTTACTCCTCTACGTCTTATAATTCTCAGTACCTTGGTTATGAGAAGCAGAGGAGGGAACACATACACCGACTGGTACACCCACGGTGTTACCAGAACGTCCACAGATATTGCTTGAGGGTCTCTTGACCTGGCGCAATACCTGTCCAGTTCTTTGTTCAGGCGGGACGCCATCATGTCCACCTTTGGTCTTTCCCAACGGTTCACAATCATGTGGAATACTTCCCGATGAAGTCCCCACTCTCCCGGGTGGAGGTCGTGCCTGCTGAGGAAGTCTGCTTCCCAGTTGTCCACTCCCGGAATGAACACTGCTGACAGTGCTATCACATGATTTTTCGCCCAGCGAAGAATCCTTGCAGTTTCTGCCATTGCCCTCCTGCTTCTTGTGCCGCCCTGTCTGTTTACGTGGGCGACTGCCGTGATGTTGTCCCACTGGATCAATACCGGCTGACCTTGAAGCAGAGGTCTTGCTAAGCTTAGAACATTGTAAATTGCCCTTAGCTCCAGTATATTTATGTGGAGAGAAGTCTCCAGACTTGATCACACTCCCTGGAAAATTTTTTTTTTTTTTTTTCCTGTGTGACTGCTCCCCAGCCTCTCAGGCTGGCATCCGTGGTCACCAGGACCCAGTCCTGAATGCCGAATCTGCGGCCCTTTAGTAGATGAGCACTCTGCAGCCACCGCAGAAGAAACACCCTTGTCCTTGGAGACAGGGTTATCCGCTGATGCATCTGAAGATGCGATCCGGACCATTTTTCCAGCAGATCCCACTGAAAAGTTCTTGCGTGAAATCTACCGAATGGAATCGCTTCGTAAGAAGCCACCATTTTTCCCAGGACCCTTGTGCAATGATGCACTGACACTTTTCCTGGTTTTAGGAGGTTCCTGACTAGCTCGGATAACTCCCTGGCTTTCTTCTCCGGGAGAAACACCTTTTTCTGGACTGTGTCCAGAATCATCCCTAGGAACAGCAGACGTGTCGTCGGAAACAGCTGCGGTTTTGGAATATTTAGAATCCACCCGTGCGGTCGTAGAACTACTTGAGATAGTGCTACTCCGACCTCCAACTGTTCTCTGGACCTTGCCCCTATCAGGAGATCGTCCATTTTCTTTGAAGAAGAATCATCATTCGGCCATTACCTTGGTAAGGACCCGGGGTGCCGTGGACAATCCAACCGGCAGCGTCTGAAACTGATAGTGACAGTTCTGTACCACGAACCTGAGGTACCCTTGGTGAGAAGGGCAAATTGGGACATGGAGGTAAGCATCCCTGATGTCCCGGGACACCATATAGTCCCCTTCTTCCTGGTTCACTATCACTGCTCTGAGTGACTCCATCTTGATTTGAACCTTTGTATGTAAGTGTTCAACTATTTCAGATTTAGAATAGGTCTCACCGAGCCGTCTGGCTTCAGTACCACAATATAGTGTGGAATAATACCCCTTTCCTTGTTGTAGGAGGGGTACTTTGATTATCACCTGCTGGGAATACAGCTTGTGAATTGTTTCCACTACTGCCTCCCTGTCGGAGGGAGACGTTGGTAAAGCAGACTTCAGGAACCTGCGAGGGGGAGACGTCTCGAATTTCCAATCTGTACCCCTGGGATACTACTTGTAGGATCCAGGGGTCCACTTGCGAGTGAGCCCACTGCGTGCTGAAACTCTTGAGACGACCCCCCCCACCGCACCCGAGTCCGCTTGTACGGCCCCAGCGTCATGCTGAGGACTTGGCAGAAGCGGTGGAGGGCTTCTGTTTCTGGGAATGGGCTGCCTGCTGCAGTCTTCTTCCCTTTCCTCTATCCCATGGCAGATATGACTGGCCTTTTGCCCGCTTGCCCTTATGGGGACGAAAGGACTGAGGCTGAAAAGACGTTGTCTTTTTCTCCTTTATACGGCAATACTTCCATGTGCCGTTTGGAATCTGCATCACCTGACCACTGTCGTGTCCATAAACAACTTCTGGCAGATATGGACATCGCACTTACTCTTGATGCCAAAGTGCAAATATCCCTCTGTGCATCTCGCATATATAGAAATGCATCCTTTAAATGCTCTATAGTCAATAAAATACTGTCCCTGTCAAGGGTATCAATATTTTCAGTCAGGGAATCCGACCAAGCCACCCCAGCGCTGCACATCCAGGCTGAGGCGATCGCTGGTCGCAGTATAACACCAGTATGTGTGTATATACTTTTTAGGATATTTTCCAGCCTCCTATCAGCTGGCTCCTTGAGGGCGGCCCTATCTGGAGACGGTACCGCCACTTGTTTTGATAAGCGTGTGAGCGCCTTATCCACCCTAAGGGGTGTTTCCCAACGCGCCCTAACTTCTGGCGGGAAAGGGTATACCGCCAATAATTTTCTATCGGGGGAAACCCACGCATCATCACACACTTCATTTAATTTATCTGATTCAGGAAAAGCTACAGGTAGTTTTTTCACACTCCACATAATACCCTTTTTTGTGGTACTTGTAGTATCAGAAATATGTAACACCTCCTTCATTGCCCTTAACAAGTAACGTGTGGCCCTAAAGGAAAATACGTTTGTTTCTTCACCGTCGACACTGGAGTCAGTGTCCGTGTCTGTGTCGACCGACTGAGGTAAAAGGACGTTTTAACGCCCCTGACGGTGTTTGAGACGCCTGGACAGGTACTAATTGGTTTGCCGGCCGTCTCATGTCGTCAACCGACCTTGCAGCGTGTTGACATTATCACGTAATTCCTTAAATAAGCCATCCATTCCGGTGTCGACTCCCTAGAGAGTGACATCACCATTACAGGCAATTGCTCCGCCTCCTCACCAACATCGTCCTCATACATGTCGACACACACGTACCGACACACAGCACACACACAGGGAATGCTCTGATAGAGGACAGGACCCCACTAGCCCTTTGGGGAGACAGAGGGAGAGTTTGCCAGCACACACCAAAAACGCTATAATTATACAGGGACAACCTTTATATAAAAGTGTTTTTCCCTTATAGCATTTTAATATATATAGTCATATCGCCAAATAAGTGCCCCCCCTCTCTGTTTTAACCCTGTTTCTGTAGTGCAGTGCAGGGGAGAGCCTGGGAGCCTTCCCACCAGCATTTCTGTGAGGGAAAATGGCGCTGTGTGCTGAGGAGAATAGGCCCCGCCCCCTTTTCGGCGGGCTTCTTCTCCCGTTTTTCTGAGACCTGGCAGGGGTTAAATACATCCATATAGCCCCCAGGGGCTATATGTGATGTATTTTTAGCCAGAATAAGGTACTATCATTGCTGCCCAGGGCGCCCCCCCCAGCGCCCTGCACCCTCAGTGACCGCTGCTATGAAGTGTGCTGACAACAATGGCGCACAGCTGCAGTGCTGTGCGCTACCTTATGAAGACTGAAAAGTCTTCTGCCGCCGGTTTCTGGACCTCTTCACTTTTCGGCATCTGCAAGGGGGTCGGCGGCGCGGCTCCGGGACGAACCCCAGGGTGAGACCTGTGTTCCGACACCCTCTGGAGCTAATGGTGTCCAGTAGCCTAAGAAGCCAATCCATCCTCCACGCAGGTGAGTTCACTTCTCTCCCCTAAGTCCCTCGATGCAGTGAGCCTGTTGCCAGCAGGACTCACTGAAAATAAAAAACCTAACAAAACTTTTACTCTAAGCAGCTCTTTAGGAGAGCCACCTAGATTGCACCCTTCTCGGCCGGGCACAAAAATCTAACTGAGGCTTGGAGGAGGGTCATGGGGGGAGGAGCCAGTGCACACCACCTGATCCTAAAGCTTTTACTTTTGTGCCCTGTCTCCTGCGGAGCCGCTATTCCCCATGGTCCTGACGGAGTCCCCAGCATCCACTAGGACGTCAGAGAAACAAATTTAACAGTATGTAAAAACACTGATTTATCCTACATCCAATCAAGGGTGTGACAGCTTATGCCCCCTACACATTAGGTGACCCTCCGCCGAAGGTGCCCAACGGCCGATACGGCGAGCGGAAGACCCGGCGGCGAGGGCGTAGTGAAATTTCCTTCACTCCCCCCGTCACCCAGGCCCATAGCAGTGCATGCTAATATGGACGAGATTGTCCATATTGGCCTGCATGCATAGGCGATGGAGCACCAACGATGAACGAGTGCGGGGCCACGCATCGTTCATCGTTGGTGCCTACACACTTAACGATACGAAAGCGTTCTCGTTCATTAATGAACGAGAACGTTCATATCATTGTGTGTTATCTGCCAGTGTGTAGTACCCATTACACTGGGATCTCCAAAGACAAGCTGAAAAAGGGTGGGA